>NC_134373.1:31182196-31485227 GCF_035582795.1 Mycteria americana
TGCGTTGAGAAATAAAAGCAGTGACTGAATGATAATTTAGGAGTTGTGAGTTCTTGTTTCTGTGGCTGGTTTTCTGCGCAACCTTGGGATAGTTGCTTTTTCTCCTTGTCCTTACATTGGCTCAATTGCTGGACCAGTCTTGCAGTAGGTGGGAGAGAGTAGGAGATGTCGGACCTCCCATCTGCTTCTTCAAGCAGTCTGGACAGCCCCACAGCTACCAGGGTTTCTGCCTGGAGTGACTTGAGTCAACCAAAAGCCAAGGCAGCAGGGCACTATGATCCTTATCTCCATACGGGCTGTCACTGCGCTCACGAGCAGCTGTAGTGCCAAACTGTGCTTGTGGAGCCAGATGCCATGCTGGAGACGGGACTTGCAGGGGACATCCTCGAGGCACTGGTTTTCCTTCAGAGCTTTTCTTTTAGAAGGCTTTTTCTTTTAGAAGTCCTCTGTCACTTCTTCCCAGCCTGGTGGCAAAGTTACTTGGGCTGACAGCCCTCAATTTGGAGGCTGATGCAGGAAGACAGGTTGGAGCGAGCCTGTGTTTGAAGGGGTCTGTGCTGATTAGGGTCAGATGCTATGACCATAGGGGCAGTTAATTGAGGGGATATCAATAGCCAGCAGGCCATCTCTCTCTCTAATTTTCCTTTCCTGCCTGTAATTTAATAAAAATACTGAGAGGAAGGCTGCATTAACTTTACTTTTATCTTTACTTCTATGACTGCAGTAAAAGCCAGTATTTGAGAAGTCACTGAATACAGGATAGAATTGGTTCTGTAATAATAATAATAATAATAACTTGTTTTCCCTCTTTGAAAATAAATATGGTCCTTAGTAGAAAGATTTACCCGTTGCTGGCAGTCAATCAGCCAGGACAATTTGGGCTCTGAGTACTTGATTAGAATAACTTTAAGGAAAATTGCCTTCCTGAATCAAGTAAGGATCCATTAACCTGATGAAACAGGGTTTGCTTATCTGAAAGGTTAAGACTCAAAACACAGCCTGGGCTGCATTAGATGAGGCCTCTTTTAGAATGGCATAAAGATGGAAAGTAATAAAAACACCATCTGTCATGTCTAGTCAATCAGATCTAGTATAAGAGAGGAATTATTCCTCTGACTTTACCATTGTAAGATTGTCTGTTTTTCAACAATGGGAAGTGTTAGGAATGCTGAAAACTGGTTTTATTGCCTCAAATTATTTCTAGCTGTCTTTATCTTGGAGGGAATGAATATTAATCTGAGTTTATACAGCAAAGAAATATTTCTAGATGAGTATAATGCTAAGGCATTCCATGTCGAGTCTCTTCAGTGATTTATTGTTAGAGGTAAAACTGAATGAGAGATGGAGAAAAAATGCCATGTACACTTTGCTTCTGAGAGTGATTGTTTCTCTAAACAAATCTCTTGCAAGCTCCTGAGCACTCAAAGGTTCTTTGAAGTCAATTGCATATGTACCTCTTGAGTGGCCCTCTGCATCTTAAAGGACTGGTGTGGCTAGATCTTCTCATGTAGCCTAGGCATAGCTGGAGGTCGTGGAAAAGGTGATTGCTTTTTTTTTTTGGCATGGGTTCATTAAAGTTAATAAATGTTGGCACTAATGGATTTCTCTGTCACCAAGTACCAGTGTGCTCTCCTCTGTTTACTAAGGGCTACGCAGGAGCACTTGGAAACATCTAAAGGCTGAGTGCCAAACAGCAAAGACATACCAGCTGTGGGCACAGGAGATGGAAGGGGGAGTGAAAAGCCAATACCAGCATATCACCAGCACTGTTGTTCATCAGCTGGGGCAGAAACACCATCTGCCTTTGTCAGGCACCACAGATGAGACTGCAGTGGATATATTAACTGACCTGAATGGACACATCTTCATCATCTAGCAACTCTTGCTGTAGCTGGTACATGCCTATGCTACCTCACAACCCACATGTACCATTCCCATCTTGCTAGTGCAAGATGAGCTTTTCCCCATTTGCCAGGCAGACATCCTCTCCAGAGAAATAGGTTTAAGAGAGCAAGTGCTGAAAGAGAGCAAGAAACCTCTGCTAGGTCTGGGGATTTTGTTTTGCTCAGAGACAGATGGGATTGGCTGCTGGTGAGTAGTAAATGTAAAGAAGGACCGGATCGATAACTGATAGCTCACCACAGGGAGACAGTGGAAATCTTTGGAGGGTTTGTATCCTTATAGTGTACGAGGAACTGCTTAGAAATAGATTAGGAAAGCAGAAGGGCCTGGAGGTGAATGTAGTAGCCTGAAGTGTGAACGTGGCTTAATTTGACTTCATTAAACCTCTGCTGTTGTGTAGGACTCATGCTCTGAACCTGTGTCTGCAATTGCTCAAAATGCGTGGGGCTGGCTTTGCTCCTGGTGAAGCCAGCAAGGTGCTGGTGGCCTGCAGGTGCAGTAAGAGCAACGTACACCATTACCTGCTGCTTGGGCACGTGCTGTGCTGCTGCCCTGCATGCTCAGCACAGCTCTATAGCTCCTGAGCGGCCACAAGCTGGAAAACACCAGAGGTGCTTTTTGTGTGCCCGTAGGGAAAAACATTTCTGTGTCCGGAGTTGCTGTTTGCACAAGTGAAGCATGCAGAGTGTTTGCAGGTATGTGATGCAGGACTTGGCTGTTGTGTGATGGGCACAACCCCATGCAAGATCCCAGGAGGAAAGAGACAGGCTGGGGATAGAAGAGGAGGGTTAGAGCAAGTGCCTGATTCAGTATTTGATCACAGCCAGAAGATGCGCTCCAGTTAAGCTGCTGAGAAAGGAGAGGTTATTTCTGGGATGTTGAGCAGAGGGAAGTTAACATGTGGTGTGGGGGTGGCATCTGGGAAAGGCTGAGCACCCCTGGTCCCACCGATGTCAGGTGGATCAGAGGCTACTCAGCTTCTAGGAAAAGTGGACCTCTTCAGGGGAGTTAGCATAAGGAGGAAGAGGCACAGATGAATTCTTCCTCCTACGTGAATATAACCTTTCTCCCCACCAAACTCCGAGGGGATTTGCCACGAGTGCCAGTGGAGAGCGGACTGCCCTGGGCGCAGGATGGTCAGGACAAAATTAATTGTGCTACGAAGTGTCATGATCCCTGGAGACCCAAAGGCTGTATGTTTAGAGCAACCTTTAAAAAAAAAAAAAATCAAAAAAGGTCTCTAATTTTGTGCCTGTCCTTCTGGGATCTGATGCAGGGAAAACCCACATGACTGTGCTTCCCCCTGGAGCTGGTGAGAGCTACTCGCACTCGCCGTGTTAGCAGATTGATCCCCGTGGTCCCTGCAGGGTGAGGCTGAAAAGAATGGATGGCACTGCAAGCCAATTATGAAAATGCAGGGAACCAGAGTTAATGAATCTGGATGAGCCCTGATCCACCTGGCCCTTGGTGTGGCAATGGAGGGAGCTGGCTGGGGATTTCCACTGATTAACATCTCAGTGGAAATGGCAGTCCCTAGAATGCAGAAGGTTGTATCATATCTGTCTGTGCTTGCATCTGGGAGAGGTCACTGTCAGACATCTGAGATCTCTCTGGATTAGATCTGCAGGCTTTTTTATCAGAACAGAGGTATTTTGGGGATTTACATGTTCTCTGTCCCTGGCAGCTTGCCCTGATGAAACACTGATTACACAATTGCAATCTAATGTAAGCTGTAGTCAAAAAGTCAGCTGTATGCTAGGATATGGTGAGAATATCCTCTCTGTGATGGCAAGGATTTGAAATTGTGCAGTGCTTTGTCTCCTGACATAGAGAAACTTCCAAAGAATAAAACAATCAGGCTGTTTACTGTGGCTGCATGGAAAAAATTGGAAAAGCTGTCATTAAAGCCTTCCCTGAGATTCTCCTACTCCTGTGGCTGGATTAATGAATGAAACCATTTGCCCCAGATGTACAGGAGATTAGTGCTGCTTGACTCTTGTTTTACGGCCAGTAAATTTAAGGCCAGGAAACCTGAAATATGTGCTCAAGGTGCCTGACAAGTAGCATAGTCAGAACTGAACCTCAGGGTCCTGCTGCCACATCCTGTAGCTGTGCCACCTCCTCCACTACCTGATAGACACCCGCCCTGCCCTGGTGCCCAGCATCCCTGTGAGCTGGCTGTGAGGAATGGAGTAGTTACAGGACTCCTGCTTTCTCATTACCAGCTGCCTCTCGCTGAAGGAGAGGCTAGCAGTGAGTAAAAGCAGCTTTTTACTCCGGAGCTGGGTGGGAGAGGGACTTGCCACCAGAAAGGAGCTACTGGCCAGCTGAGGGGTCCGTGCAAAAAGGGGAATTCCCAAGGCAGTATCTGTCCCAGAGGCTGGAAGTGAGCACGGAGAGGAGGGCCATGCACCCAAGGGATGACTGAGACACTGGATGCAACTGTCTTTCAGCATTCTTCCAGACCCAAGGCTGCTGCAAGCTGTGATGTCTTCAGTAGCTGATCTATCCCTCAGAGCCTGTGGCAGAATAAATCGGTAGCTGTTTTTTCTTTGCTGTGATAATACTACAGGCAGGGCAGCTTAATGGATAGACTGCTGGGCTGGCATGCAAGAGGTTTCAGCGGAGTCTCCCTTCGTCAGGATGGTTTTTCCCTCTTTTGCTCATCTCTGAAATGGAGATACTGATATCTGCTCAGTGAAATGCCCCAAGACCTGCTGCTGAAAGGTACTGTGTAAGATCCTGCTTCTGATACCACCAGGGAGAAAATGTCCTTGGGACATCAAATGGTCCTCAAGTGCTTTTCCAAAGTCCTGCCACACCACATCCATCTTTCTTCCAGCTGCAGGGACCTCCCACCTTCTCACTCCATGAAGGGGACAACTCAGCCTCAGCCCCAGGCAAGTGGACCGGGTAAACCTTCAGATTTTTCTGTTTCCGGGCTCTCTCTGTTATTCAGAGGTTTTGAACAGAGAGCCTGAGTTATACCTGAGCCAGACAGCTGTGGCATTGGGTGCCTGAGGGACTAGCACACCTTGTTTGTTAGGGGCATAAAAAAGACATTCAGAATTGATCACTTACACCCTCGCGAGTCAAACAGCACTGACTAGTGTGTTAGAAACTCAGCTCATGTTGCCTTGTACACCTATCTTGCCTCTCCTTCTCTTGATTTGTTTTTTTCAGAGCACTCTCTCTGTTGCTGACTTTACATACCTATGTGAACAGTAAAACTAGCTATTGTTTTAACTAGGGACTGTCTCTAAGAAGTGGGCAGCATTCCTAGAATGCTTTAAATCACTATAAAGGGGAAACAAAGGCCAAGCAGGAAGGGCAGAACATAGAAACATCCTGCAGACTGGACATGTGCCCATGGGTCTACATTGCCTGGGGCACCTAAATGTCCATTTCTCTATGTCTTGAACTTACTGAAACCAGTCAGCTCTGAGTCGGTACCTTATCCCATAGCATCAGTTACAATTCAGAACTGGAGGGGAAAATAGCTGAAAAGGAATTCAAGAGGTCACTTAGCCCGTCTCCTTACTGACAGCCTGAATAGCTAAACTATTCCTGATTTTCTATGCAATATATAGCTTCCTTGGTATTCACTTACTGTTAATCAGTGGCCTGTTCCAAAAGACCACAAGTTTTATTCTGGAGCCGACTTCCAATTTTTTGCAGTGGTTTTGTGATATTCCCATCTTGAGAGCCTAGAAGGTAATTTAAATTTGTGGTTGTATTTTGTTTGTGCTGGGTTTTCTTCATTTCCTGCCTCAGCTGATCAACTCTATCTTTCCCTGTGTTTTGCTTGGACATTCCCTCCAATGAAGAGAAAAATCCTAATTTTTCCATGCTATGACAGTCTCTTAAAAAGTTGTTCGGAAAGAAAAGCCCTTTCCTGCTGTGGTTTTTTTTTTCCCCTAATCTTCTAACAGAAGCATTATCAAGTAAAGCTTTTTATTCTTCCCAACAACTATTCTCCCTCCAGCTTTTCTTCTCTATTGCATTGTCTGGCCTGTAGTGCTCATACTTCTTTTCTGCTTGTTTTTCACAGTGCTTGCCCAGAGTCTCATACTGCTAGCTTTGCCATGCTGTGCTTTGTACTTATCTATGGTACATCTTATAATATGACTAACGCTCCCTGGATCCTTGCCATACATCCTACATTCTGGATTTAAATCCTCCTTACCATCTATCTTTAATATATCTTGTGTGAATAGCCTGCTCTTTTGTAGCCATAATTAAAGTTTTGCTTCAATCCTCCTTTCACAAGCCACTTAGAATTTACCATCATCTTTTTATGAGTTGTTTGTGCTGTTCTTCTTCCTTTCACTTCAGCCTGTGCACCCCTTGTTGCTCTATCAAATGACTCAACACCTGTAGGAATTTATTCCTCATTTCATTTTGGAATTTGATCTGCGGTCGGCTTAGGCTGCTTGCTATTACACATATAAGTAGCTATTGCTGCATGTTTCTCTTCACTGTAAAGTTTGGATGTCTCTGAAGTGTTTCCCTAGTGCATCTTTCTAGTCCTCCTGCCCAGTTCCCTTGGGGTAACCCTTGTTCAGCTAATAGCAAAGTGCATTAGGAACTATGTATCTGTTTGTAGGCTTGAGTATATTTTGTGTATTGAGGAGATGATGAGAGATATGGGGCTATGAAGCACATGGGACTGGGATTTCAGTGCAGTGAAGAGGGGAAGGATGCAGGTGGCTTCAGGGCCATGATGTGTGGTGATGGAAACTCTGTTTTGCTCTACTGCTGGACATACAGAATTTCACTGTGAGCCATTTCTGTACCTGCAGAAAATATCTGGGGCTTTCACCTGCAGAGGAGAAGCCTTAGAGCCTCTCTGAAAGGAAGTCACAGCAGTTTAGAGGAGGTTATGGGGGGAAAGCAGAAAGAAATAAACAGCAGAAGCACGATAGCAAAAATGTTGATCCTCCTTCAGGCAGCTCATGGCTTTAAAGTGAAAAAGGGTCTGGGAGAACGGCATGTCAATGTTACATCTGCATTCCTGTGTGACACGTGAAGAACCAGGAACTGAAGCCAGTCTGTCAAAAGGTGATGAAACCCTGTGTCCTCACAACCTTAACTACTAAAAGACGTGTGTAGTTAAGGCCAGCTCTGTAGCTGGTGTACAGCATCAAAAGTTTGGATTTATGGCCAGCTGTAGATCCTGTCTAGTCACAGGTCCAGTCCCTGTTCTCACCCAGAATTAGTAATTTCATTGAAAGATAGTGTAGCTGCAGCACAAAGTGATTGATTGTGAACATCCACAAAAGATGCCATGTAGCCTTAGAGGCTGTATTCGGAGAAAGGCAGATTCCCTATGACATTTGGGAGCTGAGCAGAGATGACTTCAGTTTGACTTCAAGATCAAAAATAAATGAAAGTTTAACTATTTTATTGGTGACCAAAGGACTGCTGTTGTGAAGTGAAACATTAACAACGGGGTGAGAACAAGCCAGGATTGCTCAACGAGGTTCATCTTCAGGCACAACAGAGCTGCGGTCATCCAATGCGCAGGAAGCAGCAGGCATGGCAGAGGAGGACGGCATGCTGCAGGCTGCAAAGGAAGCCCAAACTGGTGAGAGAATTTTTTAAAGATTTCTTCTTGCTAATCATAGAAGAAACTGAAGGCAAAAAGGCCCCAGGAGGGATGAGAACTTTCTCTGATTGTTACAGGTTGACTAGTGACCAGATGACAGGCTCTTAAATACAGATTAGGTGCTTGCTATCGTTAGTGGTATTAATCTAAATACCTTTACAATTTTGTGTCTATAAGGGCTGGTGAATAGAGCAGAGATGCAGGTCTGAAGGCTTCCGACATATTTTCCTGGTTGTTCAAATGATTTGATACATCATTTTCTTAAATTACTTTGAAGTTTGAGAGAAGCCTGAAGGCAAAGGAAACCAGTCTTCATCCGTCTAAATCAGTTAAGGCATGCTCTTTCCTGTAATCAAAGAATTGGAGAAGAGAAGCCAGAAGAGACCTGGAGAGGTTATCTTGTCCATCCAGGGCCAGGTCATTAAGCCAAAAGTGTTGCTGGCACACATTCATCTAGCTTCTTATAACTTTATCTTGGAAAGAGAGAAAGAGGAGAGAAACACAGATATGGTAAAAGGGCTATAGAAGTACGGCCAGTGTATATGAATTCAAAATAAGACTCATTATTAAGAGACCAGTGTGGCTGAGCTGAAAATCAAGAAGGGATTGTACCACAAGATGAATGTAGATAAAAATGAAGAGATCAGTTGAGTATAAACAGATTAATGTGCACAGTACTGCAGCAGGAAGCAGTGGGAATCTGAGGACTGTACATGCAAAGGGAAAATGCAGATTGTCTTCCTGTGAATTTGGGAACAGAAAAAGTTAAATGATGAACTGAAAGTCATAGAAAAATGTATTCATGGAAACTTCTGGCCATGCAAGGCATCTGGTAGCTGAATATTTCATTTAAGCATGAATCATCTTGCAGATTCCCCACTTGCATAAAGGATACCTCAGAAAAGAGGAAATTTTACAGAAAGCAGTCCTTGCTTTCGTGCTTGCCAGTTGAAGTTGTTTAGCACATGATTTTCATAGAAATTCAGGAAGGCACCTCATCCATCTGCCTGCTCTGGGACAGGACCCGATGTTTAGCCAGTCCTTAATACGTTCTTATATAACAGAGATTGGGGATTGCCTGAACCCTGCAGTCCCAGCCACGCCAGCTCTGTTCCACTGCTCACCTGTCCTTGCAGGAAGGAAATTTGGACAAAAGCAGTCCCGAATCTTCTTTACTGAAAATAAAGTCAGTTATTTTTCTCATCTTATCCTCGATGAAAATGGAGAATAGTCAGTCTCTGTGGCTACTTTTCCTGTCAATGGGTAGGGGTAGCATTTGGTAGTTGTCTTCCCTGAATTTCATCTTTTTCATTCCAGAGTTGCAAAGTGGTTTCTCCCATTTAGCAACATCATTTTGAGTTCATACCCTGTTCTCCCACAGGCTTGCTCCATCCTGGTTTCGGACACAAACGTGAGCAGCACGCTGGCTGTGCTGCTGTTCTCTTTGCTCATGGAAAAGCTGAGGACCTTCGTGTTTCATGTCCTCCTAATCTGATGGAAAATCATTGATAGCTGCTCTGAGAGGGATTTACCAGTTGCCCACTATATGGGTATTTCATCTGGACCCTCTTTTCTTTGTGAGACATTAGAGACACTAGAGTTAGGATATATCACATCCGCAGCTGCTCTAGCTGTTACACCACTTACCCTGTCACCAAAGAATAAAACAGTCTGGTTTGAGAGCATTTTTTCCAATCCAGAATGGCTGTTTTGTAATCCTTATTCTCCTAATCCTTATTCTCCTTTTGGTGCTTAGAAGGGATTATCCTATCAAGTATCTCTCTGGCTATGGAGGAACATGACTGGGTTGTCCTAACCTGCCTTTTTAAAGGCAGTGGTGATGCTTGTCCTGCTTCTGCCCTTCACAAGAGAAGTGGGTCAAAAACTACATTCAGCACTTGAAGGTGAACTTCATCAGGCTCTAATAATTTGAGCACATTTGAGGTATCCAAATATTCTTTAAGTGGTTTTTGTCTCATTTCACCCATATTCCTACTGGTACATTTTAATGGTGTTATGTATCTTGTTGCAATTTAGTTTTTTTAGTGAAGACAAACAAAAAGGACACAACTTTTCTGGCTTCTGTGGATGAGCTTTTGTTTGCTCGTTTTCTAGTTTAAATAACAGACTTTCATTTTCCTTCCTCTTTCTCCATGCATTTCTAACACCTTTTCTGATTGCCTTTTGTGTCCCCCTGCTAGCTGTAATTCATTTTGTGCCTTAGCTTTGCAGCCTCTGTTGCTCCATGCTTGATCTGTTTGTTTATACTTGTCTTCAGAAATGCCATCTTATTTCCATTTGTGGTACAATTCCTTCCTGATATTCAGCCCAGCTGCACAGGTCTCCTTCTATTGAGTCTTATTCTGAATTCATTTGTATCTGAGGTGCTTGCAGATTTATTCTCTTTAACTTGTTCTTGCTGTTTGCCGTGAGTTACCATTTATTACCAGACATTTGAATTCCTTTTCTCCCTTTCAGTCTCAGAAAAGCTTCTGGCAGCTAATGGACTAAACTTCTCTGCAGTGTACTTGACAAGTAGTATGTTAGTCCCACCAACTGATACGTTTTTTCATGCTAGTATTTAAAAAAAAAAAGAAAATTGGTTTGTGATGCACATGGCTGTGTACACACACAGGAAATATAGCTGCAGGATGCTGAAAATATTAAGGCATCACATTGCAGCAGTGTGGGAGACCTGCACAAGGGATGGTGAAGCCTTTTCTGTCTTCCTTTTGTATTACTCCTTTAATAACTTTGCTGCTGTGTTTGCTCTGCTCACCTGCTCAAGGCAGAATGCAACAGGCTTCTACCGGGAGCTGTCTAGAGATACTTAGGGCAGTAAGAGATACCATCAGAGGGCTCAGAAATATTTCTGCTGCCTTGAACACAGGGTCAGACTTGCAGGACTCAAGACTACATGCTAATCTGGTGCGCAGCAGACGGGACCAATGTGCACAAGTCTGTTCCTTGCACTGCCCCCAAAGTTGGGTTGGCTTTTGAGTCACTCTTGCCCATGAAATGGGCTTAACAAGCCTGAGCTCCCTGGAGGCTGTTCATGGCACCTGAGAAGTGTGACCCAGGTGAAAAGCAAGGTTGCGTGGGTGTGCAAATCACTGGGAGGGCTGAAGATGAGGAGCTGGTCTGTGGCAGTACAGAGGGGGTGCCAAACTGTTGCTTTGCCGCTTCTGTAGAAGAAAAAGGGAATAAGAAAAGGGTAGACCTTCCTGGCCTCATCTGAAGTTTGGGCTGTTGGCCCCATCTTTAGCTGCTCAGGTAGCAGGAGTGAAATGGGTTCCTTGGGGATCTTCAGCAGAAGCAAAGTCAGTGCACATGGGGGAATGTGGGGAGTGATTATGCTTCCTCTGTGTGCTCTGTCACATCCGAGTCCCTTATCTAAGTGGTCTCCATGTTTTGTTAGCAATAACTGAAGCCAAATTAAGGATCTGTGGTGTAAGCAAAGGTCTCTTTTCTGGTTTGTCGAATGCAAACTTGGTCCTTGTGATACCCAAGCACTAGCAGCAACTCTGTACTGGAGCTAGGGATGAGTTTATGGAGACTCCTTGTACCGATTGCAGATTCAGGGTGTGGTCTGCACTTTTGCTGATAGGCGAAGGGAGAAATATTTGGGAAAATTATTTGAACATCTGCCTTTTAAAGAAGCGAAATGTAAGGGGAAGAAAAAACTGCCTGTGCTGAATAGTGCAGAGCCACAGCCACTGAGGATGGTTTATGGGAAGGCTGTGAATTTTGCTCTGTAATTGAAACTGGCACTGGAAGAATACTGATGAAGAGCTCTTCTATTCCTATGGGAAGGGCATGGAATGAGGGACAACAGGGTACCTGCAGGGAGCTGAGCCCACGTAGCTGCAGGGGGAATCCAGGGGCTCCCAGTACAGCATAGGATGCATTTCCCACATAGGGAGCCCCAGGGTGGCCTTTTGGATAATAGGAAGTAGAGACGGGGTTTGGAGCTGCTCCTGGGTACGGGCTGTGCCCTCCAGATTAAACTGTCCCATAGGAAAAGGCAAGGTAGTTCCAGGAAATTGGTGTGGGAATGAACCCTGGGTCACTTCACTCCTGGGATAGCAAAGAAATGATTTAACACAGTGCAGGCGTCCGTGACATCCAGTGTCCGAGGGTTTGGTATGATGAGCATTTTAGTGGTTATGACTTGGGATGGATGTGTGGCTTTTCAGTGGAATGAGATCCCTGCAGAATAAACCTGTCGTTACCACGTCAAGAGGGAATTGCATGCATGCTCTGCTCCTAAATCCGCAGGGTGTAGGGGTATCTGGGACCTGGGATTTTTATTCAGCTCACATCTGTTCAGCATCCAGTGCCGTCCTGGGCTGGTGCACGTACGATAGCTGGGGGCATGCCAAACAAAAGGGAGGTCTGTGCCACGAAGTGCTGACAGCCCCAACCTGTGAATGATTTAGGCTGTGCTCCTTGAACTCTGGAGTTGTCTTTCCTGGTAGCCTCTCCCTCCTCTTTCTGCCCTGGCTGCACAAATGTGCTCAATTAGGGTTAACTCAAACTGAATCAAACTTCATGCCTGAGGTTGGAAATCTTCCCAGTCAACTCACCACAGCCACATAGCATGGTGGGAGACAAGGCAAGAGGGGAGATGAACGCTTTTCAGAGAAATGAATCCAAGGAAACTTTGTTCGCTTTTATTTCTGCAGGAGATGATCCCCCCAAAGGAGATTTCCCTGTTCAGAAAAAATCCCCGGTGAGTGTTACAGCTGGTTTCCTTTTCTTTGCTTTCTGCTCAGCTTGCTCTAAACGTTGCAAGATCTCTCTGTTCTTTCCTCTGTTGTGCTCTGGCTAGAGACAAACACTCTTTCTTGCACAGGGTTGAAATAAGCATTAACAACTCAAGGCAAAAATCCCTCCACTAACCTGATTAAGTTAAGAAAGGGCAGCTTAAAAGGAAAAAATGTACTGTCCGAATGTTTGGGGAAAAGGTTAAGGGTTTTGATTGCTGCCTTTTTCCTGAACACTACTTTCCTTGTGGGAAAGGACTTACTTCTCTGAAGTGAAGGGGGATGTTGTGTGTGGGAGGGAGGGAGCTGACCTGTGCATTTGCTTAGTTTGATGAAACCTAGCAGGGAAGGGTCCGCAGATGCTGCAAAGCAGAAGGAAGGACAGGGATTGAGCACAGGCCGCTGATGTGTGTTACAGAGCCCAACTGTAGTGCCAGAGCCTCAGGTTTACATCTTTGGCTCTGATTTAAAGCCAGATTCAGGTGAATATTTTGTTGTCTTGCAGCTTTGATGTTTGTGCAGATTTTCAGGCTAATTCTGGTTGAGTGCTTGACCCTAAAAACTGTACGCTGTGTCGACTTCAGGGAGAACAGGGTTTGTATTGCACCTGCTTTGACTTGCAGGACAATATGGTAATACTTGCTCTTAAAGCTCACAGTCATGTCATTAGCAAGCATTAACTTGCAATTTTAAGTACTGTGCAGACATTAACTATTGGATATCCAGAACTCCTGTGAAATATTAATCTTAGTCCCATTTTGCAGCTAGTGAGCAAGAAGGAGAGATGAAAACAAATGTCTCCTGTAGCTGGCACTTTAAATGCCCTTTCTTTTTTCCAAAGACACAGACTATCAACATCCGCAGTATCTTTAAGAGCTCCATAATCCCGCAGATCCCAGGCTTACAGTGGTGGCTAAGCACAGCAGACTATCTGTGTGCTCATGAATCCAGGCTTAGCCTCTTTGCTTTTGCTGGTGCTCTCTGCTGAGCAAGGTCTTCCTTTGCGAAAGCAAGCAAGCTGCATCTGGCTCTCCACATGGATGAAAGCTGCCCACTTTTGGATGTCCAGGCAGGCCACAGGCAGGTCAGTGATACAGCGGAGAGAATACAGGAAGGTTTCTGTGTGTGCCGATGCCATCTCATGACGTACAAGCCAGTTGGAAGTACCCCTGCTTGTAAGTCGTTGCTCTGTGTTTGTAAACACTTACTCGGGGTCCTGGCTCAGGCACTTGGGGAGGTTTAGCTGGGAAGTCACTGCCTCCCACTCTCCTTTCCCTGCTTGGTCCTGCTTATCTATAGGAGGTGCCCATCCCAGAGCAGGAGTGGCTGCAATGGGTCACTGCCAGGTTTTCTGTCACTGCAGGTCGCAGCGTGGCATGTGATACCTTAAACCACTGCAGCTAAATCCAGCAGGGTTTGTGCATAGGGTGTGGAGGGGTGAGTTCAGGCAGCAGGGTTCCCAACGCCTGTCCATCTGGGTTTGAACAGGCACACTCTGCATGTCCATCAAATGTTATTAAATCTCATGAGCACTGATAGCGAGGTATGTGAAAGAGAGGAAGAAAAATATCCCTGTTATGCAATTTTACTTCCAAGTTCAGAAAATATCTCCAAGCACCCACTGGAAACATAATTTGCCTCTTACGGCTTTTCTTCTTTACTATGAAAAACTTGTTGCAGAAAGGTATTCTGTGTGTGCATATGTCTGTGTGTTTGTGCATTTACAGCTTAATATGCCACCATTTTTAGGCTAGTCTAAAAGCAGGAGGCCCCAGTGCAGTTTCCAAGGGAGCCTGCTCTGTCTTACAAGCCATATGCTGAGCATGATGGCTTCAGAGTAAATAATAAATGAAATGGATAATTACATATTTACTCTAGTAAAGCAAAGACGCCAAGGATTTCTTAATAAAAAGGCAGCCCATAAATAGCGAGAGAAAAATATATATAAAAAAGGACAAAAATATTTGTCTTTAGAGATACTGGTTTAAGTAATGGAAAGCATTTTTTGTTTTGTGGTTGGTGGGGGGGGGGTTTTGTTTGTGGTTGTTTTTTTTTTTTCCCCCGGACAGCCAGTCTCTTTTGTTGCTCTTGTATAATGTTGAGCAAGACAGCATCATTAAGCTAGACTCTTCTAAACTAGATGCCATTGCTTTGGGAATTCAAATAATCTCAGGTCTCTTGGTGGTGAAATAAACCTGAATAAACACATCTATTACCTGAATAAACACATCTATTTTGGTATCTGTATTTGCATTTGGGACTCTGGGAAGAAACACAGTGTTGTGGTTTAACCCCAGCTGGCAACTAAGCCCCACCCAACCGCTTGCTCACTCCCCTCTGCTGGTATGGGGGAGAGAATTGGAAGAGTAAAAGTGAGAAAACTCATGGGTTGAGATAAAGACAGTTTAATAGGGAAAGAAAAAGCTGCGCACACGAGCAAAGTGAAACAAGGAATTCATTCGCTACTTCCCATGGGCAGGCAGGTGTTCAGCCATCTCCAGGAAAGCAGGGCTCCATCACATAACAGTTACTTGGGAAGACAAACGCCATCACTCCCAATGTCCCCCCCCATCCTTCTTCCCCAGCTTTATATGCTGAGCATGATGTCATATGGTGTGGAATGTCCATAAGAAGCAGAAAAGGCCTTGACTCTTTGTAAGCACTGCTCAGCAATAACAAAAGCATCCCTGTATTATCAGCGCTGTTTTCAGCACAAATCCAAAACATAGCCCCATACTGGCTACTATAAAGAAAATTAACTCTATTCCAGCCAAAACCGGCATATACAGGAATTCATTATTTCTGACACGAGGCACAGAAATGCATGTGAAGAGTCATCTCACTTCGCTGACCCGTACCACAGCTGTTTAAAATGATAAATATAAATGCAGCTGTTAATATCACAGTGCCCCCCATCCCTCACCGAGTACATGGCCAGACCCTCTAATGTGCAGAGGCTGGGCAGTGCTGTGAAAACTTGCTCTCCTTCTTGTGAGGCAGTGGAGCTAAGCAGCTGGTAGCTGCTTAGCTTGGATTGCAGTGGGGTAGCAAGAGGGATGGAAGCCTGCATAAGGTCATGCCAGTACTCCTCTGTTTAAATGCCTTGTAGTTCACTTGGAAACTGCTGATTTTAGCTGGAGTAAAGTCAGATTCAGTGAAAGAGTGGCCACGCTCAGACAGGTTTGACAGTCCCATCGCTGTTTTGTTTAGTTTTGATTAATAAATTGAATTATCCATAGCTATGCCAGCGTTTGTGGAATACGAAATGGATGCCATGCCTGAGGGAGCGCTGGACACGGGGCTGACGCTCTGCTTCAGTGAACACAGTGGCACAGTTCGGTGCAAGTGAGGTGCAGAGATTGAGGGCAGTTGTCACACGGCAGGGAGCAGCTTCACGCAGAAGCAGACAACAGCTCCCTGGGGTCTACCAACTGCTGAGGCAAGGTCTGGTACTAGGAAAGGGAGCAGTTTGGGGGCAGGGTGGTAGCTTTATGTGAAGTGTAGGAGAAAAGGCATCCAAAGCTGTTTTTGCATCTCAGTGGGTTTTTGCATTGCAGCGGAGAGGTGGTAGGACCCTTTCACTGGAGTTCCTGGAGCTACGACCATGGTGGGCTGCTGACACCCCACAAATCCCCATGGCGGTCCTTACTGGGCCCATGTCGGCCAGGCTGATTCACTGAGGACCCTTAACCAAAGCAGGATAGGTGTGGGTCCCCCTCCTTCCTTTGAGTCCAACCCACAGGCCAATCAAGCAGCAGTGGGCACCTGGTTTTTGCACTGGACTCCTCTACACCACCCAGGCACTGTGGGGATATGTGGCTGGGGTGAAGGCTTTCACAGAACTGATACATTCTCATTTGTCTCCTACAGAAGCTCTGTGGCTCCAACTACCCCCTAAGCATTGCTTTCATCGTGGTGAACGAGTTCTGTGAGCGCTTCTCCTACTATGGCATGAAAGGTATGTGGCGTGCGTCTGGGAGTGACTTTCCCTTTCCTGTCCTTGGGTTTCTATACATGCTGGCCTGGTGTTCCAGGGCTGTGCATGATCTCAGCTGTCTTTCAAAGTAATTTACTTAAGGTATTTCGGGATGCAGGTATGAACAGTGTGCCCTAACATTGATGCTACACCTGCTCTGAGCAAAAGCTGGGGCTAGAGAGCTCCAAATGTACCTTCCAGTCTAAATTTTTACATGATTCTCTGTCTCAAATCTGGTTTACCAGTGTGTGACGTCTTTCATAGTTGTGCACAATCAGCGTATTTGGGAATTGAATCATACAGGCACCTAATCTGCAAATAGAAAACGTGCATAAATGGAACTACAGGTTAGGGTAAGATAAGCTAGAAAATATATTTTCCAGGTAAACATAAATGTTTATGAGCAAAGAACGCCTGATACTCATATATCGCATTTCAGCTTTTCCTGTGTCAGGGATTATGAGGAACAGGTCTGAAAGCACAGATCTTTCCACATAGCTCATAGCTGCTAGACAAATCAGTGATTTTCTTGCACTGTGATGTAGTTTCCTGCTTACCTGCAGAGATACACATTAATTATCTGATGTGATTTGCTTGTTTCCTTTTAGCTGTCCTGACGCTATATTTCTTAAGCTTCTTCCACTGGGATGAGAATCTCTCCACTGCTGTGTACCATGCCTTTTCTGCACTCTGTTATTTCACACCTGTCATTGGAGCCATCATGGCAGACTCATGGCTGGGGAAATACAAGTAAGTGAAGACATCTCTCTAATTCAGACAGCATACATCTACACCATGCAGCCTGTGCAAGGGCAGTGCTCTGTGTGCTCCCAGTTTTGAGCTAGCTCAGAGTGCAGCAAAGACACACTTGCAAAGGTCAGCTCCTCTCTGTTAACGGATGAACAGCTGATCTGTTTGCTCGTGCTGTTCTGTGCTCCTCTTTCACCCAGGGGCTAATAGGCAACAAAGTTGGAACAAATTAAATGTCACAAGCACACTTTTTCCTACCCACCTTGACAAAGCTGAGAGGTAGGGTGATTAACCCTCAGCTTGCCTAGATCTGCTTCTGAGAAGGATTCAAAGATGGTGAGGAAGCGGTGTCATCCTCTAGATCTCACAGTTTCAGATGAAATATCACTACTATACTATACTTATGCTTTCACAGCATAGGGAATGTGCGAGCACATCCACTTTTATGCCAGAGAAACCTGGGTTCACTCAAATCATCTCCCTCAGCACATAACCAGGTAAACTCTCCCTGAGTAAGTTAGACAGTCTTCCCTTCCACTGCTAAGTTGTGGGGCCATCATCTGGTCCAGAGTGGTGGTGAGCAGCTGGATATAGAACTTTCTTTGCTTGACACTGTTTGTTCATTCTCTGAGGAGTCTTGGCTGTCAGAGTGATGAAGTGCAGCTGAACCCTCTAGGACTCTCTAGGACTAATCACATGTGGCAGAAGAGTCTCAACAGGAAAAAAAAACAGCTGCCATATGCCTTTCCAGCAGAAAGTTCTTAAGGAGATATCAGTGTTCTTTCTTTGTGCTCAATTTTAGTCATTCTCTGGTCCCTTTGAATTAAAAAAAATAACAGTGAGGGTTTATTAACTTCATTATTTAAGGTTCATTGGTATTTGAGGATATCTATCTTGCAGCATGATGTTGTGAGAAGGTAAATCCTTATGCAGACTTCTGTGCATTAGGCAAGAGACTTTCCCTGGAGTAATCCCTATGACTTAATGGGAGGTGGTTTTTGCTGTAGTAGCTGGACCTTGGCCAACACCGAGGACAGGATAACAGATTAGAGGGGCTTTTAGGAATGATCTGATGTGGCTCTAAATTAGCTGTTGCAGCCAGGGTTTGGATGTGTCGAGGACCACTTCCATGCTCAAAGCTCATAGGGCTTCTTCTAGTGCCTCTGTCCTAACAAGTCCTTCCATTCCCTCTGTGTGTGTAGTCTGCACTTAAATACGTAGACATCTCTTAATCCTGAAGGTGATGAAGGAATAGAATATACTCAAGAGCCTGAGCCTCCTAGTCAGATTTCTTCTTCTCCCTCACCAAGACTTGGGAGGCAGATAGATGAGCGCAGTCCTTCAGAGGTACTTGGGATCTAAAACAGATTTGTAATGGGGAAACCACACTCCTAATTCAGATGTGTTAGTCAGGTGGGTTGAATGTGGGCAACAGTCCCTATAGATGCCTTCCAGTGAAGGGATTCACTTAGGTGCATGCTACAAAATGCCAGTTATTAGTAATCTGGAAATTGAGTTGGACCAGAACGGTACTCTATTTGCAGCCTTCCATGCATGACAAGACTGGAGCATTTCTAGTTTATTCTGCTCAGCAACCTCTGCAAAGAAAGAGTCTATCCCTCCTTAATCTGAACCCATTTGCCTATCTGTTTCTTCTAGTGCACTCAGTGTTGACATGAAAGAGTTATAGCTGCCTGCTATACCAGTGGTATGAACAAACCAGTTCCTTGTGTGTCTGCCAAGTAGACCTGCCGTATCAGGAAGCACAGCCACACTCTATTTGTGGATTGTACATCACCCGGCACCTTCAGTCATTGCTGTTTGCTTTCCTCACAGGACAATCATCTACCTCTCCATTGTGTATGTGGTTGGCCATCTGATAAAGTCCATCGGTGCAATTCCATCCCTAGGCAACCAGGCGGTTCATGTGTAAGTAGCTGTTGAAGCCTCAGTGCTGTAGTAGGTTGCAATGGTAGTTGGTTTACCCAGGACTGTAATTTGTTTCACCTCCATCAGGCCAGCAGTTTGGGGTCTATGCATGGGTTGCTTTTATCAGGGAAGGGTTTGGGATGTCTGAGTAAGAGCAGAAGGGCAGATCTAGAGTGTGAATGCACCAGAAGGAGTTGAAAACCACCACAGAGACTAAGCTCTCTGACATAGGCACCTCTGATCACCCCTCTGCTATACCATGCTACTGGAGTTTGGTCTCCTCCATCCAATTGCCTGCACCAGGCTCATTCCTCCCTCATTTCCTCATCAGCATAGCTGCCCAGCTCAGCAAGGTCCCCCTGCGTGCATGGGAACACAAAACTGAAGATACATTTTCTGATGTGACAGAGGAAGAGTCTGTCTCTTCCATAGGGTACAACCCTTCTTGCCCTCTAGATTCTGAACTGATAGGCTTGTCAGAGTAGTTCCCCAGCTGGTGTCTCTGAAACCACCAAGCTGTTTTTGCCTAGGTGGTCACAGCTCTAAAAATCTGCACATGCAGGCAGGAGCACATCTCACTTACAGAACAGTTTCCTTTTGTCCCAGACCTGGCCAGTCCTGACACTCCTGTTCCCTACAGCAGTAATCTGTCGGGCCAACAATGGTATTGTGAGGAGCACTGGGAAGTAGAAAGCACCCAAGAATGAGCCTAATTCAAACAGTTTGTCTGCACTTACCCAGGCTGGAACGCTACAGGAAAAGGCGCTTTTTTTTTCTTTTTTTTTTTTTCTTCTTCTCAATTGATCTCTGCAATCTTTTGTTCTCATATGAATGAAGAATAATGCCACAGATCTTTGATCTCTAGTATGTCCATTGGGCCTCAGAACAGCAAGAAACTGGCAAAACCAGTTTGGTTAATTGACTGGTACTGAATGCAGAAATGAGGGTAATTAATTTGTTTTTCACACTTAGCTGGCTCATCATCACTACCCATGTGCAAAAGACAATGATACCAGAGGAATCATGGTTGGGTGGCACTAAAATGCTCTCATAAGCACTGGAAAGGTTCTGCAATGGTGATATTTTTGTTCTTGCATGAAGGATCCTGTCTATGGTTGGTCTGTTTTTGATCGCCCTTGGAACGGGAGGTATCAAGCCCTGTGTCTCTGCATTTGGTGGGGACCAGTTTGAAGAGAAACATGTAAGATTTCTTTTCTTTCCTAAAATCTGCAGTGTCCACTTACTTTATGAGGATGTTTATGTGATCAAATCCTGTTGTACTAGAATAAGGGCCAGTTCGCTAGGAAAAGATGTAGTAAGATGTCAGGTAGGATGGTTTGCATAAGACTTGAGAGAATCTGGATGCTTCAGGAAGGGAAAATGACAGCAGAACAGGACTGATATTGGGAAAGATAGGTCGTAGTTGCATCAAATCATCTAAATGTTAATTGGATGTCAGAGTAGTTGGAAAATCCTGTATCATGTATCATGGAACTGTAGCTATTTCTGAACCAGCTTAACAGGGATGATTATAATGCACTGCAATGGAATACAGCAAATGAAGGAGAAAATTGTATCACCAGCCTATGCTTCCTTGGGAATTTTCCCTTAAATCAGTCACAGTCTGTCTTAGATGTTGTTCAGAAAGAACTGTAGGAAATTCCAGTCTTTTGAAAGTAGTGCTGGTACCAAATCTACCCAGAACGTTTTCTAGATATTCCAGAACAGAAAGTTCTGAAGAGCTGGGAAAATGTTTCTTTTTCAGCTCTGTTTGTGCTCTGCATCCTGTGAATTGTAGTGCAGTTGCTTCGTGTCCTCATTCTCTATCATGAGTGCTTAGCCCCTCACCTGTGCTAATCTCAAACTCCCATTATGCAGCACAGTGGCTCAACCAGGGATAAGGTAGTGCTTAAAGAAGCGAAGCAGGTCAGGAAGTACTAATCCCCAGGCAAAATGCATAATTTTCAAATTGACCTGAAATTAAACACTTATATTTATGTCAACCTAACACGCAAATAAAAATTTCAGTTTTCTCAATGACAGTATTCAAATCAGCAACTTTTATGCGTGGCATAAGTCCTTGAATATGTAGAAGGCCACTGCTACAAGCAAGAAAATAAGTGTTGGGGTCTGTGATGAGTAGGCTTAAATTCAAGGAGGATTATTTAGGACTGACAGTAGGAAAAATTTTCCAGAAATAAACCTAGAGAAGTACTGGAAAAGATTAGGACCTTTGGGAGATGGAAATTCCCATCAATGGAGGCATTGAAGAAGGACATTAGACTAATGGTCTGTCAGGAAAGGCACTGGTAGAGTTGGATAAGGGATGGCCACTTGGCCTTGGACAAGGTATGGGAGCCCCGTAGGGCAGTTTGCTGTTTGTCTTTTGCAATGCCCCAGCAGCTAGTCAGCATTTAATGAATGAATAATATAGACTAGAATGTTTATTTTAAAATTTTGGGAAGGTTTGTGCTTTCTGCACATGAACTGTGTGATGCTGAAGTGATGAAGCTTATGGTTACTAAGGAGTAACAAAACACAGGGTGTTTCATGGTCAGTTGTTCAAAGCATATCCTTCTGCAGGCATGTCCATCCTGTGCTGCCAGTTGGACCCGGTGCTTTAGAGGATGCTGCAGAAGAGAGAGCAGCAATCATCTGCCTCCCCAGTGGGCACAACTCTGACCAAAAGCAGGCTGGCAGTACAGCACACGCGCTCTGGGAACACGCTGCGTGCATACTAGCATGTGGGCATCCCAGCTTGCAGTGCCAATAGTTGTCCCAAAAGGATTCTAACAGGTGTTACAGCAGCATTTTCAGAAGTGCTACTTCTATGAATATTAATGATTAATAATGTTTATCCAGCATCTTTCAATTACCACCTAATTACAGTATGATAATATGTACCACTTATCTTCAGAGTGTTTTATAGACTTCAGCTAATGAATCTCAGCACCCCAGTCAGGCACATACATATTATTATCCCAAACTTACCACAACAGCTGAGTTACAGAGAAAAACCTGAATTGCCTGTGGTTGTGTGGGCCTGTGCCCATTCTCCAGCATTCAGACTACACCTCTCTAACAAATTTATCAAATACTAAGGCTCAAACATTCACCTGTGTGTTGCCTTCAAGAAAAACTAATTTAGAGAAAGAAAACTGTAAAAAGCCTTGTGATAAGGACAATGCATTCTGCTCTATTCATTCTTTTCAGAATAGAAAGTTTTGTATTTTACCATTTTGAAATGACTTGGCCTTTCAGAAGAAAAAAAGGTTGAATGCTATGTGATAGGAAATTTAAGTCTTCAAAATTGGAATGAGAAGTTTTGATTTTGTAAGGAATGAAAGATTTGGGACCAACCAGAATATTTATGCCCTCCAGAGTGGTGTTTGAGAGGACTTACGTTTTTCATCTTCCACTCCAGGTAGGATGAAATAAGTTTTGAAAATTCCCAAAGAAATGAGGCATTTGATTCTCCCTTAGTTTTCAGGACACCAATAAATTTCAGCTGAGCCCTTAAGTACACAGGCTTAGTTGTTCCATCTGGAAACTAGGGATGTGGTTGTTCTGTATATAAAATGGATAAATAAATTGCCCCTGCTATTCCCACATAGAGACAAATTTATGTTTTGAGGTAAATGCACACCATCGGTCTGCTTTTCTTTTTAAGTACTTTATAAGTGTAATAGTCTTGGATCTGCCACTTTGAGAACAGTACTACTACAAACAGTGATGGAGACTGATTCAGCAGGAGGTCAGATAGGGAAAGTAGATTTAGCTGCAGGAGATTTCCAAGCATCTTTGTCTATGGGATTAGGAGTCCAAGCTAAAAATGCCTGAACAAAATGATATTTATGATATGTTATATGAATGCAAAAGCTGCTGTGCATATTAATTAAAGACCAAAGCTGCTTTCAAACAGTGTGCTATGGTGTTTAAGGTACTAAATAGCTTTCTCTTTGTTTCTTTATTTTCTGGTTGCCAAGGAGATCAGGATTATCATGTACGGTACCTTTTCTCAAATTAGCTAATCCAAATCATGTTGTTAATGTACGTCTGCTCCAAAGATTAAGAAAATAGGGAGGGAATTCTTTTTTCCAATCAGTGTAATTTGCAAGCTGCTGGGTCATTATTTTTGTACTTACTTCTGCTTTTCTCAGACCATTTTTTTATCCAACACTGAAATTTGAAAATGTGTGAGATAAGATGCTCCAAATTCTTTATGCATCACTATTCTCTTCTCTTACCAGCACATTCTTTTTGGTAATTGTTGCTCTAGACTTCACCATGTCGAGAGCTGCATGCTTGAGTTTTTCTCAGCTCTCAGAAATTCTGAGTTGCTCAGATACGAAGGGTTAGAGATATGGCATGAGAATTTGCCTAGAAGAGGGCAGGACTGTGAGGAGTCTACTGCACCACCCATGTCAAGCCATGGCAGGGTTACTCTGGGAGCGGGAGAGATTGCTGAGGCCGCTCATTTCTTTAGATTTACTTATGATGACAAATAACTAGTCACAAAGGTAGGATGAAGAAGAAAATATACTTTTACTAGCTTAGCAGTAGAAAGTTCCAGGTAATCAAAAACACTGGTAATGACAGAAATGGAGTATAAGAGATAGTAAGACCCAGTGCTGTTTGCTATTAACCGTGGGAACATGCCATAGAGATGATTATTATAAGGCTTACGAATCCTTTAATCCAGGATAAATAATTTACAAGTAATGTATGGATTAGATTGCCTGGGACATGCTAGGAAATAAAACTGTGGAAGAGCCAAAAGCTCAAGTTGATGGGGTCTTCATAACTGTGCTGGGGCAAGGCAAAAAGCCCTTAATCCAAGTGAGGAGACCCCCAGACTCCTTGGTGGGTGGCAGTGGGAGGCAATGGGGCTCTCGCCCTCACCTTCCTAGTACCCGCTTCACAAGGGGACGTAACGAAAAGCCCTCCCATGCCCTCCCACCTGCGCACCTTCCCTGCAGTAATCCCCTGTGATAAGAGGCTTCTTGCCACATGAAGTAGCAATATTTCCTGTTGGCTGCACCATCAGTTACAGGAAGTTATGTTACTTTTTTGGGATCCCAGGATTCATTCCTTCAGAGCTGTCCTCTTTTAGCTGCCTGCAATTCTTCACATTTCCTCCTGTTTTCTAACCTTGTGAATATTGTTGTCTCAGGGAGCAGAAGGAAGTAGGACATATTAGAAGGAGAGGGGACAGAACCAGGCCCCTGAGGAGCTTCCTCACACTTAGCTAAAACACTTCGCATTCAAATGATGCTCAGGTCATAGAGATGTGGCTCAAGGTGCCCTAAGGAGCTCTCTGCCAGGCACCAAGCCATGTCCCAAGCAATTTGCCCGCTACTTTTACAGAACCTGGCAAGAGCTGGGAGCAAAGCCTAGGTGTGTACGGAGTATATTAGCTGCCTGGGCTTGGGCTGTCCTTAAATGCTGGTTTCACCAACTCAAGTGTCCCATAGCTGGTGATACAGATGAGCATGGGGTAGGTCAGGTAGCCTGCTCTTCTTCCTCCACTCTGCTGGCCACCCAGGCACAGGGAGAAGGTTTAGCACTGTGTATATGCATGCGACTGTGCATGTGTGTCTCCCCCACAAGCAAGGAGAGACTGCTCTCGGTTGAATGCCCTCACACAGTACTCCTGCAAAAAGGACCAAACTCTGCATCAAGTTCTTGATTCCTTCCAAATTATGAATTATGCAGGAAGAAAGAAGATCAACAGGAATCCTTTGACTGTACAAACTACAATATGTTACAACATAGTTAAATTCTGACCTCTTTCTCTTAGAGTTCATCCCTCCATCAGGCTCTTGAATTTGCTCCCGTAGATTTAATTTACCCTATTAGTTTGAGGTTGACTGGCCTCAGCTTGGTAATCTCCTGTCTGATGGATACCTCTCATTTGCTGGCACTCTCTTATCTATGCTGTCATTACCAGCTCCTCAAAATACACAGGTTTCTTTTTCTATTTCTACACAGGAGAGGAAAAAAAAAAAAGAGTTCAGACATGGGAAGAAATGATGAGCTTATCAAGCCAAATTGGATTGAATTAGGTGACAGAGGATCTGAGTCATGCTACTTGTTCTGAATAAATTAATGGTCTCCCCTCCTTCCAGTCTCACAACACTCTTGAAGCAGTGCTTTTTCCTCTGAAATGCCAAAAAGCCCCAAAGCACTTCTCAAGTAACGTGAGCTGATTTGTGTGAACATTTACCATCACCTGAATGCAAGCTTGTTTGCTTAACATTTTATGCGCTGCATGTCAATATTTACCCAGCCTTCCTAACAAGAGAATTGATAGTGTTCAATTTGCAAGCCCAATGCTGTGCGTTAGCCGTGACTTTGATATTGTCTTCTCTTGTTTTAGACCTCGGAGAGAAGCAAGTTTTTTTCCATCTTCTATTTATCCATTAATGCTGGAAGTTTGATCTCCACGTTTGTAACTCCTGTATTAAGAGGTCAGTGTTGATTTAGAATAAGACAATAAATTAACTGCCCTCTGACTACTCTGCTGTGCATAGTTAGGCTCTTATGACAACTGAATGGCAGAAATTATATTATCTGTGGAGTGGCCAGTGTATTGCATTTACGCCTTGTTAATCCTGCCATAGCAGTGTAACAGATTTATAGTACTAGCAGACAAGTCACAGAAACTATATTCCTGGTTGTATTTCAAAGCCAGCCTGAACTGTAGAATTAAAATAGGAAAGGTGGAAGGACCATATATGGTCCATATATGACCATATATCACCATATATCATCATCTAATCCTCCCCATTGCCAGTGAAGGCTTGCCTGCAGGTAGCCTTTGGATGGGGACTGATCTCTGCTGTCCTGTGCAGGTGTCAGGGCCGAAAAACTTAGCAGGGCTGGTCTCGAAGTCCTGCCTTCTCCCTCCCACAGGGTGCTGCTGACTTCTGGAGGGCTCTGTCCTGGCACCCAGGCGTGTCTGCATGCAAGACTGCAGCCCTGAGCAACTAGCCTCGAAGACAAAGCACAGGCCTATGCCCCATTTAAGACCTACTTTATATTCTAGCCAGCTTGCACAACCCCTTTTAGTCCCTGAGTCTTGCTGCACTTCATTGTATCGCAGCGCCTAGAAGCCAAGGGGATTGGCACACTCTACATACAGACACAGGAGCAGAGCAGCAGGCCGTAGGCGATGGGGATAGGGACAAGGTAGTCTTCACATTTAGTAGCTTTTTTTTTCATTCTGTCCCATGGCCTCCAGGAAGCTTTCTTTGTTCAGAGTCGTTATTTTAACAGGCCGTTCATTTCACAAGGCTGTGTGCAATTGTGCTCGTCTCATATTTACACCATGTATACAGGCAAAGACAAATGCTGTATCTCTTGCTCTTTCTCTCACTGGGGTCCCCAGGCCAGCATTCTTTTGGGAATGGGCTTTTGCTCAATGTAGTCAGTGGGCAGATGAAAATCCAGTCCCCTTCGAACATGAAAACCTGTGCCAATATAGCCTAGCAATAAACTAGTTGCAACATGGAAATGAGGTGGAGAGGATGGGGAAAGAGTAAAATTTTTGCTAAGTGTGAAAACTTTTCTTGGAAAAGCAAGAAATGCAGTTCGTGGACATTTGGCGGAAATGTGGAATATATACTTTTAGGTGGAGGAGTCCAATTCATTTTGCATGTCAAAAGTTCAGTGGGCCCATAATGTTTTGCTGCCAGCTTTGTTGGATTTCAGCTAATTTGCTGAAAATAAGTAAATAAATGCTATGCACGCACACAGCTATGCAGCTGACCGTGGCTGCCCAGGGACAACAAACAGGAACAAGTGGAGGCTTTGGGGGTTGGTTTCCTGTTAACTATGTTGGCTTATTTTAGCCATTTTGTTATTACTCCATGTAAGAATGCAGTAATTTGTAGCCACTGGTATACAAACACAGACCCTGCTGCTGGCTTTCTGTTTGCAGCTGGACTTCTAAATTCACATAGTGTGAGAACGGACCTGGTCCAAGAGGTGCAGGGTTTCAGTGAACCATAGCTCAGATTGATCAAAGCCATGCTGTAACAAACCTGGCTTCCTGATGGGTTATTGCAAGACCTGACATTTGGAGCAGGCTGCCTCTAGTGAGATTGGGAAGGTGGCGAGAAAGGGAACTGGAGTTTTAAGACTAATCCTGTGCTCCCACTTATATAGTAGGGGTATTGGCTTCCACTTTGTACACTGTAGGTCGCTATGAAATCAGAGTCAAGTTTTTAGCTCAATAACTCATGCAGCTGGTACAAATAATGTGGAAACACAGTACTGGTTATTTAGATCTAGGCAAATACAGAAAGGCTTCAGTTTATTTTAAATGTTGCGGGTTTTTTCCAATTACAGTTCCTACTACTTCTTTCTACCTATTTGTCTGCCCCCTCCCTTCTACCATTCTCATCAATATCCCATTATCAGCTGCTTTTGCTGGCAGACACTAACCCTGCTTCCAAATTGTCTTCATCAAGGGAGGACAACTGTTTCAAGCAGATTCAATTCACAGTGTCAAGCACCAGCAAAGAAGATTTAAAGCCAGGGGAAGTGACTGATTTAAGAGAAGCAAATCAAAGGCCCCAGTAACATAAGTCTGACTGTAATGAGGTGCTTTTATTTCTGACTTCTTTTCCAGGGGATGTGAAATGTTTTGGAGAGGATTGTTATGCACTGGCTTTTGGTGTCCCAGCAGCACTGATGGTGTTGGCACTTGGTGAGTAGAAACAATAATGCTTGTAATAGGAGCTACCATTTTTGAGTTCATGGATAGATGAGAAAATGCACAAATTCACTAGCTCTGGATGGATACTGCAATGGGAAACTCAAGGGTTCAAGGTCATCCAAAAATTCCACAGTTGAGAACAGCAAGAAAAATCACTAGTTCACTTAGTGGTGGGCAGACCATGGTTTTACTGCAATCTTTTATCATGATACTGATGAGAGGGTGGTCTAGTGGATGTTTCACAATACAATTGCCTTGCTCTATAAAGCAAAGAGAGGCACCAAAGTGATTCTCTTGATGGCTTGCAGCTTTGCCTAAGAGCAGGCTTGGCCTTTGAACTGCAATTTGAGCAGTCCTCAGAGTTCCCCAGCTTATAGAAGAGCAGCTTAGCATGCCACTTCTAACCTTTCCACAGGCTCTTTGCAGCTTGGGGCCATCTTTAATGGCTCAGACTTTTGCTTCAGATTTTATGTGCCACAGAAATCGCAGAAGGAGCCGAGTGAGATGTTACTTTATTCTGAGCTGTCTTACTTTGATTGGCTGAAGTAATTTGCGCAATTACAGTGGCAACTTATTATTATGTTGCAAAAAAAAGCCCTTATTGTCCAAGTGTCAGGAGGCAGCCGCAATCACCCTGCTTCCTAAAGCTTGCATCTTAGCCCCATTAATGTACTTGTCAAGATTTCTTCTTAAACCCTTAAAAAATACTCAGCAATTTCCACATTCTTACTGTTACTCCTTGGTAGCCAATATAGAAGACACCCCATTAGCTTTAGTTTCACAGTTGCAAGCTGCTGAGGGGAGCAGTCCCCTTATTACGCTGCATTTGAGAGGTTTTGTCACAGCATGGGGTGACTTCTCATTCAGCTTGTTAGCTTAATTGAGAGACCAAGCAATTGTGTGATTTCACCACAGCATCTGTGATTTGAAAAGTTTGTCCCCCAGAGAGTGCGAATGTTGCTCTCTTCTCTCAAACTTCCATCAGAGAGAAGAATCAGGACACTGGAGAAATGTCATCAGGCCACAGCTAATGTTACAGCAATTATTTTCAAAAAAGTGCATGGTCACGGGCCTGAGAAGCTTCTCTTTTCCCCTGTGGCCTGTTCCTATCAGTTTAAGGCAGCACAGGCTCTTCTGTGCACCACTGTGTGATGAATGTTTCTAGCAGAGTAGTAGTTGCCCAGGGGAAAATGGACGTGTAAATATTGCAGTTTCAGTGAGGGCATCAATCGAAATGTGTTTTTAGCTAGTGTCCTGCTGCCAGATTCCACGGCCTGCCTGGCAAAGCAGCTCTGTGTTCTTTTGTAACATGCTAAAATGCTCTTGGAAGTGATATATTTGACTATGTGAGCAGCATGCAGAACTAGAGAAAATACCCTTTCAGCCCTGACTGGCCCTCTCCCCGTGATGATGGAAAGCAAGGATAGATTTAGAGGCAGAATAGAAATCTTATAGAGCAAGATTTTCTGGACTGCTTCAGTTTCTGAAAGATGGGGGAAGATTGATACTATTTAATTCCAAATGCCAAACCTAATGCGGGAACCTCAGTTCCCAAAGGAGTCAATGGCATCGCCAGAAGGTATTTCAGCAAACCTAATGAATCACCTTTTAGAGGCACCAACAGGTCCACAGGGAGATGCTAAAAATTAGGTAGTGCAACTACCCACTCTGGGTGACTTCGGACAAGTGTCTTTCAGTGCGACTCAGCTGAACTGACTTCAGAGGTCTGTCTGACAGTTCTGCAAGTCAAAACTGGATGCGAAGGGTCTTCATAGTCAGAAAAGAGAAATGGTGAGTTCCTTGCGGTGTCCCAGGCCTCCTGTGTTAGGACAGAGGTGCCTGCTTTTCTCCCCTGGCTGTGGACTGACCCAGACAATTGGGTTAGTTTAAAAAGTTGAGGTTGGTTTGTTATATGGATTTCATGCTCAGCTTTTATTGTGCTTCTCCCTGCTAACGTCTTTGGAATTACAATGTGCTCAGAGGCTCTCAAAGAGCAGGACAAATGATACGTAATCAGATAGCCCCGTCTCTGACAGGATTTTGAAGCCTCGGTCCAATATTCTTTGTGCTTTGAGGGAGAAAACAATATCTTAAATTGTATAACCCTTCGTGGAAACCATATATGGAGGTAATTTCTGTTAACACCAGTGTGTGATGCAGTGACCTTTGTGGCAGTTTCCACTGAAATGTGTGTGAGATGCAAGTACACAGAGAGCCCGCATTGGATCTAGATTAATCCTCACACGGTTGCAATAAGTCAGGGCTGATTTCCAACATCAGGTGCAGCAATTCAACGTGGATTGTACTTTAAGTTTAGCCTACAAAAAAGCATAGGAGGGGATTTTCAAATCTTTGATTCCCAGCATGAGTCAGATGTGGAGGTGCCTGTTGTGCCCGAGCAGATCATGAGAAGATGACGGTGACTTCCTAGGGATCACACTGCCTCTTGTAGGATGTTGCATTTTCTTCCATCTGAAGGCATTAAAGGAATCCTGTATATTTATTTTGTTAAAAATGCGATTCTGTAAGCCCCAAGGGCAGAGGATTTCTGTTGAATACAGGGGTGGGAGATCCTTCCCAGAACCCAGTGCAGGACTGAGCCTCAGTCATGTGAATTCCCATTTGGATTATAATATTTTTCAGTTGTGTTCATTGCTGGAAGTGGACTGTACAAAAAAACGCCACCACAAGGGAACATCTTACTGGAAGTGTGCAAATGCATCGGAGTAAGTGTCTGCCATTCTCTCTTTTTCATACATGACTGAGGTTGCAAGTCAGAAAAGTGCAAAGGGAAAGAAAGGGGAGATGACATTTCAAGTTCTTCTATATGCTGCTCCTGGATATCTTGCTGATGAGCTGTAAGGAATAAGAAACACATTTAGGTTCCTAGTTTATTCTTTCAGCACTTCAGTTGTTTTTCCTTAGCTCCATGAACTGTTCAGTTGATGTCAGTAGAACCACTAGTGGCAGATGCTGGTGGAAACTGAACTGAAAGGAAAATTCAGAAACTCGCAGAGTATCAGATATATGACTCAATTTTTTTCAGCTGAATAATTTTACTGAAGTTTATCAGTTCAGCAGACAGTAATAGTACACATTCATATTATGCACATTCAGCATGTTCATGTAGATGCAAGAGACACCTGCTGAAGTTGCATTACAGCCTTATCAATTATTTTTCATAGTGTGTGAGCTGAATATAGTATGTGAAAAAATATTCTTCTTATTAGGTGGATAATGATTCTTTTTCAGGAAGCTGTTGCTAACAGCAGATGTTTTCTTTTTACCTAGGTCAATCCTAGTGACAGATTTACCTTGGGGAAACAGGCCAGATCTTGAAGATAGGATTTCTAAGTAAGGTCTGCCACTCTTTTTGCCAGGGTGGCTGTGTTCAGTGTGTTCACTGACTGGAGCACACAGCATAAACAAACAAGTTACAAATTTGGTGTCACTGATTTCTCCTCCAGTGAGAAACCAACTTGAAAGCTGGTCTAGGAGTGAATGAAGCATGGGCTGCACCAGGAATAGGCAAAGAAAGGTCTACAGAACAAGAAGGGAGTGAGAGTTCTGGTTTTGACATTGCTTTGGTTAACGAGGCATTTCCTCCCCAGCACAGTGGTCAATCCAACAGGTGCTTTTTGGAAGAGAACTGAAGAAATTATGTTTAAAGCTTTATCATGTAGCAGGTTTTAAATCAAGCATGGAACAGTCTTTGGGGGCTAGTGTCAGATTTGTCTTTGAAAGACAAGCCCATGAGGTAGTTCATTCCCACATCATACCTTTAATCAACCAATGTTGCAGAAACTTCCCGGCAGAGAATTGGTCATAAAGCATCCAATCCGAGATCCTGGAAGTGTCCAGCAAAACCCCTGCAATTTTCTGGTGCTGCTTACATTTGGGGACGGGGAGGGCAGCCTTGAGTTGGGAATGTGACTAAGGCAGGTATGCCATGAGGGAGTTACTCACCTCTTTTTGTGCCTAGTTTGCTATTAAAAACCGGCTGAAAAACCGCTCCCGTCAGATTCCAAAGAGAGATCACTGGCTGGACTGGGCATCAGAAAAATACTCGGTAAGTGATGCTCTACCTGGCAGGTTTGGAGGGGAAAGGAGGGAGACAGGCAGACAGACAGGGGAGACAGTAAGACTGGCCTGGCCGCACTGCTCCGCACATGCACCGGTCTCTCATTTGTCCTGTCCCTTCCCACATCTGTACTCTCCTGACCCTTAATGGACAGTTTAGGTGCTGCAATGAAATGCAGAAATGCAAATATGTCCAATATCACGAATATGTGCAATGAATAACTGCCATGCAGAAAGAAATAGGAGCTTGATGTGGCTTGAATCACCTGCTGGCTTTTTACCTCCATCTTACCTTTTTGCCTGTTCCCTTTATAGACACAGCTGATTGGGGAGGTTAAAATGGTGACACGTGTTCTCTTCCTCTTCATACCGCTGCCAATGTTCTGGGCCCTGTTTGATCAGCAGGTACAGTACAGTGCATTGCAGGTCTGCCTGCCGGCCTGGGTTTGCACCCTTGTCCTTCCAGGGTAACACCAAAGCATCCTGGGGACACAGAGCGCCATGCTCCTACCAGGTGTCCAGGGGCTTGCTAAGGCAGTACCCACCATCACTGCTGGCCATCCCTTCGCAGTCCTGCCGGGTGTCTGGCACAGGAGGGTAAGAAGGAAGACTGTGCCCTGCCTACTAGCAGGAGTTACAGGGAAGGGAAGGAATAGATGGGAAATAAGACCTCCAGCACTTGTCGTCTTCTCTGTCCCCATGTTTTCTAGTCCCATAGGACATCTTGAAGTCTTCACAGCTGTCTGTTTTCTCCTTAGGGATCCAGGTGGACTTTGCAAGCCACAAAAATGAATGCTGATTTTGTAAGTACTTAATGTCACCAGAGCTGGTAAGACTAGTAGTAACATCACTGTCTTGCTTTTTAACCAGAGTCTCGCAGTACTAAGAGCATCTGCTTGATGAGTCTGGGTCAGTTGCACTTTTGGTGATGAGAAGTGAGAGGCTCTGTGCAGCCACGTTCAATTCATCGCAATACATCTTGGCAAGGAGCAAGGGCTGGGGAGGCATCAGCAGCCTGCAAGGTCAGGATTGCTGACCTACTGGCAACCAGTCACTCTGTGACCTTGAGCAGGTAGGGTTTCCAGCCTGCTATACCACTGAAGACAGGGAAGTCAGGGAAGGTTCACACAGTCCTTATAAGGTGTAACTAGATCTATTGTAGTTGTATATTTCTGCTCTGGCTTACTTGGTGATACATTAATGAAGTCTCTCAAAACCAGCAGGAATCTTGTGTATAAGGTAGAGATGTGATGAGGATTAATTAGTTAGTAGCCATAAAGTCCTTCAAAGTTGTGAATGGCAAATGGTGCAGGGTGCAGTGGCAGATAAATGTGGATCAGCTATCTGCCTAAAGATGCCACCATACAGGGCTGGTTTCCAGAAATGTATGTTTAAACAGGCCATCTAGATCTTACTTGTGGATGCTCACATCAGAATTTAGGGTTGTAAATGCCCATTTTCCAGTTTAAAATTGACTTAAAGCCCAAAATTTGAGCCCTTTTATGTCACTCCTGTTAAAAATTGGGCTCTCAGCATGTGATACTCATTAGGCTTAATTAATTCAAATGAGGCATGAAAAAGACTACACCTTGGGTAATATTTATCCACCTCAGAAAGACAAAACAGTGAAAGTTCATGCAGTCTTTGTGATGTGTATCTAAAAACTTTGTTTTCTGCTGTTTTGCTCACATGCACTTAGTGATCCATTAGCAGATCTAAGAATCACCAGGTGTCACTTATTAAACTCTTTCTGGTGGAGAAGGACATATTCAGGGCTTTTTTGTCACACCAACTTGGATAGATTTTTGGCTTGTGTTTCAGTCTCATCCGCTCTCCACTGGTGAGTTGTCCCAATTCATGAAGGTGAGAATTAACTGCAACATTGGGGTGATCCCACCATTAGGCTTGTTGGAGTTTATGTTTGTAATATTCCATGCTTCTCCCTTCTGCAGACAAAGGGCTCAGTTAGGAAGTCCGGAGTTAAACAAGGAACGATTTAGCGCGAGATGAAATATTTGCAGGCTTGTTTCCTAATGGCACATTTGTATAGTGTGCACAAAGTATCAGGAGGGGATATTTGCCTGATATTTTTAATTGTAAGACTCCTTTGCTGTGACCAGTGGTTTCCACTCTCCCAGGAGGCAGCTGCCGGCAAAGACAGGCAGCCATTCTAGATTTAGCTCAGGACAAGCCTGGCAGACAGGAGACAAACCCCCACAGCGCTTTCTTGGAAAGATATTATTTCCTTCCTCATTTTCCCCCCTCTTCTCTTCATCTTAATTTCAAATGAAAAGCATTGCATGGAGTTCAGACAAACACCAGCCCCACCTTGGAGACAACTCATCGGTTCCTTTTGGGGACTGGGATCTCTCCGTCCATCCCTGTTGACCTGGGCCGATTGTGGGGGCTGGGTACAGTGATGCAAGGGTGAGGCACCTCTTGTAGCCTTGAGGACTCGGCTCAAACCAAGAAGTCACAGTTGACCAAACTCCATTAGATGCCCTCGGCAGATGGAAGGAGGAAAGAGGTGTTTGTGCAGCCCACTGGCTCAGGGATTGTCTGTTGTTACCCTTTTGGGGTGCTTCGGAGAAATGCCAACAGAGCTCAGAGGGTCCTGAAGCTTGAGAGCACTCACCTGACTGAGGATTTGGGCTTTTCCCATTACAGAAGCAGGGAGGGAGGAAGCTCTAAGCCCAAATCCCAACTTGGGCACTAACATGCCCATTCTCCCCCACTCACCTAGTTCATGGCTCAGCCAGTCTGAAAGATGGGTCTCAGTACCTGTCATAGGCTGTCTCCCAGCTGCCATATATCAAGGACTGAGTGTAGCTTCCTTCTGCAAAACGATTCTCATCAAACACTGTGTCCTTAGACGACAAGTGTCAAGAGCACAATATCAGCTGCTAAAGCCAACATAAAGCATTTGAGGAAACCACCTTTGCTGCTAGGGCCTCTACTGGACTGGTTGCTTATTTGCCATATGCACTGTTATTTTATGTGTTTATGAATCACTTGGCATATCTTTTTGTTTCAGGGAATATATGTCCTTCAGCCTGACCAAATGCAGGTAAAAGATACTATAGGGTAGGAAATAGCCCTTTGAAATGTATTTTCTTTTTCTCTCTCATTTTTATTTTTCTCATGGGACCAGTGGCCTTTCTCTGCTCCTTTTGAAGGTAATAGCAGTGCTCCTGCTGACTGCTGCGGTGTGGACTCTGCCTTATTGCTCACTAGCTGTTTTGCAAGCTTAGCCTTGGGGTTCAGAAGACCCCAAGGATGTCCTAACACGGAGGTTGAATCCTGCAGAATAGTGCAGAGGTGTGGGGAGACATGCCACCATAATAGTTCTTGAACTAGTGCTGGCGTATGGAGGATACAAGCTGTGCCTCCTCTTAACATGCCCCTGTGCTGGGATGAGTGTTGTACCTGAAATATGTTTCCTTCCTCCCTTTCTGCAGGGCAGATGAAAATGTGAAGGCTCCAGGATGGTGCTGTGTTGTCACAGTTGATTACAATTCTTATGCTGAACAGCTCTGGAGAAATTCAAAGCTGTTCTGTTCCCTGAAATCTTCCTTCGACACTGAAACAGCATTTCTCTCTTGTTCTCCATCACTCTCTATTTTTTTTTGCTCTGCCACTGCTGGCTGGCAGACAAGCTCTGCCCTTCCCAGGACAAATTTAGTTCCTGGGGGATTAACAAACTGTGTGGAAGTGCAAGAAATTACCAATCTCACAGAACAGTGCCTGTTCCTCTGGGATTTTGCTGAAGTCCCAAGATGTTTCCATTATTGCTGATTTCTTGTAAGGTCCCACCACAGCACCGAAGGTCACCTGCCTCTATTGTCAGTGGGTTTTGTACTCTTTAAAAACATAATGCTTTAGTTCTCTCTTCATGGAAACTGGGCCAGTGATGCTTGCTTACCTCTTGGAGGGGAGGATATGAACAAAATGTATTCGTGCCTGTGAAAACTAAATAGCAGAAGCTGCCGAAGTGCAAACTATGATTATGTTTTAAAAGGAGGTTTTTAAGTGTTTGTTCATGTCCTTTCTGTAATGGAATTATTTCTGGAGGACAGTGCTTTATGAGTTTAATTACTGAAAGTTGCTTTCTAGTCACTAAACTCCCATTCTTTTGTGTTGCAGTTCTTAAATCCACTTCTTATTCTTGTCTTCATCCCAATTTTTGACCTTGGGCTCTACCCCCTGATAAACATGTGCAAATTTAATTTCACGTAAGTACTTGGGGACAATGCAGATGCCTCCATGCTTTTTCTTTTGCAGCAAGTGTGCAGAAGAGCTTTTAAGGAGGAGGAACACAAATTTCCGTTCACCCTACCCAGTACTTGCCTCTACTTCAGCCCCAAGAGGCAGCATCACCCTCTTCCATAGGTCCTGGAAATTCCAGAGAGGAAAATTCAGTGATGTTGGATTCTGCTCTGTACAGATCTTTCCTGAAAGCAGATATGAACAGTCCCTCTTTGAATTTGATCAACATGTTCTTCACCTTATCTCCTGTATCACCCCTAAATAATTCCCTCCCTGAAAGGTCCCTGTGGGGTGAAATTCACTGTCCCATGTGGGCTACATGTCGTGGTGTGAAAGCAGATTCCACACTAGGATCTGAGCCAGTGAGTGCATAAGGGAATTTCCATATGGCCCAAGCATTTTATCCCCAGTCTATGTTAGCAAGAAGTGCAGTGTAATAGGAGCAGACCTCCAGGTTGGTTCTGAGACCCACTTTATGCATTTGGGGGGATTTTAGTTCAGAGTATCTGTAGTCTGCCTCTGTGGACTGATGCCCTTTAGCAGTGGGAGTATGTTATGTGCACTCATGGGGTGCCTCTGCCAGTGCAGTTTCAGCTGAAAGGAACCAAGTTTCCATGTGCCAGCACCACTTCTCAACGTGAACCACAGCGTGGAAAGGGGCAATGAGTGGGAGATTGGCTTAAAAAGCATGTTCCTAATACAAACTAAAATGCTGAATAGACAAAACCACATAAAATGGGGATGGAAGGAGCCTCAGAAGCCTACCCATTCACCCTGCCGATTCTTTCCCATCATGCTGAATTACTTGCGCCTAAAGACATATCAAAGACATTGTTCACTGCTGTGATGGTGCCCTTTGGAGGGGATGCATCAGAAGCTGTGCTTCTCCATGCTACCTCAGTGTGAGCCCATGCCCTGGACTGAGTCCCGACTCGACAGAAAACTTCCTGCCTGATGACCAGTTCACAGACTATTTCACCCAGCAGCACAAAATCATGCACTGATCAGGACTGAATGCCATGCTGTTTCTGTCCTCTGGGTGCGGGATACTAACAGGCTCCTATCCAGTTTAGGTGTAGAAGTGGCTGTGGAAACACTGTAGCCTGCAGGGTGTTAGCCTATGTGGCTGCAAAAGTTTGTGCTACAAAATCCCAATGCAGCATTGAAGATCAAGACTGGTTTTTTATTACAAGATGCAAGCAGGATATTTTCTTATCCCAGGGCATGTAACTGAAAGACAGAATTTGAGTTCCTAATCTGGATGTCCCACAGCCCAGTCAATCTGGAATGTGAATCTAGACCATTACAAAGAGTGGAGACCACTGAATCTAGAACCAGATTTGTTTCAAATCTCAACAACTCAATACTCAGTTTGGACCTGCCGTTCTGGACCTATTTTATTCTGATTTATATCAGATTGTCTCATGTAACTGGTAGACTTGCACTAGTTTTGCTCTGAGTTCAGAAGCAAGCTCTTTATTCTCTAGAAATGTAAATGTATTGGCATGAGAAATAACCCAGAATGATACCACAGATGGTCAGAAACATTGATGACACAAACTACACATTTTTCTGTTCCTCATTCCTGCTGCTAAATAGCATACTACTTTTCTTTTGCCTTTCCCAAAAGGGACTTGAAGATATATCATTTCTAGTGCTCCTTCCAACATCACAGGTTAACATAATGCCATGAGCTATTCCCACTAGAAAAGCTAGGAACAAGATAATATGAAACTTGCAAGCAAAGAGCTTTTTTTCATGGCATATCAGTTTTAATTGGCCTCAGTGCTGGCCTCATACAAAATAATAGAATAGTTTTAAGTTAAATGATTGGCAATTTAAACAGTATATCATCCCCAGTGCCACTTGTTGGACAGTTCATTACATGGTTTTGGCACATCTTTGGCTCTGAAGAATGGTATTCTATATTTTTTTTTTTTTCTTCTTAATGGCACCTCTTTCATTTGCTCCATAGACCTATCAGGAAAATGGCAACAGGTATGATCCTTGCAGGGATGGCGTTTGGAATTGCAGCTGTTGTAGAAGTCAAAATAAATGTAAGTATAGAACAAGGGATTCCTCAGAAATACTTTCTTTCCCTGCGGTGTTTTTATTGATGCCTGTTAGCATCAATTAGGATCCTTTTAACCATTGTGTTCCTTGATCGTAATTTTTAATGTGTTCTTTACAATTAAGCATACTGATCCAGTTGCTAATGATAATTCTTACTTTGTCTACTTTTCCCTCTCTTTCTGTCTCTGTCTCTTTCTCTCTTTCTAGTCTTTGCAGTTTTGCTGTGCCGGTCATCTGTATTGGTCTATATTCTAGATTTCCATCGTCAAAGTGCTTGACAGACATCTAGTTAATGCTAGTGATTAATTCCCAAAAGGTAGTCTGTTCTCTCTCCTGTTTCTTGCTGTAGCTTGCCTATATTTTACTGTTTGGGGTTTTTTTGTGTGTGTGGTGGTTTTGTTTTTTTAATTTAATTACTTTCCTACTTTAGGGTGGGGGTGTGGTTTTTTACAAGCCAAATTGTTTCTGCAGTGAGGCAGGTTGAATGCAGTCACTTCCATAGTCACAGGCATCAGGGACTGCCAGGCATCCCCAGACAGGATGGCAGCAAATCTCTTGTAAATTTGATGTTAGCCCCTGCAGATTTGTACCATTTGTTTCTGGCCCATGACCAGCCTTGTACAGACTTTGGCTGACCTTTGTCTCACGAAAGTTACTATAGGATTAATTTTTAAAGCTTCCATGTATACTTAAAATGTTCCGTTAGAGTGGCTGGCGCACAGCCCTGGTTTAGCATCTGCTGGTTCCTCAGGTGAATCCACTGACAAGTCTCCTGCTGAAATGAGACTTTGTGGGTTCAGGTCTTCCTTCTGATCTCTTTACGTGAGCAAAGAAATGCTCTCATTGCCACCACCAGCAGCTCTGGCTGAGCACTGGAAGTCTGCTCTGGCTGTGGGTGACTCCTCCAGGCACTCCTCCAGGTGAGTTAGAGGTCCCCCCTGCCTGTGCATGGAAATTTTACCCTGAAGGCTACTAAAAGCTCTAGCAAAGAGGGGGATAGGATGGCCCGCCTTGGCTTGGCTGTGGGTAGCACAGGTGAAAAACCACAGTAATGGAAGTTGTTGGATAACATTAACAGGCCTGTTGGTCCAGAGCAGCATATGGGTACAGGGAAATCGGTGTCGCCCTAGCTTCCCTGACAGTGTGTCTCCCCACCAAGGTAGGTTCAAACTGCCCTGCCTGCAGTACCCAAATTATAGGATGAGACAGAAAAAAATTAATAGCTCTGAAGTATTGCTGACAGCTACTTGAAAATAAAGTGAGAAAAAAAGAGAAGTTTTTCTTTTAAAAAAAATCATTTTAGATCTGCAGGTAGTACAAGGCTGACATTGATTGATGTACTCTTTCTAGGAAATTATTCTTGACAGAAAGAGATACCTCTGTGCTGGAGGCATCATCTTCCCTTTCTCAGAAAACAGGGAATAAGATCTATACAGTCGGCTGTTAGATAGCATGGTGTCAAGTGATGCAAAAGCACCAATTACAGACATGGAGCTGGACTGGGATTTTCAAAACTGCTTAGCTTCTGGCCTAATTCTTTTCCCAGTCACTGACTGCAGTGGGAAATAATTATTCTGGTCACTGCTTTTGAAAGCTAAGCACATTTTTTTCTGTTCTGATATGGCAGTTGGTTAAATGCAGGCACCACGGAGCTGTATAATGAAAGCAGTGACATTGTTCTACCTACCCAGCAGTTGTGTAGCCTGTACGCTTAGCAGTGTGAAGAGTAGTTTTGGGGAGGAGTGATAGGATGGCTATTGAGCTACTATGAGGAAACCTCCCTAGATAAGATTTATGTTCAGTTTTCTCTCAGTGCAACTTCTGATGAGGAAGGGATGGAAAAGTGTCATTACAGAGAGGAAGACTATTACGGTTAAAAATGAAGAGATATTAAAGTACTAATAAAACATACAGATGGCACTTAAAGCCTTTTACTTTAATTAGGAAACTGATATGCCTCGACTAGTCCCAGAAGAAAGTTTAATTCGGGTCCTGAATTTGGCAAAGAACCCTGTTCAAGTGACAATCCAAGACCAGGACCTATTTCAGCAGCCCGTGGAGGCTTTTCAGGTAAGCATATATGTGGGGCTGGAAGGCCTGACTTGTGTCCCATTGAAGAAAGGGTGGGCTTTTTTTCAGGCATTTCCTAATAAAGCCCACAGATGCTAGAGCTTGTTCTCCTCCACCACCTTAGAAGTGCATGGGACTAGCTCTAAAAATGGAGCATGTTATCTCTGTTGATGAGACAGAAATGGAAAGTTTAGAGGCATATTTCAATGGCAAAGGAGGAAATGGCTAACTACATTCACCTGTAATTAGGAATAAAGGATAATTGTCCTGATATGAGCATGTAGAGACATTCAACTTGCATCTCTCAGTGCTCAGACCAGTCATTGCTGCTGGTATCTGGATGGCATCTGAAAAGTATTTACCTGCAAAGGAGGAAAGAAATGGGAAGGCAGTTAACTGGGCATGGGCACTGGGTTGTTTCCTATTTCAGCTTCCAGATTACTTTACAGGTCAGGCTGGTCTGCGACTCAGCCCAGCAGTCCACTGGCCACTAGCAGCCTGCCATGTTTTAGATGTGGTCCCATCGGGGCAGAGCAGGGCCAGAGGAAAGGGTAGCTGTGTGGGCAGAAGGTGTTCCCTGATCTTTGGGTTGCATCCAGCAAGGGAAGGTACTCCAAGCTCTGGCTTGACCAGTCCAAAGCCCTAAAGGTCAACATAGGTCCTTTGCTGTAAAAGACGGCTCTGGCTATTAACCTCTCTTTACAGGCTCCCTTGAAGAGAGGATAGGGTTGCACTTGGTGGGAAGAGCCAGATCCTTTCTCATCTGAAGAAAGTGTAACCAAGTTTGTTTTTTCCACAGAACCCAGCTGAGTACTCAAAATTAATATTGAATGGAGAGCAACAGAGCCTTCGCTTCACCCTGCAACATCAAGGATTGTCTCTTGCTTTTAACTACACCGTGAAGGAAAAATCAGTATACAGCTTAATTGTTTTTGAGGCAGAAGAAAGCCTATCAAGCCGCTTAGTGAGTGTGGGAGTGAAGTGTAAATACAGTATTAATTCAATGGCTGTGATGATACAATGGGGTAATAGGCTCATTAATTCATTTGCTCAGTTGCAATGTCTGTCTGATTGCTCTCAGATGCTCTAAACTTGACTTCTTAGCTAGCGGCACTGGATCTGTACGCATTTCTGCTGGTTGATTAATAGAGGCGTTATGGCATCTGAGAGTTTCTGGGCACACTTTAATCCAGTGAATGCTGCAGTGGGAGAGCACAGTCATGCCTGCTAGGCAGCAGAGCTTGAGAAAGCTGAGGAAACACAGAGCCAGAGATTTTCCCCCAAAGATGGTTCTATAAAGTAAAGATGTTAAAGAGGCTCTAGGGCTGGGCATGGAATAAAAGCATCAGAGGAATGATTCTGGGTTTAGTTATTGCAAGTGTTTAGTGAAAATGCACAGAAGGCCCATTTGTTTTGCTGAACAGAATAAATGATTAAGCTCATTTCAGGCTCTGCAGCAGAGCCGTCTGTGTTTGGACTTTTGTGTATTGCTGCAACAATCCAAGAGAGGCATATGGGATGTATAGGGCTGGATTCTGATATCTTTTATGTGTAGCTGTATCCTAAGAAGCTCTCTTGAAATGAATGGTGTTATTGCACGTTGTGGCAGATGTGTAAATGCCATCAGAATCTGTCCTCACGCTAAAATATCAATTCTCTTTGCAGTTCCTTAGCCTCCTACCTTGCAGGGTTGCCACACCAAGCATTCAATATTGTATAGTAGGAATTACATAACTGTTCTTAAAAATGAGGAGTTTTAAGAATTTATTTTTTCCTAATGTCGGGGTTTTTTGCTGCTTTATGGTTTAGAGCCTGGGGCTCATTATCACACAATGTTGTTAAGTTTCCCTGTGACCCTGATGAGTGTGTGCTGTTACCTGAAGAAATGGATACTTGGTACAGTGATTTTCATACAGTCGTTAAGAAGGAAAAGCTTGTGACAGGCTGGAGCAAAGCAACCTCTGAGCTTCAGTACATCTCTGTGCTGCCCTAGCTATCTAGCCTGTACTTAAATTAATGCCCACCCTGGCACAGGCAGGCTCCCATGCTCTGGGGAACAGCTGTGCTGTTGGGTGATGCTACTGACCTGTCATTCTCAGCTGTAGATAAGGGAGGTGTGGAAGACAGTGTGGTAAACGATACTTTTCCAGCATTGCAACACAAGTAAGGCAATGTCAGCATCACTGCTGTGCTGCAGCGCTTGCCCTGGAATAGCCATGGCCCACGCCAGCCTCCCTCACTGCTGAGTTTGGCCCCCTCACTCAGGTGGGGGTGCTTTCCTGGAAGGATCCAATCTGAAATTGGTTTCTTCTCCTTTGTGGGCTGTTGAGTAGGCAGGAAATGAATTGGGAGCTCTGGGGATCATCGATGAAAGCGAGTAATAATTTGGCTGGCCTGTCTGCAGTGAACTAGAGTGTTAATCCCCATGTGTCTGTCTCCCATGGAAAAAATTGATGTTGTTGTTTATTATTTATTGCTCTGACATTTATTATTCACTGTGGCTATTTATTATTTAGGGCATACATTATTTGTGGGTCAGCATATCACACTGAAGTACAATAAGCATTTTATAGGCGTACTGAAATTCTGATCCTTGGTCTCAGAGGCTCAGGGTTTAACATCAGGAAGAAACTGTGGAGAAAGGGCTAGAAAATTTTAAGAGAAAGCCAGTTTCTGAAGGTAGATTCAGTCCCTTTTGGCTTGCCTGAGTTCCGTCTGTGGGCAGCGCAAACTGAAATTGCTCTGCCAGCTTAAGTGGACATGGCAGAACTGTGGATTTCTACCAGCCAAGAACCTTGCTCTGTGTTCTTTTTGTGTGACGTACAATCTTCAGGGCAGGGCTGTGTTGTTACTGTCTTTTTTCAGCATTGTACACCAAATAGGCTCTCCTCAAATGAATGTAGATCATGTTAACTATTGAGCTGATGCTCTAGCTGTCATCTCCAGGAAAGACAGTCTTACTCCCCAGTGTGCCCAACCAGGTGGCCATGTCAGGGACGTGTCGGCAGAGGCTGTGAGCGCAAACAAGCTCAGTGCATCTTGGGGTCTCCTGCTCGCTGCCTGCGCCATACAACAGTTTAATCTCTTGAGTATTGAGGGTCAGAGAAAATATGAGTGATACATGATGATCAGAATAGTAACGCAGCAGTTCCTCTTGGCTTTAGGCTTCTGTGAAGTCTATGAGTATGCCAAGAATCAAGGTCTGAAAGTTAGGCAGTTGCAGGTTTTGTAAGAGTAACGCACTCATGTTTAATTCTAACTAATTGAAAGAGGCTAATGTGGATAATGCTCTCTTGCTATCTTCAGATGAAGACAGATACTTTTTTGGAGGGTGTTATATGCCTCAGTAGAGGGGTGACTGGCTGAAACTCTGTTGCTTTTGTTATGCAGGAGATGAGGAAAAAAAGGTATGATCTCATCTTAAGCCCTTGGTGGAGCTGAAATTTTGCCATTAGCCTCATTGTACCAGGACTTTACTTCCATGGCCTGATGTAAAGCTTATGTGAGAGCCCAGTCGATTTCCATGGGCTTTGCAACACATGTGTAACTCCACAAACACTAGTATTTTCTGCTACACATTGTTATAAGGCAGCATTAATAAATATGTTTGATTTTTTTTTTCTTCCCCTCTCTAGATTACAGACTTGGAAGCAAAGCCAGAAAATGGTTTGGCAGCTGTTAGGTAGGAATGGCTTTTTTTGAGGATTTGGAGGTGGTGGGGTGAGGGAAACTGCTTTTGTCTAATGCGAACTGTATGTAAAATAACCCAGATGTTCTCAGGTTGGAATCTAGTCCACACTTCTCATGCAAGACTCAGGTGTCAGCTGCGGAGGCTTGACAGCGTGTCACCTCCCACACTTGCCATGCAGAGCTGAGCATTATTGCTGCTTACTGCCTAGGATAGTCTGGGCTGAGATGACAACATAAAAGATATCCTCCCTTGGAAGAGTGGTAAATTCATCTCACTGTGTCCCACCTCTTTGGGAAAGAAAGGGAAGAAGCAATCTGGAAAGGAGCCATTGCCATTTGTCCTCTGCAAACTGGCCAACCCATGATGTTCATTTATCTCACCCAACCTTGTGCACAAATGCCTACTAAATTGGACACAGCATAGAATCATAGAATCAGTAAGGTTGGAAAAGACCTCTAAGATCGTCTAGTCCAACCATCAATCCACCACCTCCATGCCTACTAAACCATGTCCTGAAGTGCCACATCTACACAATTTTACAACCTCATAAGCAGTTCAGCTGGGCATTGGGCTCTGCTTAAGCAGCTAGTCTGCTTTCCTAATTTGAGCTAGTCCATGAACAGTCGTGTGCTGGTCTGTGCCAAGATGCCATCTCACTGAGGTCACAGTTACCTCCAGCACCACATCACCAGACCTATACAAGACTGCTGAGATGCAGAAGAAGCAGATTTGAAAATAAAAAAAAAAAAAAAAAAAAAAGAAGAGGATTCCAGCTGGAGTTTCTGGAGGATTTGGGCAAACTGCAGCAGTTTAAAAAAAAAAAACAACAACCCCAAACCAACCAACCAAAAAAATCCTCAAAAACTTTAGATAGTATAAAACAATGTCCAACTCCCTTATCTGCAAGCCTGTGTTGGCAGAGCAGGAGAGCAGTATTTCTTCATGTGCTTGTGAAGGCTTCTACTGACTAAACACTACCTTGGAGACTTGATTAATACCAGCAGTCAGGAATGTTTTATATTTTCCTGTGAACATTTTTGACAAAATCCCAAAACTTTCCCTTCAACAATTTCTGAAGAGCTTTCACTAGGAAGAAACTATTTTTCCACTAAAGTTACTTTTGTTAAGTACTTGACTATCTTCAGGGATTTCACCCCCATTTTAAGAACTGAAAACCAAAATGTCTTAAAACATAGTCAGATCAAATGAGAAGTGTTTGGGTTTGCTAACAATTTTTGAGTTGTCAAAAGGAAACTGTCTTTTGTGTATGAAAAAGCATACCAAACCTGAACATTCCCATGAAAGTTCGTGTTGTTTTGGTTTTGATGAAAGTATCTTATTTTGCTAGAAAGCTCTTTCCCACTGGTAGAAACTCCTTGGAAAGTATGCCAGCATGGTGCACACGCTCATGAGGACACCCAACTTTATAGTTTCCAGGGGTGGGCTGGGGATCTGTCCTCTCAAACAGCCACGGAACAATCTTTGAAGGTCTCTGAGAAGAGATTGCTTGAAAGTCCTAACCCACAAAAAGTGAGGGTCACTTTTCACAGGAGAGAGAGTAAGAGGGTAGAATTACACAGCAGGGAAAACTAATCTTATATTGAAAAACTGGGCAATGAATCAGGCGATTATTTTGGTAGCTTGCAGGAGAGGCTGTCATAACCTTATGGAGTTACAGAATGCTTTGGGAGAGAGTGCACTTCTGATATTATGTTTCTCCTGTCCTGTCTGACAACCCAATGAAATATGCCTTCTTTGCAGATTCATTAATGGTTTGAGCCAAGATGTCAACCTCACCATTGACAGCAAATGGTTCATTGCTGTTCAGAAAAACTACAGCGCTTCTGAGTACTCACTGCTAAAGAGGGACAAGTAAGTTTCCCTTGCTGTGCTGAAAGTCCTTGCTGAGGCCTTTCCTTGGATACAATAGGGCTTTTCTCAGACAAATAGCAAAACCTTCACTGCTATTGTCTTGGCATTTGGTTGTGGGGGCAGATGTTTGTAAAAAAAGCAGAATTATCGGCTCTGCACAGAGCAGGTGCTCCGGGCCACTCTTGTGTGTGCAGAAGCACCATGCATTTAGTCTGCAAAGTGCCCAAGCCAAAGGACAGCAGACCAGTATCTCTGTGTGTAATATGCAGTTGAATAGATTCAGCCTTCAAACAGTGTCTGGGATAGCTCCCTTCATGTGGCTGTTATTGCTTTGGTAAGATAAAATCGTAGGGACAAAGCTTGGAAACTTTATTCCCATGAAATGAGTATAATGACATCCTAATTTAGGCCATAATCTGAGTTTTCTGAGTCAGGTCAGGGGAATTTTGGAAACCCAAAAAGCCTTTTGAAGAAATCCAGATACAGCACTTAACTTTCTCTGAGCTTTTATTCACATTATGTGGGAGCCTGGAGGGAAGAGACTGGCCATTCCTGTGCATCTGTCAGCAGAGTAAGGTGGGAGTCCCCATGGTGAAGTCCCCTCTGCCATTTGATGCCTGCTCTATTTTGATATTCTCTCAGGCCCAAGCTCTTAGTGTTAGGGTGCTCTCGGGGAAAGGCCAATTCATATTCCATGCTACAAAGCATTGGTATGTGGGCTGGTAACATCAAGTAACATTACATGGCTTTGCAGGCTGGGCTTGTTAGACGGGGGCTCCATATGGCCTTGGTTTGGCAGTATTGGAGTTGGCTCTTGTAGGATATTTCTGGCTTTTGCAATGTTTCAAAACAAGCTTCATGGCTTTTCTCTGCATCAGCTCCATCCAAAGTATTTATTGCTGCAATTTAGTAGGATGCAGCAGCCATTGTGGCAATGCTGCTGAGCCTCTGTGCCATGTCACACATCCAAAATCAGAAGAACAAATATGAAGGCTAATTTGCTCTACTGAAAGAAAACAAAGTGGCTTGTGGGTGCATATCTTTGATTTCCTGAAGGCTGCTTGAGCCTGGCTAACTTGTCTGGCCCACAGTTCCTGAAGGAGTGGAGAAAATTTTGGAAGGAAAATAAACCTGAGGGGAAAAAAAAAAATCAGTGCTAGGAAGAAGCAGAAACTATTTAAAAATATTAGCAATAGTCCAGGTCATTAGGTGAACTCCAGTCAGTGCCTAAGTGTTTCTGGAAGGAAAAGATGGCAAGAACTTTAGTGATTGTCTGACATAAACATTACTGCAGCTTTACATCATATATCCTCCCTACTCCCGTTGTAGGGGCATGTTTGATAGCTCTGCTCTGTGCTTTTTGTCTGTGGGACTAACTGGGAAATACTGAACTTCATCATTGTATCTAGATATAATAATGGAAAATGCATAACTGAAACGGGAGAATTCACCCTGGAGCTAGGGCTGCTCGACTTCGGCGCGTCGTACACCATTGTGATAACTAATGTAAGTGTCCCTGTGACGGTAACAAGCTCCTTCTGCTCTAGTCTCTGGCAGTGCTTTTGTTCTTATGTTTGTGACTCTCACATGCTTTCTCCACCCTGCAAGACCTGGGCAGTAGCCATCTGAAGGCAGTCCATTATACAAGGGCTAGTAAAAGGTTTTGGCACCTACGTAAGCAAGGTTAGTGGGTACTCATTCCACCTTACACTGTGATCTTGTCAGATCTCATGGGTTAAACAAGAAGTAAGATCTTTTCCTTGATGGAAATCCTCCATGGAAAATCATGTGATCCATGGTTTGTGCTGGTCTCATGCCATCCTTGTTCAGTTAACATTGACCCAGCCCACTGCAAAGAGCTATTACAGTCTGCCAAGAGCTGACTCTGCTTGTGGTCTTTAAAATACTGTACCTGGCGGTACCTCACACCTGAAAAACTCTGCAGAAACAGTCTACTGTATCCTCACATTTAACTTACTGATCTAAAGGCTGATCTTCCAAGACTTGTGGATTATGCATGGGGGGAAGAGGGACAAAGTGTTGAGGGAGGAGGTTGGTGAGATTGTGCATCTGTTTTTCCTCCTCTCACTGTCTGTACAGCTCATTTGGAGCCTAGTGTAAAGTCAAGGCACGGTTTTCTGAACAACCTAGCCCTGATGGGGTGTGAGCACTGCTGAGAAGGTGGATTCCCTTCTCTGCCTGCCACCCTCTTAGGCATGCTGCTCCAACCCTGGTCCAGCTAGCAGGAGCCACAGAGACAAACGTGATCAGCTTAGTTCGCATTTTAACCTTTCCACTGCACAGGCACACACACAAACCAGGTCTGACAGGACACACTGCTAAGCTGCCCTCTAAGACTTTGACTACTGTGTTGTGATGAGCACAGCAAAATGCTGTCAGCTACTCCCGGGCAGTAACATCTCTCTGATGGGCAATTAATGGGAGCTGTTCATGTCTGCAGAGTCCAAATACATAGGGGGAAAAATATAGCTGCAAAGCACCTGGCATTTTTATTTTCTAACTCCAGTAGCTGGAGTGGGATGCACAGTCCTGGAGGGAACAGGCAGATGCTGCCATCTGTGAGTGCAGAGACTTATGTACATAAAACACATACACACTTGAAGTGATGTTGGCCAGACCCTTCCTCCATGGCTGCAAGCCTCTTTCACCAGATGAGAGACCAAGTAGAGAAGTTGCATGAAGAATATTATGCTAAGAATATTGCCCCAGAGCTTCTGGTAATGCAACTCAGTCAGGACCAGTTGAGGTAGATGTGTCGCACATCGCTGTGGGCAAGGATTCCAGTTTGTGGTCCCATCTCCAAAAGTCCCTGCTGTAGCCATGGCTGCTCAGGGGTGGCTCTGTGCCACAGCCCTCAGCCTTTCTGGACTCTGTGCTAGTCCTTTAATCTTTTTGACCCTCTGTTTTTCCATATCTCTCACTGTGGTTTCCTCCTCCTGTAGAGAGCTAGTTTGCTCCAGGCCAAGATAATTTTTAATTATTGCAGTGATTTGTACTGAGCCCTGCTCCTCTGCCAGGAGTGCTATATAGAAGAACCAAGAATGCAATAAATTAGTCTGCTAACGTGGCTGAACTGTGATACTTAAATCATGGGGATGCTGCCTTCTACCCAGCCTTCCTCAGTGTGTGGTTATAGTATGGTGCTTGTGACATTTCTTTATGGGCTAAAGAGCAATGCACAGCTCTGCTCTCGCCCCTTTTAGCCTGCTAAAATACAGTCTCTTGATTTGCCTCCCTGCATGGTGATTAAGTACCTCACGTAAACATCCCTTGTATTTTCCCAAGTACTCCCCTTAAACATGGGGTTTTCTGCCTGAAGTCATTTCAGCCTAGTGTTTTCCTGGCTAAATCTCTCCCTGCCTCTGAGCCTCTGTGCATCAGAGGCAACGTTAATTACACCTGGGAAAGCAAACAAAAAGAATGAGGAATACAGCTACCATAACTATCTGAATAGATATGGGGCAGTCTCTGCTACTCTTAGTGTTCCTGAACTGGATTTGTTTGGGTGTCACCATTATAGTGGGGCATTGTACAGTGCCAATGAAATGGGAGTAGTGGCCACATGCTGCAATGAGCATTTATCCTCTCGTCCTCTTTTGGCCCTGGGGATAGCAGCAGGTCACAGGCTCTGCACAAGTACCACACAGGCTTTTCCCAACCTGACTACAGAAGGCAACTTGTTGGTTTGCAATAACTCATGCAACTCTTGCAGCACATGAATGACCTGGGATGCTTCCATCCTGCCACCTCTGCCCTGTGCAGTAGGAGCCAGCCCGTTCCTAACAGACTTGGAAATGGCAGGGATCAGACCCAGACTTTTGCTTCCAGGGCAGAGCTTTTGGTTCCACCTTTACTTAAAACTTCATTTTGGTAAAGTTGCTGTTGGACTCCAGGCTAAGAAGGATCTGATCTTTGAGCAGCTAATCAATGTGCCTTTATTTTCCTGCTAGGTTTCTGGAGGTGCTGTTAAGACATGGAAGTCAGAAGACATCAAAGCCAACAATGTCCATATGGCTTGGCAGTTACCACAATACATATTAATATCTGCTGGGGAGGTGATGTTCTCCATTACAGGTCTGGCCTTCTCCTATTCTCAGGTACTCCACTTAAAGATTAGACTTTAGGATTACAATTAGACTTCAGCATTTATTCCTGCATCTGCCATTGGCTTATAATATGTCCTTTGGCATGATGCTTACTGACAATGTTATCTGTGGTTCAGCTAGAAGTGGGATGATAACACAGCTTGCTGGGTGCTCTCAAGCTAAATTAATTCATACCCTGAAGATACCTGTTCTCAATTATACTCAGGAAACTCCTTTTCTGGTAAAGCTGAAAATGTAGAACAGAACTGGATAGAAGTTTATTTTAATGTGAAAACTCTGAATACTGTAATATCAGGTTTTTCTCCCAGTGAAATATTTTGTGGTACATATTTTCCAGTGATAAAAAGGCAAAGGTATCTCAAGGACTACAGGGTGGCATGGGGGCTTGGAACCTGCTTTAAGCTGAGAGGCTGAAGGAGTCTAAGCGTACACAAGTCTGTAACAAGGGAGCAAGGAGTAACAAGTGTGCAAGGGATGATTTGATTGTTGTCTGGGGAGAAGGTTTATGAGAAGAGAGGACTGAGACATTACAAGATTAAAAAGCTGAAGCTACTCAAATTTATCCTTGGAGTAAAGTGCAGATGTTTATTAATGAGGGCAATTAATACAGTGCTATTATCTGTTATGGGATGTGGAAAATTTGTCATCAGCAGGAAGTTTAACACCAAGATCCAGTCTCTTTTCCAAAGGTGTACAGCCACATGGCCCCAGACTCCAAGCTGCAGGGCTTGTTGTGTGGCCCCCTGAACTTCCCGATTGTACCATTTCAGATGATGCAGGTTGGTGATGATCAGGATCCAGCTCTGCAACAACAGCATCTCCTCTTTCTTCATGTGTCCTTCTGAAGGACACGTTTTGAAAGTTCCTTGTATGCAGCTGTTGAAATTCACCACAGAGGAGATGCTGCGCAGAGGAAATTCCACCGTCTCCTCCTAGGCTGAGCCCAGTGACACCTACACTGGGCAGGACGTCACAGGGTGAACCAGGGCAGAAGGGCACAGCGTGATACCCACTGACCAGGCCCTTTTCCTCTTTTCAGTCTCCGGCCAGCATGAAGTCGGTGCTGCAGGCAGGCTGGCTGCTCACAGTGGCTGTTGGAAATACCCTTGTGCTCGTTGTTGCACAGGCTGCACCAATGGCACAGGTATGGTTCAGCTCTTAAAACACAAGTAATGCTTTAAAATGGGCCTGGGTGGTGCTTCTGGATGTCCATGTCCTGGAGGCACAGCTTCTCTGCACAGCCCTGGGCTCCTGCAATGGAGTGATGGCAGCCTGCACCGAGCTGCCTCCCAGCCAGGGCTCCGCGTTGCCCTCAGCAGTGTATGCCCTCTGGAGCAATGGCTCTCCCTAAGCCTCCCAGTGGCAGTAAATAATAGTGACCTGCACTGCGATAACATTGCTGGAGCTCAGCTCTATGCAAGCAGGCTGTATTTGGGCCTGGAGCCTGGACACGATGCCAGCCACGCGTGGCAGTTGCTTACCAAAAGCAGCTTGCCCTCATCCAGCTAGGCCAGTGGGCAGGCAGCCTCCGCAAGCGTCTAGTTTGGGACTTCTTCAGGGCCAGCTGCCTGTGGCACCCCTGAGATGTTGGGCTTGCATGGGGAGGTTGTGGTGCAGAGCTTGTTTAATTCAGGCTATCAGACTTCTGGGATGATGGCATCCCAGAAGTGTGAAATGGGGCTCATTTCTGGCTAACATGAAACTGCCTCTCCCAAAGGCATCTTGTGGGCAAAAAGCCCAGGCAGGTATGTTCCAGTCAGGATAGATTTGTAAGAAAAGATTTAATGAAACTAGCCCAATCTAACTGGTTTGTTTCAAGGTATATCACATATTCATAATTACATTATGTGTACATAAGTTTACCAGAAAACAGGATGAGAGAGTTTCTATCTTGTGAGCAATCTCAGAAGCTAAAATGTAATTTTCACCCAGCTCTTTAAAAAGCACTTGGAAGTGCAGAGAAATCGTCTGGACTGAGAGTCTGGGGTCCTCTGACCTGCTGTTCTTTTTTCTTTCCTAGTGGGCTGAATTTGTCTTGTTCACTGTTCTCCTCTTTGCTGTGTGCGTTATTTTCTCCATCATGGGATATTTCTATGTCAGTGTGGATCCAGAGGACCTAGAAGAAAAGGAAGAGAAGAGAGAGGCCTCAAGCAGAGGAAACATGATTAGTCTCGTTACTCAGAAAACAAAGCTCTAACACATGGGTTGGGATCTTTTTATTTTTTTTTTTAACTCTGTAGATGGGAGGGTAAAAGAAGGGTCGGGACAATGTTATTTTATTTTATAGCATTGCAGTCTTTATTACTGAAAATGTAGCCACCTTCTAAATGGGACCAAATAGCCCTCTATAAAAACAATGGGGGTCCTGAAATCAGAGCAAAACTCCCTGGGAAAGATCCTCTGGATTAAAAGCCCTTACAAGTAAATACAGTGTAATTTAAAACCTGCCCATCTTTTTAAGCATGGAATGCTTTCCTATGATTTTGTTTTAAACATATATTTAGGGCAGCAGGGAGGAAGGGTGGAAGGAATGCCATATGACAGCAAAATTTGGAGATGTTTGGAGAAAAGGATGAAAAGCCAGTATAGGAATTAGGGAAGAACAGATGTTACCAACAGAAGAATGTTTAATGCTGTCATCAAGGACTGGAAGTGTTACACACAATCCCAAAGGATTTCATCATGTAACTCTCCTTATGAGTATTTCACTCCATTATTGCATGTTATGAATGGTCCTGATTTATGACTTTCACCTCCAGGCTCAGAAGTAATAACAGGGAATTAAACTCTGCAGGCTAAAATATTCCCCAAACACGACTGAAGAAGATATGCATTCTACCATCTCTCTGATACCTATTTTTTCCTAGAAGTTTTTAGCAACTGATGGTGTTCTTTGATTAGATGTGATTAGAGAATTGGCTTACACTTTCTTATTTCAGAAATCCAGGCAGTTATTTGCCATCTTCCTATATATTAAGCCTTTATTGGGCATTTGCTTTTACAGCACCTGCCACTGCAAGTAAGGATATGGCTGATTTCTTATGTCATGCTTCAGTTATTCCCCACTGGGAGACATGTTGCAGAAGTTTCTATAAAATTCCAGGCATCCTGCAGTGAATTAAACAAGGATGCACTTTATCATTTTTTCAGTCTACAAGAGGAGACCATGGCATAGGAGATTTTTCTTTTTCCTCCCTGTTTTTGTGTGTCTCTACCAAACTTTGGATATAGCTATTTTATCGGAATTGTGATATAGTTGTCTGATTTTCCTTGCTTGTGTGAAGCTGTGATTTCATGTTCTGCATAGAAGTAATTCAACCATTGCTGATCTAGTAAAACTCCTGAGAGAGTCCCTGCCTTCCTCTGTCGCTCCAAGACTGCAGTGGTAACAGGTATAGCCTAATTTACCACAAGGTTGTCAATAGGATCTTTGGGTTCACAGGGAATAGATTTTTAAATGATGCTTTCCTCTTCCATCTTGGCATTGGCCATAGGTGATCGCTGATGCTTTGATTCAGGAGATCATGAAATCCATGTTTAATTTCATTCCTGTTCAGGGCAGTGCTAGGGAATACGCTTAGCTTGACATCTCTGCTACTTTAATGTGCTGCCTTGTGTGTGTGTGTGTGTGTCTTCTTGAGTCAGACTGAGAAAACCCTGCTTTTTGGTTTATAACTGGAAGACTCACAGCCCCAGATTGTTTCCTTTGCTTCCTGTCCTAAATGGTCATGAACTTCCTCCGCTAGTTCTGCATAAGCTCCTGCCTGCTGTGAAATAGCATCTGGGTCTTGTGCCAGAGGGGGACTGTGGTCTCAGATAAATGACAACCGGCTGCGGGTATGCACACAGAAACACTTAATGTGGTTCAGTCGATGCAGAGCCATTTATTAAGCTGTGGTGGCTGGATCCGGGCGGCTGAACCCTGCGACGCAGCAGGGAATGAAGGGCATTGAAAGCCATCTATTAGGTCATCTGACCTGCTCCTCAGAAGCCAAGTGAGGATTATTCCCTCTGCTCCTTTTTGGTATTGTTCTCCTGCCGTGATTCTTTGTGTGGGTTCTTTCTCCTCCAGGCATTGTTGTTTTCCTAATCCTGTTTTATGATACACTGCGAATCAGCTCAGAGGCTGCTGAATCATTCTGCTATGATGCTGTTTGACCAGCTTCCAATTTGAAGCACTAATAGAAGGCATTTCTTCCTCCCCCCCGCAAACAAAACAAAAATCCCCAAACTGAAGAAATGGACAGGCTCCAGTAACACTGAACAGACACAATTTAGAGTTATTGGAGCATTTAATTTTTTATAAGCCTTGAATTTGGAAGTATGTTGGGGTTCGAGGGCATATGTGGTGAAGAGACAATTGAAAATTATTGGAGCACTTTCCTTGGGAAGCACTTAGTACATCGCAGCTCAAACTGGCATGAGGAAAAGCAAGGTGTCCAGAGGACAGGATCTTTAAGACTACATATGCTCAAGAACCTCTTGACTTTTATGTTTTATTTCCTTACTGGCGGCACTACCAGAAGCTGTCACACACTCTGAGCTTAATTCAAAGGAATCATTCCAAACTCATAAAAGATACATTTAGGATGTCATCTGTACCTGCTTTTTAGATTCCTGATGCCAAATTGCCCCTTTCCAAACATCTCCATGTTCCAAACCATCACCATAATGCTGGGGGGAGAAGAATTGCAATTCACAGTTGGGAAGGTTATGAACAGGAAGGCAATGCTAATAAAGTGCTAACGTGAGGCCGGGGGCTGCTCCTGCAGCCCCTCCAGGGAATCGCTTGCCTGAGAAAGCGTAAGGCTCTGTTCACATTTCTCTTCCAGCTGACACAGTTACTTTTTCCCACCGGCTCATCATCACCTACTGGAAGCTTTGTCCCCCTCTGATCTGGCTGCTGGTATGATCCCTCCCCACTGTTTCAGCTGCAGTTGTAAAGCTTTGCTAATTGGACCCATTTATTTGAAATGCACCAGCGGTTTGGAGGGATTTCCACTGGGCATGCTGACAACCAGCCAGGAGCGGGCTGGGGACTGTAATGAAGAGCTGCCCCTGCTGTAGCTGGAGAAGGCGGCAAAATAGCACATTCAGCATAGCACTTCTCCAATTTTAGAGCTGCAACTCCATTGCTTTCACCGCTTTCAAATGGACTCAAGACTGGATCAAAGATTTAGGACCTGATTCTGTGGTGTATTGAGGTCTCTGGGTTTTTCTTCCATACGGTCAGCCCAGAGATGCAGCAATGCACAGCTCTGAACACCCAGTTCTAGAACAACATTCCTTATTCCTCCCGATTCTTTGATTTAGGATCAGAGGGAGAAGCCAAGACAGTGATAGTATATGTAAAACTACGTGAACCTCTGTAGAGAAATAGCAGCCTGCTGCCTGTCCAGCTTTGCCTGTCACTGAAGGGAGTCTCAGCTGTTGGTGGAGTTTGCCCTGGAGCAGATTAGGGAAAGCTCACATCAGCTGTTTTGGAGGCTGACCTACAGAAATGCTCATCTCCAGCTAAGGGACAGTAATGAGCTGGTGGGGATCTGTAGGTATGCTGCTGCACAAGCCTTCCTGGAGATTGCAGGGGTTTGGCTTCACTGTAGAAGTGTGTCTATCTGTTTTTCTGAAGGATGCTTTCTGATAAAGTTTTGTTGTGCAGCAAATTTCCCTTCAGTTGCACTGGCTGTTATTCAACACATTTTTCCCCTTATCAGGTTGTAAGTGTGGCCAGTGTTATTTCCAGCTTTGCATGAGATAAGCATAAAAATGAGATTTCATACTCAGCAAAAAAACTTCTTGGCTGTGGGTTCCTTAAGTTTACCTCTTCTTTCTGAGGCAGTCGAAGCCCTTTAGGTAGAGCAAGCTGCTCTGTGCAGCTCAGGGGGCTTGCATCTCTCTTTTCTTCCCTCTTCCTTCCCACACAGCCCCACAATTCCAGAAGAGGAGTTTTGGAGGATTCCAGAAGATGAGCCCTGGGAGGGCTGCATGGGACTGGCTTGGATGCAGCTGGTGTGTGCTGTCAGCGCTGGCTGGGAGGCAGGAGCCTGGCCAGACACAGGAGCTGGTTCCTCTCTGGAGACCCAAATGGGGTTGGGCACGGTAGCCTGGGGCAGGGCTTGCCCTGGAGGAAGATGTGGTTTTCCTGAGCAGTGATCTGGGTTTGAGTTTTATTGTGAAAGTGAAATGTGAACGAGTGAAAGGAAAAGTTTTTACTGGCCCTGGCTTTGGCCTGAGGCGCTGGAGACTGATGGGCAGGGAGAAAAGAAAGCGCTATTTGGTCAAGGTCTTCCCAACTCCTCAATGAACAGCTGAAATTCCTTGCATGGAATTAATTGGAGAGAAAACGAGATGGGAGAAGTGGAAAACTCAAATGATTAAATAGTGGATGACTTCAGACCTTCCAGAAAAGCGTTCTCCTAACTGGTGGTGAAGGGCCATCGGGGGAGTTAGTCACCCATGGCTTGAGAACTGGTTCGTCGTTCCACAGTATTGCAAAAACCAGCATATAGACCTGCGTCGGTGGGTCTGCAGTGACTGGAGGAGGAGGCGGCTGTGCTCCTGGCGATGGCCCCACCATCCATGGCAGCCACCACCTTGGCTTCCCCTTGGGACAGAAAAATCAGCTGAAGGTGTATTACAGATGGGAGTAGCACAGGAAGGAGAGCTACAGTTAGGGATGGTTAACGGGCAGTTTTAGCCAGGGCCACACACAGAGGAATAATCTCCTCTTCTCTCTGTGATGAATTTCTTTGCCTAGCTACAGGAAACTTTCTCGCACCAGCAGCTTAAACCTGGGAGTTCACCTCCACGGCAAATACCACTGAATTTTGGATGGTACCAGACTCTGCATTTCATTAGCACTACATTTGTTATTGTGATATAATTTCAAAACAGCATTTAAGAGATGTTTCTGGTCCCAGATGTTGACAGATCTGGCCAGGGTTTTGCATGTTGATAGCTGGATTTACTCTAGTCTTTCATGTTAACATGTGCGATAAACCTGTCATGTACAAGTAGATGTTGTGGGGCCTTTGGATTTCCCCAGCAATTTAGAAAAAAAGCAAAATCCCCAGTGAAGCTAGCTAAGCATGAACTGTGGCATTGCTTCCTTATTGGAGCTGCCCACATGCTTTGTAAAGTTCATCTTTATCTCTATTATCTCTTCCTTATCTCTCGTCTATTCATCTCTTGCAAAGTGCTTCCCGTAAAGACAAAAATGGGGGACACTATTAAATATTTTGCCTTTGCTCATGCCACATTACAGAAATTGCATGAAGGAAAATAATTTCTTTGCTTAAAAACCCTTCTTCCTCACCATCTCAGGTGGTCAACAAGGAATGAAACAAGTTGTTTCTTAGTGAGCTTTGCATCAAAGAACTGCTGCATCTTCTCAAGGTCTTTCCATGCTGTTATTTACCAGCAGATCAACATTAACCTGCCTCTAGTATGTGTAGATCAGAAGATTGCCAGGATGCAGAGCAGCCACACTGCAGGTTCCCACTGGCAGCTGATCGACTCTGAACTCTTCATTTTTAAGGAATAGTTTTAGCAGTTATCTGCAGGGATCCACCAGAATTGGTCTAAATTTAGGCCAAAACTAAGGACCTGAGAGACTTATAATCAACAAGATAAACAGCAAAACTCTCAAAAAACCTGCTAAAACACTGGTCTAGTGCTTAATTAAAATTTTAATATGCTTACAGAAAGTAAAAATGTAAACCAGAATGTAGCGATTCAGTCTGAGCAATGAAGAGCTGCAGTTGGAATCCAGCAGCGTGGCAACTGGCAGCCAAGCTGAAGACACAAAAATCAAGCAAATAACACTTTTTAGATTATTTTTGTCATTGCATATGTTGTTCAGTCTGCTTGGCCTGTCCTGTTCGATATACCCATGTGTGTAAGGAAAAGAAGCTGAACTGACTTGTGGAAGACACGTACCCTTCACAAACTGCAGCTTGGTTTTCCTCTTGTTACAGACTCCCAAGTTAGCTCCAAATGACTTCCTTCACTAGCAGTCAGCCCCCTCAGTCCCACATGCTGATCTTCCCTCCTCAGAAGTCACTCAGACTTCTCCCTGATGACTTTGCCAGCCCTCAGCACCTTGCTTATTCCTCCTCTCATGCAGCCTCTCTGCTGCCAGCAACAGCATGTCTTCTCGGGGGTTGTCCTGGGTAATGCTGCCCAACTTTCCTGCAGCCAGAAAGCTTCTCGCCCCCGGGACTACCGTGTCTGGGCAGAAATCACACAGAGCCAAATATCTGGGTGGTAACAGGGCATCTTTGGCTCTGGCTTCTTGTCACAGCCTCGTATGGCCCCATGTATCTTCTGTAGGCAAATCAGTTTAGAAGCACTGGGGTAATCCAGCATCTCTGTATGTCCCTCTGATCTATCCTGTGCCCAGCTAGCTGCCCACAGTCAGCCCTTGTGTTGTGCCATGTCTAGCTGCAGGGACTTCTGGACCGAAACATTACTGTTACCAGCCATGGGGGGTCCATTTGTGCTGCCTGTGGCCCCAGCCTGCTTTAATTCACCTTTGTTTATACATTATTTATGGTCAGGCTGTTCCTTCCAGCCTCCCACGTGTGCTGGAGGCTCTGGAGCCCTGCCCTGCCTGTCAGTTTGTGTCTTTCTCTTGTAGAGAAGTAGGAGAAAGCCACTCAGGCTGTGCTCGTTGCAGCCCTAGTGTGGTCAGTGGGCTGCATCTGCAACCACAGATCTCCCACCTGTGGACGTGGCAGCCGGTGAAATGGGGCTGGCTCCCCGGCCAGCAGTGCCGGCACAGGGACTGCTGGTGTCGGTGAGGCTGGCTCTGTGGCCTTCCTAGGCTTGACCGGGATGTTTTAAAAGCCAGTGTCAATGTTTTACTGGGAGACCTGTGTTATTACTGTGGTGCTGCCAGGCTTCAGCTGCTGAATCTGCTGGGCAAGGAGCAGCAGGCTGCGTGCCTGGCCAAAGCTGCTCCTCCCGACACAGGGACCTGTGCCGATGCCACTTGCCTGTGGTGGGGCACTTTCTGCTCCTTCTTCATCTACTTGCTAAGCCCCAGTGACCAGCTCTCGGGTCACTGGCATCTCCCAGACCTCGCTGTGTTATGTGCCCACCCACAAGGGAAGTTTCTTCGAGTGGAAGTGTATTTGGTTGCTTTGAGCTCTGACTCTACCCAAATCTGCTTGGAGCTGCTTGGAGCCTTTGTTCAGGCTCTTTCTCTGTTTAACCTGTGCATCAAAACACTCTCCATGTAGGCCTTCATGCTATCCTCACCAAAGACAGGAACCTCTCAAAGGTGCTGTGCCAATATGGATTTTTCCTGCCCAAGTTAGAGGTGAAAGAGGCCAGCAGGAATTCAGCAGGCACCAGGAGCTGCTGCGTTTCAAAAAGGCAAGCTGCTGTCAGTCACGGCGGCTCCCCACATGCGAGGCCATGGAGCCCAGCTCCCGCTGTGCCCTGAGCTCAGCAAGAGGCCAGTGGATGCTTGGACACCTCTTAGGGGGCTGCAGCTCCCAGGTCCCAGCACTGGCCAGCCCACCTGTGTACCATTCGTGGTCTGTCAGCGCCGGCTTTGCTTCCTGACACTTTATACAGCCCAAAATCTGCAGAGCAAAGAGAGGAAAGTTCCCTCTTTCCATAGAGTGTATTTAACTTGCTTTTTTCTCCTCCTTTCTCAGTCACAGCCAGTGGCATTACCTGCCTTGTTATTCCAGGACTGGCCAAGGGAGCTGCACAGTCTCCCCATCTCATCGCTGCCTTCAAGTAAGGGGAGGTCAGGGCTCTCCTTCTCTGTTCTCCTATGAGCACCTCCCTGGAAGCTTTCCTCAAATTCAGGTCCCCCACTCCTCCAAAGAACACATCCCTCATGAGACCAAGGATTTTACGTGTTTTTAACCCATTGAAGGGCATTTTCTCCTGCCTGACAGTATTGCAGGTGGTTTCTTTTGTTATACAGCCGTACACTGGGTTCAGCCAGTCCCTTTGTGGGAATTAGCCAGCCTGGGTAATGTTTGCATTTCACCCTTTGCTGTCTGCTGGCTGTGGCTTTACTTTTGGAGCTAATGTCACAGTTTTTCTTTCTTTTTCTTTCCAAAGGTTGTCCTGAGCACCTGCACTCTCTGTATAAAATAAATAAAGGGCCTCGCCTGTTTGCAGGCAGATGGTCCATCCATCTTCTACTGAAACTTTGATAGTGCCATGAAGAATCCCTCTGAGCTAGTGGTGCCAGTATAGTCTTTTACATCCCTGCCAGAGGAATTCTTTGGCCCTTCTTTGCACCATCCTTTTGTACATGCTGGTTAAAACCAAAGGGCTTGTGCTTCATTTCTCAAGCACTCCTCAAGCTTCTGTAATGCAGGCTCCGAGTTCCCTCTTCTGTTTGAGCTGAAAACTATTAAAAGCCATTGGATGCTTCAGAACCAGCTGGTTTTGCCTAATAAAGTTCTTTTTTTTTGCAGTTTTTTACTGCCTTCACATCCATCACTCACAGCTGTGGAGTGAAACACTGCTCCAGTCTTTTCCTGTCAACCCTTGCTTTTCCAGACAAGGTTGAGCTTTTACCTTTTCCATAAAAACCTTATCTTCGGTGCCTTTAGTCCTAATGCTGTTTGTTGTTCAGCATCCCTTGAAGCCAGGGATTTGGGCTCCTTCCTTTTGGTTTTTGCTTCCGTCTGCTCAGCATTTCTTAGCTGGTGTCACTGTATTACACCTCCTGGGGCCCACTGACCTACTGGGCTGAAAAGGAGCAGAGAAGTCATCTCAGTGGTTTTAAAAGATGCACCTAGACTGAACCTGCTCAACTCTGAAAGTTTTGAGCCCTTTTTCAGCTTGTTACAGGAAGAGCAGGCACTTTTCCACATAAAGGTGTGCTCTCATGCCTACTGGATCCTGCTCTGGCTGGGAGGGAACGCTGCCAGGTCAGAGCAGCTCTGCCATCCCCGGCACTTTGCTCCTGCTTTCCTCTGGCTCTGCATTTCCTGGCTTGGATTCATCTGCTCTGGTCCTCTCCTTGGTGGGTCTCTCGCAGTAGTGATGTTCACTCCAAGGGAGCTGTTGCCTCCAACAATTTATTTGACCAATCTCATGATGTTACTTGTGGTGACACCCATCATGGGGTTTATTTTGTCTCTTCAGTCTCCACTGTTGTTCCAGGTTTCTGCTGTGGTTTCTCTTGATTCAGACTGTCAAGCTCTTGCCAATTTTGTCTTCCTCGTCATGGCTTCCCATTCTCAATGCTGTGCTTGGAGTCCAAGTGCCCTTCACGCCACAGATCTGCAAGCTAAGTAAACTTAGCAAATCATTAGGGCAGACTTTGACCGCTCCTGTCCCCATCAAAGACTGGGATTAAATTAGGTCCCTTTGATAAACTGAGCTGATGGGCCAATTTGGATTGCACATGTGGTATTACGAGCCTCGCGGGGCTTATCATTAAAAGACATAAGAGAATGCAATTATTTAGAGAGCTACTGGGAGATTGCTGTAACTCACTGGTCACTTCTTTATCAGAACAAAAGAAGAGCCCAGTTCTGCAGGGTGGCAGGTGGCTCCTGGGAAGTGTCTGCAAGCCTCTAATTGCTGGGGGAGGCGAGAGTCACGTTTGTCTCCTGCAGGTTTTGATGTGTGTGACAACACTATGAGGCGGGGGGGAATGTCACTCCGACCATTTCTGTCCCCAAGGCACTTGCTGCAGGAGTTAAACCTTTCACACAGGTGGCTTCTTCATCTCTTTCTACAGTTGCTTGGGTTTTTTCCACCCATAAACTACAGTTGTCTTTGCAGCAAGATAGAGCTCGGCTGGGTTTCTTTGCTGGACTCTAATCAAATCCTGACCTGCACAGGGAGCTCAGTGCAATCTGGGCTGACTCCCTGCATCGAATCCTCAAGCCTGGGGCTGGATCTTGACCCAGTAGGAAAATCTCTGTTAGCTTAGGCTCTGCGTCAAGCCCTGAAGATGAGAAATGTCTGACTGGACACAAATACAATTTTGCCTGTTTTTTTCTCAGGTTACCGAGTCAGAGCTGGATGGCATATGTAATTGTAGTAGGGCTGCTATTCTCTCTTTTTTTTTAAGGAACATTCATGCTGCATTTTAATTACAACATTTAGAATATGTCCAAATAGCTTGAGCTCAAATTGATCTTGTTTTTCAGCCAGGAAGCTTGTTTTTCATCTATTATAATAATGAATGTGCTATTGATAATAGTTTAGGTGCAATACAGCAAAGCTTTGTGTTATGCATCAGGCCAAAATTTTCTTATTATCCATTATTGATATGACAGTTTGCAAATATTTAACAAACAAATTACCAGGTTTTCCTTGTTCCCCTCTTAGTTTGCAATCTCAGTCTTTTTGACAGCTGAATTCGGGATTAATGATGATCTTGTTTAAGACGATTGTTTGCTAGCAGGTTTATTCTCTAAAGCTACAAGTGCAGTAGGAGAACTAGCACTGGCACTTTGAATTAAATCTCATCCTTGAAGCAAATTTTTTAGCTTTATTCCCTCCAATTCTCCTAAGTAGAAATTGGATTTGCCTGGTAAAGTGCTTAGACCTGTTACTAATTTCTTAGTTTATGTAGTCATTTTAAATATAGAAGCTTAATGTGAAGGGCTGGCAAAAGGAGCTGTTTTTCTCTCCCAACCCTGAGCTTGCCGGGTCTGTTCAGATTGCAAGTGCTTTAAGAGACAGGTCATCTCTGGGCACAAGCATGGGAGCAAGGAGACCACCTTGAGCCTCTGTAGAAAAGAGAGGTCCAGAAGGACATGCTGAATTTGGTCCTCGGTAAAGCACTGGAGATGGCACTGGGAAATGTTCAGTCCAGGTCCTGGGACTGGTAAAACACATCCACACTCTGCAGCAGCTTCCTCTCCACCTGCTCCAGGTCTGAGCACAGGGTAGAGGGTATGGAAAGGGCTGAAGTGGCAATGTCTGCCTGGGAAGGTGGTTTCTGGTGTAGATGGCTGCAAGTGAAGCAAGGAGGGTGCTACGCCCCATGGGAAAGCCTGACGCACCCCTCAGGGGGATCAGGGGCATCTTTGGGGGAAAACACAGCACCAGAACAGAGACTCAAAGAAAGCATGAAGCACCCCCTTCGGAGCGCATCCTGGGCACCGGGCCATTTCTGCCCTGCGGTTTCTGACTGTGGGCTTTGCATACACAATACAGGAATTCACTAGTGTGTGAGCCAGGCTTTGGAGATGAGAAGTGAATTTGTACTCAAGTAAAATCACCTTTTGTTAGCAGAAAATCTGTGAGTTGGGTTCCCCAAGGGAATAGTGTTTGAAAATCACAGATGATTAAAAGATAACACATTTGAGGGGGGGGCGGGGGGGTGTCGTTTGGATTTTGTGGAGGTTTTTTTGTTTGTTTGCCTTTTGGGTTTGGGAAGCTGGATGCTGCACATAAGTTTCTCCACAACTGACCTGGACACAAATTTTTTGTTTTAATACAAGAAAATCTGAGACTCTCCTTAAAAAAGGATCCCCCAGGAGTTCTGAAATACCAGACATCACACCAGCAAAAATGACTAAAGTTGGCAACTCCAAGTGTAGCATATCACGTTGGTCTTAAGCAAAAATAAGCCAAATCAAACAAGACTTGATGGAACAGAATAAAAGCAGGCAAGCACTACAGCTTGGCTTGAAATAATGTGTTAATAGAGGGTGTTTCTTCATTACTTTTTATTTGATAAGCAGTAAAACCACAGACTCGCGCTGAATAAAGTTTGTATGTGCCCTCTGCTAATCGCCCATCCCCATTTGCAATGTAAGCACTCATTACTCACTTCCCTTGGAACTTGTGGTGGCCAGCATGGAGCAGCAGGGAGAGGGGCACAGCTGTGTATTTCTGCATGTCTGCACATGTGTTTCAATCCTGGAATAATCCCCATTACGTGGACATCTTAGCCTGGTATTTAAGCCTTCATCTCACTTCTTTCTAAGGCTTGCTTAACACTTTTCCGGTTGATTGATGCAGCATCACTCACAGTAATATGCCAGCCATGATGTTGTCGTTAATAACTGCCGAGGAGCTGGGTGGCTTAGGGACCTGAGCTGCGCATGGGCATTTTCTCTGTGAACGCCAGGGGGGATTTGCTGACCACAGCAATTCGCAGATGTGTGGGGCAGCAGCAGGAAACTGCCCGTCATTCGGTCCCCAAGCACCTCCCAGCTTGGGAACATGGCTATCGATGGGTTACATTTGCAGCCCTCTTCTGCTGTTGGGGATTAAGGCTTTGAGAAAAAACAGCCTTACATGCAAGTTCGTGAAGTGCAGCTACCAGCTGGACACACCAAGGGTAAACTGGCTCCAATTCCCTGCCTCGCTTACACCAACAGCCATGTATTACAAATGAAACCAGCCACAAGGAACCAAACTATTAAGCTGCTTTCTCATAATCATTAATTATGAAGATACCATCACTCATGTTTGTAATCTATGAACTGTCCTGTCATAACTGATGTATTTTTTTTTAGTTCAATGAATTGTGATGGTGAGGCTGCAAACAGTGTGGGCAAGTGATTCCTGCAGGGACCCACTCCTGCAGGTGTGAGCTGGTGAAACCCCCTTTTTGTGATGCGAAGCCAGCACAGTGACCTCGTGGGTACAGATTTACGTTCCACTCATACTCCTGGCCACCCTGCTCGGTCTCTGGGAAAAGCCCAACCCAAATGTGTCCTGCTTAGATGGTCTGGCAGCAGAAGGTCAGGCAAGTATTTGATACCCTGACAGTCAATTTAAGGAGAAGCTTTCAGGTCAAGAGGATGTCACCCCAAAGACTTTCTCTGGCATGTTGAACACCATGCTGGGATCCTATCCATCTCTGGGTCTGGGTACTAATTTCCCCTCTCCTGCTCTGCCATCTCTAATGTGTTTATTCTCAGTGCGGCAGCGCAGTGAGAGGGGCTCTTATCCCCCTCCTAGGGTGAAGGCAGCAGGTATGGGGCAAACGCCATACTTCAGGCCTCCCCCAATTCATCCTGCTGGCGTTTGGCCCTTCTTACACATCTCTGCCCTTTCCTGTTGCTGGGAAGGGCAGCAAAATGGATCAGAAAAGGAAAAGGCCTCCGGAGTTGCTCATCCCACCAGGGTCACTTGCTGCCCAGGCTGCCATGGTCTGGAGACTGAGTTACCAATGGGACTTGCTACCAGAGCATCTGGGACAGTCTTGGACTATTTCCTCCTGTAACTGCTTTCTGGACAGATGTCTCCCAGCTGGTCGGTCTCCTCAGATGTGCACATGAGTCCATGCGTGTGATCAGATCACTGATAGATGCTCCGCAGCCATCTGGATGTAGGGAAGAAATGACAAATCTTCCCCCCACCAGCCACACCTTCCATGGATATTGATGAATGAGATCTTTATTGGCTGCTGGGCTAATTAAATAGAAGTTGCATCAGCTTCTAGCTGACAGGCTCTAATTGCTCCTGAGCAGATTTTGAGAGGACCAGATGAATAGGAAAATAAAAGGAGAGACTGTGGATTGGATCCAAGGATGTACCTGACTGCATCGTGCTTCAGACGAGCTGGAAGTTTTTCCCACCTTTCCCTGGGGAACAGGGACAGGGCAGGGGGCTCCTGTGCTGCGAGAGCGCACAGGGAGGTGCTGTCAGAAAAGCCAAAATTAACGTAGGTAACAAAAAGGACAAAATAGTATCCTGGGTTTAGATAAGAATTTCTGAAGTCTTATCTTTGCCCCAGTCTCTAGCTTTGGCCTCGAGCAGCCGGTACCCATTGCTCTGTGCTCCCGTTTCCCGTCTGTCACGCAGGACTAACAACGCCTGCAGCTGAGGGCTGAACGGTCTCAGATGCTCTGGCACCACGTGAATCCCCGAGCCTGGGGTTTTTTTTTCTTCCTGTTGCCTTGAAGTCCAAAGACTGCAACAGGGGTGTCAGACGCCCAGCAGCCCCCGCAGCCGAGCCCAGCCCTGTGTGGCCCTGCTGAGGGCTTAGGAGAAGGGTGCTCCCCTCCAGCAACAAGCATGTTGGGACTTTGAGCCTGGCCCTTCGTGGCCCATGGTCCTTTGAAGACGAGAGGTGCTGCGTGTGTGCAACACTGTGTGCTAGCTGCCAGCAAGGGGTGCAAAGCCCTCTCGGCCTCTTGCTGCCGGTCCCCCATGCAGGAGCAGAGCCAGGGTCCAGTTTGCTTCTCTCCTCCAAGCTCCTGCCTAAACCTCCAAGTGTGGAGGGGAGTGTGGATGGTTCAACAGGAGAGTCACTAACAGCAGAAGTTGCTGGGTACCCACGTTTCGGGTTGGTCCAGGACAGAGCTGGACCTGGTACACAGTAGATCCTGGCACTGAAAAAATTAACTGAAATTAATGGCCAAGCCCTCAGTGCCTTCAGTGGTGTCATGTTTTCCCCAGTGGACTCTGCAGGCTACATCTGGGCACATCCAGCCTAAGAGGCTTGTCCCATGTTTAATTTATGAGGTGATGAATGAGTTCTTAGCATACAATGCATTTAATTCCATTTTGGCCTGATTTATGCTGTGATGTGAACTGCATGTGAAGTTTTTAATTCAGTAGGTGGTGACTCTGATTCAGTATATGGAGTGTGACGGAAGAGGTGATAAATTTGATTCGAAAGGTGATGCATCAATTTCAGTGTGAAGTGCATCAAATTTATCACATGGCACATTGGTTTCAGTGCACGACACCCCAGTGACAGCAGTGCCAGGCCGGTTAAACGGGATGCCTTCGCTGCATCGCCAGTGGTCCCCGCGTCCACCACCTCCCCAAAGGAAAATGGCCCTTGCTGTTGGTCTTATATTCGACTTTGCAGGACTTGAAGGAAAAAAGTAAAATGGCCCATCAGGTGCTGGTGAAAATATTTGTCTTCAATTTAATACACGCCCCAGGTAAGGGCTTCTGATATCCCAGCTAATTTCAGGTCTCAAGAAGATGCTGCTGCTCCTGGGAATCTCAGCACCAACCAGCAAATTGGCATCATTTTGGGTTCAATTCATGACTCAATATCTTTGCTTTTAACTCAATGTCTGGCTTATCCACATTGTTGAATGAGGATGTGGAGTTTGCGTCCTCTCCAGAAGAGAGAGGCTTTAACATTGGGCTCTCTCACATCTGTAACCTTTGAAGGATATTTTAAAAAAAACTCTCAGAGAAGACACCTCCTCTTCTCCCTCACTCCACACTGGGGATGCTTTTGGGATAAGACTTCCTGGCTGAAATAAACCCATGCCTTGATTAGGGGATCCTAATGGCGTTCAAGCAGCAGCTGTTTGGGATGGTGGGACTTGGTGCACGCAAGCAGGACAGCCCGGGCCGTGCTGGGTGCCGAGGGGGCTCCCGGCGCCTGCGGTACCCAACCCCTTCCCCATCCTCATGCCCCATTAACACCAGCACTGCTGAATCCAGTCCCAGCACAGTGGAGCGTGGCGAGTCGCTAACGCAGTCGAGAAAGACGTGAGAGGGCTGATGAAGGGATTTGGTGACAAGCTGAGCGGGAAGTAATTACTTTTCTCCTTCTCTCCTCCTCTCACTGCCACAGCCTCTGTGGCAGCGAGGATAAATGCAGTATATTAGCAGCAGTGAGTGGCAGATTCACTGAGCTGCAATTTATAACACTGTCCTCCCCAAAGCCTCATTGGAGGGCATTATGAAGTTAGCTTTGTAAGAGGGAATAAAATGATGAGAGGGTCACTCTGGAAAAGCATTTGGAAACCCTCAGAAAAGGAGCTATTTTCTTCTCTCCAAGCCAGGTATGTCTCATTGAGCCGACCCCAGCGGAGCTCCCAGGGAGGGTTAGTGCTCATACACCAGATATTAAATTTAATTCAGTGAGAAGGAGCAGATGTTGGTGTGCCAGGCCTGTCTGCCGCCACATCTAATGCGTAACGATGACTGAAAAATCTTCCATCAAAATGTTTTGATTTTTCTTGAAGAAAAAATAAACTTCTACTGGAAAAAAACCCGAACCCCCAAGGCAGAAAACTTATGGCTGAGAAAACTTTGTCTTCAGACTGTTGATAAAGGGTTGCTGCTGTCAGAAGGGATAAAGAGGAGGATGTTTTTCATCAGCCATGTTAATCTGATCTATCCCTGCATGCAGGCTTGTGTGGGCAGATAAAATAAAACAGATCTGGATACACTGATGAGCCAAACTCTGTTGCAGTTTCCACCAAGAGACTCTGAGCTGTCTGGATGGAGAGGCAGGGGAGGGCTTTGCTTGTAATATAGCCCCTGGTGAAGGGTGTCAAGCACGGGGAAAGCCACTGGGCTAATGTGCCTCTGGTCGGCCTGGAGAGAGCTGGTTGCAGGCTCGGTCCGTGCCCTGGGCTCCCAAAACCTCTGCAGCAAACAGGTCATGCTGCTCCTGCCGCTCACAGCCCGGTTCCTGCGGGGGAGGAAGCTTTAACCCCAGTCCTCCGCTCCCCAAAAGGGTTAAAAAACCCCATGTAGGCACACTTCGAACAGTTTAAAAAGTACAAGGGAGGGGAAATGCTAAACCCCGCCCCTTTCAATAGCAAAAATGCTCATGAATCTGAACTTCTATTTCAGCACCACCTTGCGAACGGCTCTGTTCGTGACCAGGGCAAGAACCGCTGGGTCCGGGAAGTCGCTGTGCCCGCTCCTCCATCCCCCAAGCGCCCGGCTGAGGGGAGGTATGTGCCCCGCTGTCCCCTGGCCAGGGGGAGCAGGCGGGCTCAAGGACGCTCCCACCGCTGTCCCCGCAGTGAATCTCGGCGGCTGAGCCTGCCAGGAGCCAGGAGCGGGAGGCGGGCAGTGAGGAGCATCCCAGCCGAACGGCACGGCCTCCGCTCCCGCGTCCCAGCCGCGGGGCAGCTCGCCGAGCCCCCGGCACAGAGCCTCCCGCAGCACACGCAGCCGCCCTGCGGAGCTTCCCGACTGCAGAGCATCTCTCGGTTGTGGAGAGAAGCACGTAATTTATTTCTTCGTTTATTTGTTTTGCATGGGAGACAAGGCTGCTGGTTTATAATGTTGAACAACCATTTTAGCTGAGTGCAGTAGGTCCCATAAATCAATTGCCTCTCCAGAGCATTAACCATTTGCCAGGAACCAGCAGTTCTACGATACCTTTTCATGTTATTCTGGGGGGACTCTGGGGCCAGAGTCTCAGCCGGTGTAACTTGGCCTTGTTCTCCAAATCCAGGTGATTTACATTAGCTACCTGATGCTGCTAGGAGTTTCTGCAAGTATTCTCATACAAATAGTTTAAAAATCTTATTTGGCCTAATTTTTACTGAAGGAGGGTTCATACATTGCTTCATGGTGTTTTAAAATACATTTGACAGAGCACTTATTTGCTTCAGATCAAACTGTGTCCCCCAAACAAATGCACCTGTCACTCTGAAATAACTCCGGGCCAAAGCGTTAGCGGAAAGGAGGTCCCTCTCCAGTAGTACGTACTCCAAGGGCTACTGGTCCCAGTTAGCCAGGCCTCCTAAGGGGCTCAATTTCCTCCTGCTTGCATTGCCGAGGCTCTCAGTAGACATCGTGGTTTTCCTTCAAACCCTTTGTTTATCATCAGCTTAACAACGGTGAGGCTGCTGGTGCTGCAGCCTGTTGGGATGGCTCCTGTCTCCTCCTTGGTTCACTCTTCGCCACTATCTCCATCTGTCCATCCGTTCATCCATCCATCCATCCATCCATCCATCCATCCATCACCTTTTATTTAGAGGGCAAGATCCTGGGGCAGGAACTGTCTTTCTTTTCTCTCTTTTATCCTGTTCCTTGAGAGGCACGTTTTTATTGACTTGCAAATACACATAAAGCCTATTTTTGTCCATGATCAAAAGGACGTGGTTGTGCTAATGTTTTTCCAAGCTGCTGAAGTGTGAGCCCTTATTTTTATTTTGAACTGCAATTTTTAATTTCTGCTGACTAAAATGAGGTTTTTGTGCCTTGCGAGCCACACTGGGCACCTACATGGCCTCTCAATGGGGTGGACATCACCGATGGGGATTCCTGTACCCTCCTGCCCTGCGGGACCCGTCACACCTCTAATGATCAGGTGGTCGCTCCGTGCTGTTGGATTTCCTGGAGATGTTTGAGACCCTGGTGATTTGCACCATTTTGTCTCGCTCAGTTTTCCCACACTGCTCTGCTATTAACTTTTTTACATAGAGAAGAGGAAAAGGAGATCTGAGGCCTTGGGGTGAAATTCATTCCCTGTGAACAGAATGAAATGCACACGGAGCTGGACATGGGCCTGTCCTGGGTTTTGGTGTATTTTCTGTGCAGATAGAGCTAAACTTAGTTTCATGTGTAAAATTTCCCATGCACATCAGAGGATGTTTCAGTTAACTGGTAATCCACGATGATGAGATTTCTATGAGCTATAGGACCCGGGAGGCTTGAAGAGAGTATCTGAGTATGTCTCTCCCTTTGGCATGGTGCGTTCAGGAATGGCTGGGGTCCAGGCTGATATCAGTACCTCCGCTTTAAAAGGATTTAAATTATAAAGTTTGGGCAGTTCCTTATTTGTTTTGAATCAGCTAGAAAATGCAGCAGCCTCCCTGATTTCCACCACCAGCATCTGGCTTGGCACGATTTTAACATACAGCTTCAGGTTGCAAACAAAATTGAAATTTTCAGACATACGGTGCTAGCTTCGTAAGTGGTAATTGCATCAACTTAGGATCAATGGAGCAGAATAATATCTGCCCACTAATAATGGCTTAATAAAATTAATAGCATTGGCCCTGCCATGAATTACTTTAAAATAGGGATTGTAGGATAGTAATGTAAACAATCATTGATTTTTCTTGGGAAAGTAGAGTACTGTAAATTAGATATGACTCTTTTCAGTGTATAGTTGATACCAGACAATGCAGGAAATGTATCAGATTACCTCGAAGGTGGGTGGAGAGGGAAAAAGCAAACGGGGCCCCTGTGGCATTGGGGAGGCGATTAGATAAATGAAATGAGCCTGGACCAGACGATGAAAGCTCAGAGCTGCATGGCACTCAATATTGCTGCCATCCAACCTGACCCAATTAATAACATATTAGCGCAGAACAGGTCTGTTCAACAGTTCAGGTCCGTTAATTGAAAAGTGTGATTAATGGCATTGAAGGAGGTGAGGAATACAGAGAAAAATGACGGCAGTCTGCAGCTCCGTGCCACAGCCGGTGCATCGCTCGGGGGCGAGGGAGGTGGGGGGCAGCCGCACTCCTCGCAATACCTGGCCTTCGTGTTTCGGCACCCTCCAGCTGGGGTCTGGTGCTGAACTGTGAGCCTTATTTCTATCTGCTTTCATCCCCCTTGAGATCCCGCCAGCGCCCCGGTGCTGAGCTCGGTGTCAATGCCGGAGCTGGAGAGGTGGCAGCTGGAAGGACCAAATCCATCCTCAGCTTTTCCCAAGGGCACGGGGGAACCGAGTGTTCTCGGTGGCACTGACGCCATGGGGTTTCCACGCTGGTGTCCGGGCCGCGTCTGGCTGACGGGGCAAAGGCAGATGTGGGTCGGGCCAGACGCAGAGCCGCCGCTCTCACGGGTGCCGGCACCCACTGCTACTGCACAAGTGGACATCAGGGCCCCGGCAGCGGCGCGGCTCCGTTCCCACTAGCTCACACACACACAGCATCCACGTTTCTCCTTCCGGAGGCCAATTTTCCTGTCGATTCCAATTAACCCTAGCGCTGACGTCTCAAGGACAGCTCTGGAGGCGGCTTCGCAGAAGAGCAGCAATTCGGAAACGTGTCGTGGGCTGTGATGGCACCTCGGAGCCCAGCCTTAATTACAGCAAATGGCCAGAAAGAGCTGTACAATTATTTGAGCCGTTGCCATTTGCAGAACGATTTGGCTGCAAGAGTACCTTCAGTCCCACTCCTGGCCTGCCATCTTCCCCTCATGGCGGTGCCTCTGCCTGAACGCGGGGCTCAGCACAGGAGTGGGCGCGTGGTGCACACCCCAGCCATTTACCTGGCAAAACCAGCTCTTCCTTTTCCTCTCCTGTTAAATATGCACTCCACGGCCAGTGCGTGAGCGTGCTGGGGAGGGGAGCGCTGGGCTTTGCTTCTGGGGAGCCAGGGCGAGCAAGCAGCTCATCCCAAGCCATTGCCCCCCCAGCCGCAGGGAATGAAGCATCGTTGCTTCAAGATCTGCTCTGCCCTGGTCCTTTCTGGCATTTCCATTGTCCCCAGGAAAGCTGGTGAGCTCGTCCCCCCGCGCCACGGGGCCGGCTGCGCGCTTGTGCCTCCCTCCTGGCACGGAGCCTGCCCGTGCGACCCTGGGAATTCACACTCGCTTTGAAATGCCCAAATCCACAAGTTTTTGGAGGACGGTGTGGCTAATGGGGACGGCCCGGGCGCCTTCGCTCCTGGCAGAGGCTGCATGAGCCACGGTGGCTGTTTTGGGGCTGTCAGAGGCAAAGGGACAGAACTACAAAAGCAGCAGCAACACCAGGGAGAAGCAGGTTCAGAAGGACGAGTCAAAGCATGGCTTTTAATGTGAGGCATAATAAATGAACTGAAAGACCCACAGCATCACAATGAAACATCCCTTAAATCCTTTGTTTTCATTTCAGATGATAAAGGAAAATCATTAGGACTCAATTAGTCATGAAAGACGGAGGTCCTTCTGCATTGCACCGGCTTGAGAAAGCGACTCCTATTCAAGAGCACATCTTCCCCATTCAGTGTGGGATCATTAAATATCAAACACTTTATTTGTGCTATTTGCATTGCCTATTGCGCCCTTGTGCGGGATGAAAACCCTGCGGCGATAATTGATGTACGTGGTTTTAAAGGCACTCGGCTCTCTGCCTCGCAGAGCTTAAAACAGGCAGAGAAATGAAGGAGAGGCTCTGAACAGCCGAGGCTGCTGGAAAAAAGAAAAGAAAAAGGGGAAGGAGTGCCAGATGAGTTTAGTGACCCTGACACAGGGAGGTAAGGGTCTTGGGCGCATTGCCTTTCCCTTGGGGATTGAGAGGAGGGGACGGCATGGGTGACAGCTACGCTGATGATCCCAGCATGTGACTGGGATGAACTGGTGTTCCCTCCCTGCCGTGCTGGGGGAAACTTTGCTGCAGCAGGCCATGCACACGTACATGAGGTCTTTAAATATTCATAAAGCAGTAACTGATGTTGAGATGATGGGCAAGAGAGACTCTGAACCGGGAAGATTCCCGAAGCCGTTTGCATGCTGGCCCTGCCCCAAGCCCTCGCTATGCGACTGGTGGGACCCTTGGCAGTGCCAGCATGGGGCTGTGGTTCAGGCTGAGCAGATGGAGGACACCTCAAGAGGAAATAAAGTAAACAGTCCGCAAAAAGTCCCTCACAACAGAACAACGTTCTCCAACCTCTCTCTTTCCCCAGACGTGGCCGCGCTGCACGCAGGCTGCGATTTGTTTTTGTCACCATGGGAAATGTAAAGCACAGCAGCTGTGCATTACTTACTGCTTTTATTCCCCGTCTCTCTCCCTTCATTTCTTTGCCGAGACTGCAAATAAAAGAGCGGATCAGTGGCTGTGCCGCTGCCACTGTGCTCAAAGGCAGGGAAGGCAGAAAAGGCAGAGGCTGGCGGGAGCGGCCGAGGTGCCTCGAGCCCCAGCACAGCCCCGCAGAGAGGAGCCGCTGCCGGCGCAGGGCACGGAGGAGGGACGAGCACCCGGGTCTTTGCCGTGTTTCGGCACGTGAGAGCCCGTGGGATGGGGCAGAGCGAGCGTCCCCGAGCAGCCACCTCGGGGCAGGCCACGCAGCGGGGACGGGCTCTGGCAGAGGGTTTCAGCAGGAGCAGGTCGGGCATGGGATGAGGTCGCGTACCAGCTCAGCTGCCCGCGGGGAAGGAAGATGCTCGCGCTGCCGCAGGCACCGCAACAGCTTTGGAAGGAAAAGCCTGGCCGAGCCTGCCCAGACTAAAGCAGAAGGGACCCGCCGTGGCTCTGGGACTCGGGGATTTCGTTCCTTCCTCTCCATGCAATTTTTTTCCTTCCTGCAAGCAGGAACTGCAGCAGGCTAAACAAATAAGGGGCTGTTAATGTAATTTTAGATATATGGCCTTTAGAAAATGAATTCACATTTAGAGTGCAAGCTGTAATATTTTGGTTTATTATTTAATTACAGAGTCTGTAAATGTAAATGGATTTAGACCCTTAATTTTAGGAGGCTTGAATTACCTTCCATTCCTTGTTTAATAGTCAGGTGGAAAAACTCCCACATCTGGCTGCAGCACCTTTGGGGTGTGCAACGCAGCCGGGCAAGCTGGGCGTTTTCACCGCTCTGTCTTCTCATTTGTAGAAGTCGTGCCAAACTGTGTTTTACTGTAAAGTGCTTAAAATTAATTAAGTGGCAGAGCACAAAGGAGCTGGTTTGAGTCGTCCTTCCCCTGGCAGCACTTTGCAAACCGCGATAACCTCCCCGGTGAAAACCAGGACAAAATTGAGCCCCCGGTTGCCTGCTTTTCTTTTGCACCTAAAAATTTAAATCCTGTCTTTCTGGGAACGTTACCCTATTAGAAATTGTTTGCCTAATATTAACCATGTCAGATGAACCCCCGATGGTACAAGGCCTCCTTGGCTTGAAATTTGAGCTCCATTCCCGCACGGTGCTGGGAGCACGTCTCTCATTTTAACCAGCTTTTGTCAAAAGGCTTGAGCACGTGCATGGGGCTGAGCCGGTGCTGGAGTACCCCAATGATCTGCACCTGTTCAAGGTGACTGAGGCCCCAAACACTGAAAGCCAAGCACAAACTGCTTCTGAGGACTCACATCTGAGCCCCCTGCCCACCCGGGTGTTTGATCTTCAGGTTTTTCTGCTTGAGTGGATGCTATGCTTCCAAAATAGCTGCTTTTCTGGGAGGTTTTCCATTACTTTTCTTCTACTGAAGGTTTTTTCAGGGGAGTTGCCACCCTGTTTCCTTGTGATGGGGTCCTCCTCAGCTGAAACTCCCGGTGTGCCCCAGGGGACGGTGCCGGCTCTTGCGGCAGGACCCCGCAGAGGTGCTGCATGCCCGGCCGGGCAGGGATGCTCCTGGGGCAGCTCCTGCTGGGGTTTGCAGGGTAACCCCCACGAGCAGGAGGGCAGCGCCCACGCCCCCCCATGTCTCCCCCCGCCACCCCAGTGGGCTCGGGGCTCCCACACCACGTGCCTCCCCCACGCACCACCAAGCAACGGGGCCGTTAATTAGGGGAATTGATTTGTCACCCGGGCAAGGTGCCAGCACCAGCGGCACTGCTCAGGAGTGAAGTGTTTATTTAAGGAAAACCCTTTGCTGGGCATTTGCATCCCCCTTCCCCGCTGAGCTGTTCGAGTCAGATTTTGTCAAGCACTCGCCCGGGAGGCACAGCCGTGGTGTGGTGGTTTGGGACGTGGTGCTGGAGGTCCTTCCCTGCTGCTCCCCTGCTGACCCCCCGTAACCTCTGCGATGGGGCCAAGGCTGGGTTGGGGATGCCCCACTTGTCCCCCATAAGGAGGGGGACTGAGCCATTTTCACCACTCAGATGAAGCCCCAAATAGAGTTAAAACCCCACCAAAGCCAAGCTTGAGGCTATGGGCTGTCCTGGCCAGTGCGATGGTCCCTGAAGTGCCTTGTGTGTGCCTGGGGGCAAAGGGAAAGCTGCAGCTTTTCTCACTGCAACCTGAGAAAAAAACTTCTTTCGTTTCCATCATCTATTTTGAACGGTGTTTAACTCAGGCTGCTCATCCCCTGCAATTCCCATCTCCTCACGCTTCCTCCCAGCATCAGCTACGTCTGCAGGCAGCTGGCCAAAGCTGGGAGCAACTCCGCAGAGATGTGGCACGCGTACACATTTAAAACCCTTATTTACCTTGCAGGGAGACCCCGGGCAAAGGCAGGGAGGGGGTCTGCAATCACTTCGACACCTTATGGGGCACGTACACGCTCCCACCCAGCTTTTGAGCAGCAAGTTATGGATAACATAACCTATAGGTCAGCTCTTGTAAACAAAACTCCCCACTTGTTCAGTGCTGACTAAAGACTGTGTAATCATTTCTCTGTGAGAAGAGTCTGCGCAGGGTCATGCTAAGATCGGTAACGTATTCTTTGGATGCACACTAAGGAATAACTATTCTCCCTCCTGAATATCATCTTTTAACAACAGGCTGCTTTTTTTTTTCTTTTAATGTTGTATGATTTTAAACCGCTGCATTCAAGCAGATGTACATTTGGCGTCCGGATAGGCGATGCAACATAAAGTAACGACCATCTAATTCCTATCCATCTGGGTTCGCCATATAAACAATTAGAGCGAAACACCTTTAGAAAGGAGGCTGAGGGGGGCTGAGCCCATCAGCAACAACGTGTGATAAATGGCAAAAGAAGGCGTCAGAATTTGCACAACGTGTCCGTCTTAATCCCTCTCTGCAATTCAAGAACGCTAAAAATAAACCCCCTTCAAGTTTTGGCTGTTTACACAGCTGTAGCATAAATATTTAGATTTGCAAGAGAAATGCTTGCTCAGCCAAAATCCTTCCCAGATCTCTGGAGTCAGCAGCGGGGAGTTTAGAGAGGCCCAACATTTCCTTCGAAAAATGAAAATCAATAATAATTAAAGCAGGGAGCGATGTTTCCACAGCAAAGCTCGGCACTTATGTAAAATTAACTCGGCTCGTGTTCTTCAGGGGGCTGGTAAACACCATTACAAGCTGCAGAACAAGTGCCGCGAACTGGGACCTTATTTAGGCGGCTGGCTGGGACACGGGGCTGGCGATGGGGAGGGTGCAGCCATCGCTGCGAGGGCTGGGGCTCCCAGGGGACCTGCAGCCACCGCAGCAGAGCGTGCCCAGCCGCTGGGACAGTCAGGGCTTGGGCCGGTGCGTTTTCTGTCCGTCGGGTGCTCCGTGGGGGACGTGTCTGGCGTTGCTGCGGCCAGGAACCACCATATTTCCATACGTTGTGTTTTCCTCCCTGCATTTTGAGACCATAAAGTTGGCTGTGGACCCCAGATCATCTTTTCACCCCCTCTTGCCAGGGGAAAGGAAGGCTTTTACTGCTCTGGAGTATGACGCAGACAGGTACGGCATCCCCCACCCCAGGGAGGGGATGGAGAACGAAGCTGGCTCCTTCCCGCTGAATGACTGCAGCCTCCTTTCTAGATAAAAATCTTTAAGTGGATTTTCCATCTAGTAAACCGTTGCTTTAGGAAAACCATAAGGTATAGCAGTTATTAAAAAGAGGATTTTTACTAATGCACCTACTGTGTCTTCATTATGTCAGGGTACCTCTATGAAGAGATTTGCAGAAGAATCCATCCATTCATTTCCATGCATAATTCCTCAATAGCCTATTTGCTTCAATGATTTTTATCGGCTTTTACTACTACACGAATCCTCAGATATTTATTTTTTAGGCCCCAGGGGACCCATTGAAAAAGAAATTCGTTTTCTGAAGTTTTATGACAAAAGGTTTTGCTCTGGATAAAAGCTTCCTGTTATTTCCAAACTTCTGTTCTCCACAAAGACGACTTTGGCGGGTTTGCTCCTACAGCTGCCATGGGGCATGAGGCACGGGTAAAATTTTAGCTCCCAGAAATAAGTAAGAATATATTTCTGTTGAAAAGTGCTCCTTCCTTACCACCACCACTTTCAGTAGTGCGGACGTCTCTCCGCAGGTATCCAAATGCACACAAACGCCTGGGAGCGGGAACTCTGCGTGTTCCCGTGTTGTTCCCATCAGCATCATCTGCCTCCATGCCTGACCCATCTCCTCGCAGGGCAGCCCCACTGCAAACGGCCATAAATGCCCTTATAAATCCCCTCTGTGCCCCCCGAGCCCTGCCTGCACGATTGTGCTGGGGAAGCAGCAGTGGGGCAACGGGCCGGTGGAAACCTCTTGAAATCACTCCTGACGGGGCCGCGATGGAGGCCAGCTCTCTCCCAGTGAAAAGCTTTGCTGCGCATGAATATCCCGTACCCCAAGCGATGCTTTCCATGCCAGTTCGGCCTCTGCCGGAGGAGCTCATCAGGTTTTCTGCCGCACAACATGCTTTGATGAGGTGGCTTTATTTCCCAGGGCTGCCGCAGCCGGTGCAGGCGATGGGGAGCGGCCGGTGGGCTGGGCTGGTTCCCCCCGTGCAGCCCCTTCCCGGCCCCCAGCACCAGCAGTTGCCAGAGGGATGAGCAGGAGGAGGTGTCCCAGGAGCTCCCAGCCAGCCTGGAGGGTACCTGGGACCTTAACCCCTCGCTGGCAGGATCCCACCCGACCAGAGAGGCCATGGAGATAGAATCATAAAATCGTTTAGGTTGGAAAAGACCTTTAAGATCATCAAGTCCAACCATTAACCTAGCACTGCCAAGTCCACCACTACACCACGTCCATAAGTACCACATCCACATGTCTTTTAAATACCTCCAGGGATGGGGACTCAACCACTTCTCTGGACAGCCTGTTCCAATGCTGGACAACATTTTGGTGAAGAAATTTTTCCTAATATCCAGTCTAAACCTCTCCTGACACAACTTGAGGCCATTTCCTCTTGTCCTATCACTTGTTACCTGGGAGAAGAGACCGACCCCCACCTCTCTACAACCTCCTTTCAGGTAGTTGTAGAGAGCGATAAGGTCTCCCCTCAGCCTCCTTTTCTCCAGGCTAAACAACCCCAGTTCCCTCAGCCGCTCCTCATCACACTTGTGCTCCAGACCCTTCCCCAGCTTCGTTGCCCTTCTCTGGACATGCTCCAGCCCCTCAATGTCTCTCTTGTAGTGAGGGGCCCAAAACTGAACACAGTATTCGAGGTGCGGCCTCACCAGTGCCGAGTACAGGGGGCAATCACTGCCCTAGTCCTGCTGGCCACGCTATTTTTGATACAAGCCTGGATGCCATTGGCCTTCTTGGCCACCTGGGCACACTGCTGGCTTATATTCAGCCAGCTGTCAACCAACACCCCCAGGTCCTTCTCTGCCAGGCAGCTTTCCAGCCACTCTTCCCCAAGCCTGTAGCATTGCATGGGGTTGTTGTGGCCCAAGTGCAGGACCTTGCACTTGGCCTTGTTGAACCTCATACAATTGGCCCCAGCCCATCGATCCAGCCTGTCCAGATCTCTTTGTAGATGGCAAAACTTAATGAGAAACAGGCAAAACTCGTAATAATAAAACCCTTTCTCCCCGTTTCCATGAGTCTTGTGCAATATTTAAGCTGTGCAAGAGCAAGGCAAACTCACAGCACTCAGGGAACATTTTATATATCAGCTGTGCTTTTTTTGGGGAAGGAGCCAAGTCTCTTCTCATTTTGCTTTCCTGAGGACTGGGAGTTTCCAAAAGCAAATCAGATGCCTTGAAAAATAGGCAAATGTGAGTGTGGGGATGTCACACACATCCACTAGCAAAGCAGACGTTTGAGGCAGCCCAGCAATCCAGGTGCTCCTGGTTTGTGTAGCTCCAGGATGGTGGTGACCCATGTAAGCTGGAGGGGTAGATGTGCCTTGTTGCTTAATAAAAATATAAGCTGTCTTGGTGCAATCCTGCTCCCGAGCTCTGTCAAGATGAGATTTCACTGCCTCAGTCTTCAACGAGATACTGAGTGAAGCGGGGTGATGGAGATGAGGCCAACAGAGATGGTGGGAGAGGAGGATTAGAGGAAAGCAAACGTGGCCACGTCTGTCCGTGGCTGTCAGACAGACACAAGAGGGAAAGCCAGACGGTTACACTGTGACAGCAGTGACACAGCTAAAGGAAATACTTAACTGGACTCATTTGCCACGAGGTGTCATTGGAATTAAGAGCCAACACGTCCATGAAAGGATGAGGTGCTACGTGGACAATGAGCGTAGCCAGCGCTGTGTTTAATGAGGGACATGAACCGCCATACTTCAGGGAGCGAGCCAGCCGCGTCGGAGGGCGAGCAGGAGGAAGGACGCTGCGGGCAGACAGGCACTTTCTGGTTTTCCCCATGGGGACACTCGCTGGCAAAAAACATGGCTGGGTTTGCTGTTTGTCTGCCCACGAGGTGCCAGGGCAGGGCACCAAGGATCGCTGCTGGTAACTGTCTCCACATGGCACTTCTGCAGCAAACCAAGCTTCTTCCTTCATCTCTCACATCCTGCTGCTGTGGCTGGGTCTGTCGGGACAACGTCCCTGTCCCTTTGCTTGCCCTGCCCCACGCACGCTGGCAGGGCTCCATGACCAGTGGTGGGACGACAGTGAGTCCCGTGGGCAACTGGGAAGCCTGCACCAGGTGGCCCACCCCGCCATCACTGCGAGCACCTGAGGGACATCTCCAGACCTTCACAGACCAATAGTTCTGCCTCAGAAATGGCAACTGGCAGTAAAACAGGGCAATTAGCCCTAATTACCCTGAATTATCACGAGTCCTCCTCAGCCCTGCTTTTTTGCCTCTCCTTCCCCCAGAACTTTGTTCTCTCATTAATTGGAACAGAAACTTTCTGTCACCACTGATTGCATCGTCCAATGTCAGCTGCCTGGAAGGATAAAAATAAAAGGTGGAAAGCTTCTGCCTTTGGTACAAATAAATAGGTGCTAGAGGAGGTAATGTAATTATGCAGTGATTGAATTAAGTGGAAGAAACTGCATTATGAACACAAAATATCTGCCCTGATGATCGATTTGAGGCGTGGCCCCTGTTTGGCCAAGTGATGGAGTTTGGCTGGCAGGGCTGGGGAGCAGCTCCCGCCCGGTGCCATTGGGTCATTGTGGATACCCGGGGTCATTCCCCCTTTTCTTGGTGAATTTGGCTGCTGGCAGAGGGAGGCCAGCATTAAAATGATCTCGTTATCCACTGCAAATTTGCTGTGCAAGACAGTTACTTTAGAGCAGATGAGCCTTATGGCTGGGCCGTGTCCTTCCACTACCATACCTCCTGCGGGATTAAATGAGACAAAGTGGAGCAGTTAAGGGACAAAAAGGAAAAGCTCACTGTGGACACGTGTTACTCAAAAGTAAAAGCCATGAGGAGTTTATACGGGAGGGAAGAAAATAGGGATTTACAGCTGATAAAGAGTTTCAGGCAAGTCCTGGAGCTGAGCACCCTGACGAACGCGCCACAGCCCGAGCACACCTCTAATTAGGATGAATTTCCCCGCTGCTGGAGTTAATGCATTATATATTGGAACCATTTGTGTTCATTTGTAGCAAATCATTACTTTAAAATGTTATCATTCATTTGGGTTATTTGACTTCTCTATTAATTCTATAAATAGTTGTTTAAAAGATTGTGTTGAGGGCAGTGAAAATCATCAATATTATTCTGTTATTGGTCGGTAAATGTGGCGGAGCAGCTCCCTGCAGCTGGGACAGCAGGGAGGTGGTGGCTGACCTGTCGGCATCACCGCGGACCCAGCCTGAGCCCTCCGTCCCCAGCAGCTTCCCACCGCCCCTCGGAGACACCGGGCAAGCGGCGCGTCTATGCTGAAAATCACCTTGTGCCTCAGACTTCGTGCCTCCCTCTTAATTGTTAGGAAACGCTCCAATTTCGATGTAAAGCTGCACCCATGTCCTTTCCTGCTTCCCCTCGCTGTAAATTTTCTGTCCTGCGACACTTAAAAGAAAAAGCAATCTTCTTAATCACACCATTTGATAATACAAACAGAGGTACAAGGTAAAAGGCAGCAGAGCAATAAGCTCCTCCGTTGTGTGCCCTTCAATCTGGCTTGATAAATGGAGACTTCGCCCGAAGATTTTTCATGCATTAGCATTAAAAGGGAGCAAGGCTATTTTCTTTCCTTGCGAGGCGAGACAAAAGAGCTGTGCTTTCGGATTCAGCAGCATTAGTCTTTATTTCAAGGAGGGGAATTAAATAAATGAATCTGAAAGTGGGAATGAGGGAAAAGCCTTCAGTGCAGAATTTTTAAAAATTCTTTCTGGGGCTCTCCACATCTTCCTGATGTTTCAGGCAAGTCCATAAAGCATTACGGAAACACACAGACCCCATAAGCATCCCCGGCCATCCCCGGCCAGGCGCAGGGGTAGCAGCTCCCTCTTGCTGATGCTCCAACCCAGCAGGCTGCCAAAATTTTTTAAAAGTAACCTGTCAATTAGCTGTTTCTCTCAGAAGAATTTATTGCGGATAAATCCAAAGGGAGAACTTAAAAGCTCTCTATGTTTAATCTGATCAAGGCTTTAATAACATCTGGCTGGATTAGTATGCGGGTGCCGCTACGCTCCCAGGAGCGGGGCTGGAAATGGCCTCCCAGCACACCATGTTTGCCGCACTTGAGCGATTTCCCCACTGAGTTTGCGCCGTTAAAAAGGATGTTGTGGGTTTTGGTGGCACAGGGCTGCTCCTGCAGGCACCCTCTGGGAGCCGGGGGTCCCACCGGCACCGATCCCCCCCCACCATCCACGGAGGAGCGGAGCAGCTGGCCCTGGCAGAGCTGCCGTCGTGAATCGGGGGAGAAGCCGCTCTGGGGGGTGGCCGGGAGTGGGAGGGCGAAGGGGCAGGGGATGGGGGCTCGGCCCCTCTTGCACCTCGTGCCGTCACGTCGCCTTTCTGCGGTGGGGCTTCTCCTGGGAAGCCGTCACAGCAGCTGGCACCAGAGAGGGATTTCGCCTTCCCTTAAATCATGGGAAGATGATTTAAGGGACCGAAAGCTTCAAGCCAGGACTCTTAACTGAAAAGATGCATCGATTTTCTGTAGCTGATGGAATAAAAGAATTACTGTGGTGCAAAAAAAAAAAAGAAAGAAAACTTTGTTCAAAAAGCCACCTTGGCATGTGCTGGGGGGGTGGTGCTCCCAGGGGCTGGGGACGACCCTCCTGCAGCCCCACCGGCACCGCCATGCCGGCACGGTTTTGGGTGCTCTGTGGTGGGAGCAGGCGGAGCCCAACATCTGGAAGGACACAGGGCGACGCTCCCCCCGTGCCGCGGGGAGACCCCGGGCAGGTGGGGGGTTTGGGCATTGCACCCGGCTGCAGCCCAGCGAGCAGGGAGCCGTTGCCTCTGCTGGCCAGGAGGGACCGGATTTCCCTTTCTACAACGCCTCAGACATTTTAATCCCCCACCCCGCACACCCCCCACCGGGGTTATTATCTCCATCTTGCAGACGAGGGATGGAGGGGACCATGCGGGACCAGCACTGGGGCTCCCTCCCTCCGAGTCTCTCCTTTTGGGTGTGCAGTCTCGGTCCCACTCTGGGATTTGGGAACAAACTGCATCCCTTGCAGTGGGGGGACAAACGCCGACGGGGTGAGGACGGGGAAGCAGCGAGAGGGGCTATCTCTTTCCCCGGGGGGTTTCCAGCTGCCAGCAGCATGGTGCTGGGAGGCTTTGCCCTCCCTGCTGTCGAAGCTGCTCCGCTGGGTATGAATAATTGAGTTCCCTCTCGCCTGTGCCCTAATCGCCCGGCCACGGAGTCAATCGCTCGCTTTCTCGCTCGATTTTCCCGATGAATATTTCATACCTCCCCGGGGCGGCAGCGCAGCCCGGGCAGCCTGCACAGCCGAGGCTTGCTGGGATTTAGGGGATCGCCCGCCACCCCGGGGGGGAGGATGGGAAAGGGCAGGACATTGCACAGAAAATGCTTCGAAATGTGTCACCAAGTTGCCCCCGGTGCTCGCAGCCAGTCCAGTTTGGTGGCCGCATCTCTCAGAGAAGGGGCGAAAGGCAGGAGGGCTGCGGCCACGGGGAAAAGCAAACGGGGATCGTGTTCGGGATCAGCAGGCATCCGGACTGCTCTCAGCGCAGGATTCAGGCGATCCCCGGGGAGCAGCCACTCACCCCGACACCCCCTCCCTGGCACTTTGCTTTCCCACTAGTGCCCAGGAAACCCCCCCGACACCACCTGCCCAGTGACCGCGAGGAGCTGGCAGCGTTCCCCCGGCCCTCCGCGGAGGCACTTGCTAATTCTCTATTTCTTCCTTAATTACATGAAAGCAACGACCGTTCTATCATCACTTTACAACGCTGCAGCTTAAATCCACTATTAAGGCAGAAGTGTTGCGGCTCAGACGTTTTAATTAACATGAATGATCTCACCTTTGTCCATAGCATCTTTTTACATGTTATTATATCAGGTAATTGTTAAACTACTCACTGGTTTAGAGAGGTCTGTACTTTCATTAAAATGTCCTGCTTTTTCTCACCTGGCAGATTACCATATTTTTAAGTCTAGTATTTTCAGGTGATCTGAGTTAAATCAATCTGCAAGAAACCGGATTAATTATTTAAAGCCCTGGTGGTCTCAAGCTAGGAAATGGGGTTTGGTCAAAGTTTCTGCAAATTTTGGGAGCTTCAAGGTGCTCCCTGAGCTGGCTGGGAAATCAACTCCCTATTGACCAAAGCTATCAAAAGAAAGAACTAAATAGTTTAAATTAATTTGAAAACTTTCCACACTTGTGGAAAAAACCCCCAACATTCATTAATTTTTAACTTCCCCTTTCTTGTTTCCTCTCTCACCAGAAAAAAGGCTAGGAGAGAAATCAGGGTCTCTTCCCTCAGGAGAGGAAAGCCCTTCCAATTTTTTGAGCTTTTTAGAAGTGCTGCCTGTGATTTTTCAATGGGAAATTTCATTGAAAATGGGGGAGGGGGAATGAAATAAAACCCAGCCCAAAAATCCTTTCAGGGCACACTTGGACATGGGTAAAACTGCTGCTTCTGACTGATTTTGACCACTCAGAAAATATCGGTTCTCCTTTCAAATCAGGGAAAATTGAAATAATTTTGTGCAAGCTATTAGGGCTGGCTAAAGCATCTCTCCTGCACCCACCCGTCAGCCCTGAAAGCGGGCAGCGATCCTGCTTTGCCACTAAAACATGGCCCGGGGGGCTGCAAGAGGCTCAGTTCTCCCCTTCCCGAGGGCAGCTCCAGCTCCTGCTGCCTGGGTTTGGAGAGCGATCAGGTGAGAGCAAGACAGACACGGGCATGGGATGCGACTTTTGCCTTGGCTCAGCAAGGACCAAGGCACTGGGAAAACTCTAAACTTTGGTCTGAACACCTGAACCTTCATCTTCTCCTCTTCCTCACCCCAGGCTGCTGCCTGAGAAGCAGGAGCGGGGCTGAATTAGGGCAGACCAGGAGGGAAATCCCACCACTGCCCTTCCCTCTCAGGGCTGGGAGCATCGCCTGTCCCCAGCCCACAGCAAGCGCAGGCTGCAGCATGTAAAGCATCTGATGGTTGCTCACTCTCCGTTATCACTGGAAGAGAAGCACCTGAAGGCCCTAATGGCCCTGCCCAGCCTCACCTGGGACCCACACCTGCCCACAGGCTCTGGAGCCCCATTTCAGCTCAGCCCTGCCTTCAGAAGGGACTTTAGACGCACGTGGTCTCATCTCTTCAGCCCTGTCTCCTTTTGCTCCTAGCTGCTGGATTCTGGTGGGACCCTGGACCTGGTTCATGGCTCGCTGTGTGTGGAGGTGTCAATGGACCCAGGCACCGGCCACTGCAGGACTGCATCCCATCAGTGAGGGTCACCCTTGGCTCCCAGCTTGTCCTGCTGCTCTCCAGCAGTAAGTTGCTGCACTTCGGATGGTGGTGAAGGTATGCTGCGGGGTGAAGGGAAAGCTGTGTGCTTACCATATCATTATGCAGGGCATGAATCTGGAAAAAAGAGCTGGATGTCCCCCTGGGTTAAGCAACTGTCTTATTTTTTGCCATGTGTTTGACCAACCCAAGTGCGTGCCTTTTCCAGGACTGGGGTGGGTCTGCTGCAGTGTCACCCATCCCCTTGGAGAGATGCATTTGAGTCACGTGAGCTGTGGGGGGTAAGGGCTGTTATGTTGTCCTGCTTCTAAGAAGAGCCTTTGCCACTGCTGGGCTGTGAGCCACGTCTGTAACTCCCAGACCCACCCCCAGAGGAGGGGGAGCGGGGAACAGCTCCGACCTGCAGCCCTGTGGACGTGCCACCCGGGCACAGGGCTCAGCGAGGCTCTTCTGTGGGCACAGGCAGCTCGGTGCCGCGGTGACGAGAGCTGTGGTTAACTGGGTTAATTATATTCATGTTGCTAGGAACACTGTGAATTATGTTAATAGCAGCATCTGGGGAAATTACATCTTCATTAATTGGTCCTGATTGCTTTTTGGCAGATGCGAGATGTTTTTGACTTTAACATGCAGGACAAAATTTATTGTAATCAGTGCATGCAGTAAATGCACAAATACCATTACCTTGCCTTGCTAATTAACTCTCCGAAGAGGAAGAGATGGGGAAGACCTGCTTGGCCATCTCTTCCTTTCTCTCTTGCCCCAGGCAGGGCAGGCTTGTTTTCTACTGGTCCATGCTCTAGTGGTTCTTCTAATAGAGTTTTAAACATTATTTTGAAGTTAAAAATGGTAATAACAAGGCTGGCAGACACAGAAAAGCAGCCATGGGGCTGGGGATGCTTCTTATGGCAGGTATTGTATCCTGGAGTTGGTCTTGTTGCTCTCTGGCCTTGATCTGCCCATAAGGCTCCTCCTCATGGATGTAACTTGGTGGCAATCGGGTCTATTCACGTGCTTAGTCAAGTACGTTGGTGATTCGGAGACCTTTGATCCCATCACGTTCCTATCTGGAAGAAGAGGAGCTCACCCAGGTTGGGTTGTCCCCAGGGGACCGCTGCTGGGTAGAAGACAGGGCTGTTGCGGTGTCAGCAGAAGACAGTCATGGCTAAAGCGGCGATGATCTATGTGCAGTGTGTGGTGTCAATCCTTGCAATTCTTTAGCTTTCAGCCAAGGTAGCGGCAAACAAGGAATTAAACCGCATTTCAATGAACTATCACTATGTAGCAGAAATCTCTGTTTCTAACTGCGGCAGAGATCCTAATCTCTTTGGATAAAAACCCAAAGCTCTGAGTGAATGCAGAGCATGGGGCGGAGGTAATGCATTACCTCCCCGGGGGAAAAACAGGCTAAAACTCAGGCGAGGCATTGAGCTCCTTGTAACTTATGAGGCTGTTCGTCTGGGGATGGCAATAAGTTGTATTATGGCCCCGCTTGCTCTGCATTCTATTTACACAACACTATTTTTCATTTTAATGGTGGTTTTTCAGCCAGCTTTGTTAGGGCTGCTGCTAATTGGACTGGATTCATGTGCCCTGCCAGGGCAGGACAAGGCCGGTGCGGGTTCAATGGGAAGGGTGAGTTTTACTGCCTGGTGCTTTGAACGGGCATCGAAGGAGAAGGGGTCATGGCAGGGGTGAGAGAGGAATTTAGGAACAAGTTTAACCCTCTGGCTGCCATGGAAGCGCGGAGGTGCCCTCCCCACGGCGGTGATGGGGCAGGGAGTGGCTCCACACGAGCCAAATAGCCCCCAGGGAGATGAAAACCCTTTTTGTGAGTGACCTTTCTGACCTGGAAAGATGCAGGCCCCCCTCTTCTGCTGGGAAATTGGATTCAAAAGTTCTTCAGTGCTTGAAGTGTCAGCTTCAGACCTTCATGAAGTGGTTTTCATGGGCCACCTCAAAGAATCGGAACTGGTTGCTGGGACAATCTCACCAGAGCTTTGAAAGGAGCAAAATTTGCACCCTCAAAACCTAGAGCTAGATTTTACTGAGAAACTGTAACGTGCTGAGCAGGGAGCTAGCCGTGTCTCTTGTATCACTCTGCCCCTGTAAATAGGTAAGCAATAACACAAGGACCAGGACAGCTGTCATGCATGTGAGACTTGGCTGCAAAGCAATGCTTCTGGTTTGTGGGACACTTCTACCTGCTGCAGGGCTCCCCAGCTCCCTCGGCACAGGGGCCCTGGGAGGTCATAGAGCTCCTGGGTTTCTGCTTGTGTTCCCAGGGCCCCTGGGAGAATTTCACAAAAATCCTCCCCCCATCCCTGACCCACAGCACCTGCCGTCCCTGGTCCCCACTGCCCTGCGGTCCTCCCCGGAGCCCTGGATGCTGCGGTGCTGCCACGCTGACTGTCCCAAGGTGACCAGAGCTTCTAGCTCCCAGTCACCCCATTAAGACAGAGAAACCCCACCAATTAGATGGAGAAATAAACATCTAGTGGAGCATCCATTTGGGATGTCTCCAAAAACACAGGTCTGAAATGTGTGGCTCTTTAGGCAGAGGTGCCATCGTCCCCCTGCCCCTTCAGCTGATGTGGCAACATCTGTCCCCATCTTGCTGTGGGATCAGACCTCTTCGCCCCGAGGACAGAAAAGCATGGCGCAGAAGAGCTAGGCTCCTTTTGCTCACCCATTCAGATGAACCGGGTGGTAAAACCAGGCCACCCATTTGCAATGGTCTTTCCCCATCAGCCAGTTGTAGTAACGACCACAAACATCAGGAAACCCCCAAAGAGGAAGCCTGCCCGTGCCGTACACCCGAACAGTTCACATTTGTAGCCAAGAAACACAGCAAGGAGCTTACTAATTGGCAAAAGTACTGATTTGTAGCACTGCCTTTATTTTAAAAGGCAATTAGCACTGTGGAAGGATTCTCTCTGCCTCTTCAATATGGCATGTTTATTAGTTAAAACTTCAATTTATGGTTAACGCTATACCATAACATATGTCATGGCTCTGCAACTGAGTTGCCCTGTGGCATCAAGCAAACAGAGCCAGAGCAGAAGTCCCAAGAGATGTGAACGTGGGGGGAAATAGTGCTGTGAAATAAAACGGCACCCACTGAAATGTAGTGGGGACATTTTCAGTGAAAGACTAAAACTCTGGAAGATGTAACTATTTGGGATTTTCTCTTCCTGCTCTCTTGAGAGGTGGGACTTCTTGATTTGGGTGCGGTGTTTATCTCTGCAGACAAACAAAGCGCAAATCCCTTTAGGTGAGGGCTGTGCTCGGGGACAGAGAGTAGCAACATCAAAGAGCCTAGGGGAGACAAACTGGACTGGTCTGTGAACCACTTCGTAAACCCAATTTTGGGGCAGGGAAGACCCAGGGTTTCCATCAGGCAATGGGGACGGATGGGACGTGCATGGGCAGATGAACATGCTGGCCAGCCTGCTGCTTGGACCGGCCCCTGGGCTGGAGAGCAGCTTTAACTTCATCACTGAGCCATGCAGTGACAACCACTTATCGTCACTCAGCTAAAGCAGAGATGACGAGCATGTCACCACTGTGACCACCCTGGCGATGGCTCCAGGCCGCCATCTGGGCTGTTGCCATGCCCACTGCTGACAGTGAGCGGGAGATACTCTTTTGGGGGGGAAAGAAAGTTTTGTCTTAGTGCTTGTGGAGGACTAGGCACAGGCTTCCTGCACTTTGTTGAGGCAGGCTGTCACCAGAGAGGTCAGAAATCATTTATTTTTAACGCTATGAATATGTAGAAACTTGTCCGATCTTCTCGACCCAGTGGCCATGAATTTAGAAATGGCATCAGAAATCACGGCATTTGGTATCCTGCGAATCGGGTCAGAGCTATAAATTTCTCTTATTGGTGTGTGAGCCATTTGCCATACGTGACTTGCTGAATTTGTGGTCGTTTCTCTCTCTACCTGTGTGCCGAGTGTATGACTGTGATTTTATATTGCGCCTCTGAGACACAAAGTCCTTCTGGTGTTTTTGCCTAGCATCCTAAACAGGCTCGCTCTCCTCCCTGTCCCCTTTGCTAATGGCTTCTGGCCACAGCCTGGCCCTTAAATCACGGGCTGCACCTGAACAGGCATAAACTGCACCTCTCCCCAGACAGAGGGTATTTGTTTAGAGCGGTGAGCAATGCGCCTCTGAACACAACACACGGTTCAGCCTTGCGAGAACGGCTGCTCCTACGCCGAGTCCGAGACGGGTTCTCCGACACAGGCACCGGAGCCCCTGCCCACAGGGGCAAGTCCTGTAAAGACCTTCGAAACGTTGAACGAGCCTTTTCAAGGACAGTCATTCTGAATACAAAGGGAGAAAATGTTCAGCGTAGATATCGTGGGGGGTATGTTAAAATGATCCGTGCACTGGGAGGAAAGCTTAAGCTAAGGAAGTTTACATTGTGGGGACGGTGTTGCCGTCCACCTCCTCCACTTCACTGCCCATGCTTTTCCTCCCCCACCTATATCTGTTCTAGATATAAAAGCTTTATTGCAAGACTGTTTTTGCTCAGCGCATTAAAATGAAGCATTTGCAACCCCTCCTCCCCGTTGCAACTGCTCCCAGCAGCAGTGATCCCTGCCTGCTCCCAGCCCCTCTGCTCAGCCTGGGGAAGGAGGCGAGTGCGGCAGCAGGACGGCCGGCCGCCAGAGCACAGCTCTGCTGAGGTGCCCCCGTGTATTGAAACGGGGCTGCCACATCCTACAGATCTGCTCCCTCGGAGCCTGGTGAATCACTGAAGGCAGCAGATGTGACTAAGATGTTTCCTAACAAATTTTTAATCCTTTTGGCGCAGCAGTGCCAATGCACAAACGTGAACTTTATCAATGGGACTGTTAATTAAATTCTGGTCTTGTTGCAGTGGTGCAACGCCATTGAGACAGTTTGGTGTATTAACATAAAACAAGAAAAGCGGATTTTCTCACGTGCTGCTGAGAATTGCATCTTGCCTGCAGGTTGCTGCTGAAAATGATATATAGGTGTCATCAGGGTCTGAGCCCAATTACGAGGGTGGAGCAGGACATTTGGAACTGCACGCTTCTGGGTCAAAGACAGAGCTGATAGGCCCCCTACTACTAACTCACAGTCACTTTCAAAGCCAAGGTCTCCAGCAAACTACGTGTACCACTTTTTGTGTTTCCTTCCCAGCCAGCCAGAGGATGAGTGCTAAATCCTGCCCCATCCAGTAGCTGAAGTAACCGCACCCAAAAGGGCCCATCAGGATAAGGGTTCTGTGCTTGTTAAATGTGAACCTTCATGCCATTTCAATTTAAACCTTTTCCAAATATATTAGGGTTGGGTTTTTTTTTTTTGGGGGGGGGGTTTAAATAGCAAGGTTTCCTGGATTTCTGACCTGTTGGTGCATGTCTAGAGCACTTACTATCGTCCATCAGGGCCCTGCCAACCCGCAATCTGTATAAAAGCAAAGACAAAGCACCTCTGCCATAATGATTTTTCAACTACAAATTGTTGGAAAGGTGGTATTTGTGAAAACAGCACTAGCTTTGTGTATTCAGCAGGGAATAGGCATGAGGCAAAGGAAATATTGGGAAATAGAGGGCTGGTGGTGCAGGGTTATGAATGTGGAAACAGGTTAATGATAGAAACTGGTTTGTAGGTGTTAGCAGACACGAGCAAAGGTAAGTTTTAGAAGCAAAGGCTTCACAGGAGTTGTCCCAGAAGAACCCCTCTGAAGCTATGGCTAGGGCAAACGCCATTCTCTGTTGCCACCGCAGACAGAACGCAGAGGAGGCGAGAGCATCCCAGAAGATCTCAGCAGCTTTCTTTCCATTTTTCTTTCAAGCCTCCATGTACAGCTTCAGTGTTAACCCACCTTCCTCCCTATATTTTCAAGTTCCATAACATTTTAAGCAAAAGACCACCCAGCCTTGAAAAACAAATCCAAGGACTACTATACTTTGAAGAAAGGAGGGCAACCATTTACAACCAAAAGAAAAAAGTCATTAAATTTTGATTGTTATGGTAAAGAGTAGGACAGAGGCTAGAAAGTCGTAACTGCTTTGTTTTGTTCCTTAGAGATAGGGAACTGTGCTCATCTGGCTTTAAATAAATCATAACAGTTACTTCCTGATGGCCTTTTGTCTCCCAGCTTCAAGTGTTTCAGAAGCAGCTGAAGGCCGCTTTCTTGCTAAGGGCTTTTGTCTCACTTCCTCCTAGAGCTTTGTGACAAAACTTACGCTATTTTGTGTAAGGAAGTAGATGCATTAGTGAGTGCAGTACCTCTTGGCTGAGGCTAGGTTTATTTGAACTTACTGTTTCTAAAGCGGTCAACTGATCACTTATTGACCATTTTACTTGAAATGTGGTCAAGGGCTGCAGTCCACAGTAAGTCAGCCTGCCTTCTCTTAGTCCCCCTCTGCTGTGTAACCACCTCCTGAGCCTATCGTCGAGCCATGCTTGTTTCGCCAGTGGTGCTGCTCTGCATCTTCCCAGCCCTGGGAAGTGCGGTGTTGAAGGACAGCACAGAAGTGCTTTTTCAGCCCTCCAGCTGCCGACCAGCTTTGGCAGCAGAGGGGTGTGAGCAAGTGCGGGGTTCGGTGTCTCTGGTATGCCTCTTAAGGACTTAAGTTTCCCACCCTGAGGCCCAGAGCACTAATCTTTCTGCTGGGATGAGTCTTCCTCTCAGGAAGGTGCAAACTGTAATCCCCGTGCCTGTGGGGATGAATCAAGTCTATTACTTGAATGCAGACATGGATCAAATGCATCTAGCTTCAAGTCTGCTTTCCAATTCTGACCCCAGCTGTGAAGCATTAAGTGCTGCAGTATCTCTTCAATACAGCTAAGCCACGTTCATTCCTAGTGACTGCTGCTTGCAGGATTCACCGCTGTGCTGAGGGATGCCTTGAGACCAGAGCTGGTTTGCCTGGTACCTGGGGCGGTGGGGGTGCTCGGACTGAAGCTGTCAGTCAGTACAGTTAGCCCGCTCCAGTTTAAAAGGAAAAACAAACAAACAAAACAAAACACAAAAATACCAAAACAAAAACAAACAAAAAACCAAAACGAGAAACCCCTGCAAGAACGTGACACACCCTCTTCCGGCAGTTTAGGTCTAGCAAACTTAATCCGGGAGGAATTACAGCCCATGCTGTTACCCCCTGAAATGCAGAGCCTGCTTGTTTCTGCTCAGCTGTCCCCAGTCAATGTTCAGAGCTGTAGAACATTTTAAAGATCCACACAACAAGGTGGGATTATAACTGTGGGTGCTCTGTTTGGTTTGTAACACAGAGGAGCTCTCTGACTAAACGCACCTTTCACTTCCCAGCCATCGTTAACCAGTTATTCTTCTTTCAGTTCAACTTCAGTCTGCCACTTAACCATCAACTGGGTCTGTCTGTACCTAAAAATTATTTGAAATGAAACATTCATTATTACTGAGCTTAGACACCCAGAACAAGGCTGCCATTTGATTTCTTTATTTCAGAAATGATAAAGCACTCCAGTACTAAACTCTTTTTCTCTCCAACAGCAGCTGAGCCACTAAACTGATGACGTGTGGATTAACCAAACAGTCTAGCAAATCATTGGTAGAAAGGGCTGTTTGCGAGGCATTTGGACTGCCATCTGAATCCATTTGATGTGCAGGCATTTCACAGTCATTACTCATTACCAATTGCTTTCTGGTGCTGTGTAATTTTCCAAAATGTCCTCCTTCATTTTCACGGAGAAGATCTCTACTGTCACCTTCAACTGCAACTGTGCCCATCGAGCTTGTTTCTTGAGACTGTGGCAAAACTTGAATAAGATGAGGCCCAAAAGGTATTTTCTGCAACTTTTCTGCTTTAAATGTTGAAAAGCCAAATTCATGGGTTAGTAATCTGCAGCCCTCTGGTTCACAACCAACTTCCATTTTCTTCCTCTTGCATGAGGTGCTTGTCCTTTGCTCTGCACCAGTGCTGCTGGGACGTGCCTGCTCTGACACACTTGCCTTTTGACACTTGAAATATGCAGACACTGCTTTATTCAGGTACTGAAGATTGATTTCATGGGATGTTGCCTCAACCTAAGAAAACACCCAGGATACACTCAGTTAAAAGGTTTCAATTCAGTGTTGCATGATTATCTTACATGAATTACTTTTGCTACATGAGGGAAGGAATTTAAAATTCTTTTTCTCGGGCAGCAGAAAGACTCAGGGGGAGCTAAGCAAAATGTCAGTAATTCTCTGTTATCAATTCTATAATGGGAGCAAGAAAGGGCTTACCTCTGTGGGATTTAGCCAGAGATCTCCATCACTGGGATTTTCTGCTGATTTTATGGCACATACCAGCATTCGAGTTATTGCTTCTTCTACACGGGCTTCATGATCTGCATCCTGCCTCAAAGGAACAGAAAGTGTTTGGAGACAGGTTAGCACTTGGCCATCTGCAGAAACGTGGAAGTTCTTGGGAAGAACTAAATGGATGGCCTTAGTTTGAAAGGCATACTCATGTATGTCAGTGAAAGGCTTCAGACTTTTGATGCTCCTACACATGCGTACAGCCCCCACATGAGTAACAGCACAAGCTTTGGTGTGACTACTCGTCTGAATAAGGATTTGCAAAAATAAGTTCTAGTGTGTGTATATAATTTTTTTTCCTTACTAGTGTTCTGTTAATTGAATCTGGTGCTTGAAATTACAATGCAATGTTAGCATTTAATTAATGTATGCATTTATATAGCTCTTTAGGACTAGAAGGACCATGAATGTACATACCAAATTTTATATATCTACATAATCTGTCTAATTTAAGTACTTAAAACACACAGGATGTTACAGCAAGGCAGCAACTATCTGGGGGCTACAGAGGCACAAAAGTGAGTCTTAAGGAAATTCAGGAAATATTTTATCATGTAACAGTAACTGACATACTGCTGCAGTTTTAAACATAAGCAGAAGGAAAAACACATTTCCTCTGAAAGCATTCCTGCAAAACGAAATACTTAGTAACTGGTTCTTTGTTTCAGGCCTTCACTTTCTGCATCATCCCCTCGTGCAGCTGGGTACTAGCTAGTTTAGGATAACAGAACAAAAAAAAACTTTATAGGATCTTCTTAAGCTTTCTTTCCTACTTAACCAGATTTCTTGTATGTGGAAGGGAAGGGTATGTGGAAGGAGACAATAAGACTCCAAACAAGATGGGCGGTATAGTTATTTCAATGACAAGTGCCTAGGAGCGGATACGTAAATTTGCTTTCGTTGAGATGCTTAGACATACAAGTTTTGGAAGAAAGATGTAACCTTGTCAACCCACAGCCCTGAACTGCCTAACTGTGGCTTGGGGGAACATGTCAAGCAAACCATGCATCTTGCTAGTATGAGTGCTGAAGGCAGTAACTCATCCTGGAACCCTGAGCAGAATTTGGGATAGAAGCAGGGGGAAGTGCTCTTAGTATTTTGTGGCTTTGGATGCTTGGCTTATTAATGGCCTCCTATAACAAGCCCCTAAAACACAGAGTTTGGTATCTACACACGGAAATTATTTAAGGTGTTGCACTCTTGGTATTCATCCTGGTCTGCTGAATAACAGGGTTGTACTGACTGTATGGAAGTATGTTAGGAAGCAAGGAATACTTTGAGTAGCTCACATCCAGCTGAAACCAAATTAAACTTCTACTCTAAAGTCTTGCCAATGTAGTTAATGGTTTCACTAGGACTATAAATGTTGGCATGATTCACTTCTGTCAATATGAAAGCAGCTGGTAACAGCTGCAAGCGAGAACTGCTTGATTTGGTAATGGAAATGTTCTCAGCATTGTCTTTTAGCATCCATGTCAGAATTTGTTTTTATAGATGGATTGCCCAACACCTAACAGTGCTGCCATCGTCAGCTGTCGGGATAATTACTGTAAGGAACTTTCACCTGGGTTGCAATAGCTACACTTGCTTATGGCAGCTTTTGATATTTGGGGAGGGGGAGTCTCTGTGTCATTCATTAGCAAGATCCAGCAAACATTCCTCTGCTTATGATGCCATACACAACTACCAGCTCTCGCTGTCACCAAACAGGATCTCGGTGACTTCTGCAAGACCTTTATGACCAGAAAGACCATGGAATTTAGCTCCACTATTTTTTTTTTTTTCTTGCAGCACATTAAGAACAGCTAGAAATGCTATAGCTAACGCACCACCCAGCCACCTGGGAGTTACCAGCTTGGCATAACTGATCCAGTCCTGACCTGCTCCTCCAGAGGGGGACAATTTCTGAGGCATAGCTTAGGGTACAAGTGTGTGTGTTGATATGAGGGTCTTTCCAAGCACGGGGCACACAGCCAGTTCCTCTGAATTACCTCAAAGGCTGCTCAAATTTTAAGGCAGGCTTAAATGGTTGCTCTACAACATTGTTGGTGCTTTCTCTGGCACTGGACACAGCCTGGCTGTACTTAGGGCTATATAAGAACTCTGTATGGGCTGTCGGCCTGCTGTCCTTTCTAAATACATAGTCTCATCTGGAAAATTTCTCCATAAGGGAAACACCCAAGTGAGTTTCTCTACTCTGCAAATGCTTGGTTTGATGTTGGTACAAGAAATGTATCGTGTAGTCTTTCAACAGCAGTTGAACGCATGTGTTCATTCCCCTGCAGATTTCCAGTCTAATAAAGGTGTTGTTTTTTTTTTTTTAAAAAAAAAAAAGGCAATAAGTATTTTAGTGAGGCTGCTTTCACAGGCCATTTCAAAGGGTCTTTTTTATATTAAGCTAGGATTAATGATAAAGTAATTTGAATCAGAAAACCTTCTGGAGCATTGAGATGATATCCCTGGAACCATCCCATACATACTGGTTAACATGAGCAAGAAAAATCAAAGCCTGGGGAAAGGAAAATTAATTAAGTACTTGAGAAAATCCAACTTCAGGCAAATGAAAACTATCACAGAGAAATGAAACTTCAAAAATCCTCTGCCACCCCCTTCCTATCACATTAATCTGATTTAAATTCTAATTTAGCTTTGCATGTAAGCATGCGCTTGAGGTGAAGCTGCTGTTTTGTCATCCCCTATTCAGCACAAAGCTGGCTAGTCCATAAGAAATTGGACATGAAAAGTTTATCTTGTGTTTAATTGTTTGCCTGATTGAGGTAAATTTGCATGTGATTTCTGCTGAATTGGGGCTTCAGATCTGGAACCTTGGAAGGGTCTTCAGGAAAAACTGTATCCATAAGGGCTCTTCCCTCACCAGCCTCTGAATACAGCACACCCAATAGGGCTGAACCTGGCAGGCAAGGGACAAAATGCTTCAGCCTTGATCCTTGCAAAAGTTCCTGCTCAACGCAGCTAAGTAGGAAACGCAGCTTGAGTTCCGAGTGGCATAATTTCTCTGCTCAGGTCATATTCTTTTCACTGTTTTCTTGCTAGAGATGCTTCTTTTTTCTCCCCCCACTTTTGCAAAAATCTTGAACTGAATGTTGTGCTACTGGCAAAGCACTAGCTGCATTTTAGTGGTGGCTGACAAATGGTGCTAGTAGAACATGCAAGTCTGCAAAGTTTTCTGGGATTTGAGGATAAAAGATGCTATGTAAATGTAAGTACAATTGAAACTGCTCAAAAGTGTCTCATGAGGTGATCAAATCTGGGACAGGATTATTTGTGTCAGCTTTCCTACTCTTTATAATATATGCAAACACGGAAGCGCTACATCACCATGACATATAAAGGAAAATACCAGTTCAATCCAAGAGTTTATGCTGACAGTGATGGGGTCAATGGATTCCACATAGTGCCACCAGTGCCTTGGAACGAGCAGGACCTGGAATCAGAGACATCGCATTAGGGTACTAGCAGAGGCTTGAAGAAAGATAAGGTGTTTTAATTAAGATGATGTGGGATGCAGAGGCAGAATGAGGCAAGGAATAGGGGTGGGTGGTGATCTTTATTTCTTTCTTCTAAAGAGCCTTTTCTCAAGACTTAAATGCCCACTCTCTCCGCCCTTTGTATCAACATTATATAAGAAGTAGACATGATCCAGAACTACCTCTCATCCAAACTCCTCCTGATGTGAGGCAGGATTGCAACCTTATAGCTGTTGTAGGTAAGCAAGGTCTGGCTGTACAAAGGGAGTGCGGCTGGTGTAGCAGTAGAGCAGGGCTTTAGAGAAAGTCTCAGCCAAGCAAGAATTCTTTTGTAGACTCTCCAACTAAGCAGACTTCCCAGTTTCTTTGAAGGACTACCAGCTGGCTTCCCCAAAAAGCAGGTATCCTAATGCTCATCTAGGTGATTAACAATACGTAGCTTTAATTCTGGTAAATACTCACCAGTGTTAAACTTGTCACTTTTAGTAGATAGGCTTTTAAAAGAAGGTGTCCCAGAAATCATGACAATCTAGTTTCGATCAGAGCTTTGCAACTATATCAGGATGATAGCTGTGACATAAAATTTATTCTAACCCATGGCTTTTATGGTACAAAGACGTTAATGTTGTTTTGATGATATAGTACAAGCTTTACAGATTACTGAACATTAGATTAACATGGAGCTATCAAGAAAAGCATAAAAGATGGTTTTTGACAGGGAATAAAAATGGTCAGAGACAGATAAAAATATACACTTCAGAATGGAGACAGTGAAGCAATGATCTGTATCTGAATTGCAGACAATTCTTTTTCTTCGTAGATACAAATTACCTAAAAAAATGTTCTGCTACCTAGATAGCCCTGTGCTTCATTATATCAAAACATGGCTAATGAGAAAATGTCTGTGTAGAAAACAATGACTGAGGCGCTAGTCCTGCAAACACTTACTTACAGGACAGTGCAGAGCTGTTTTTGGGCCACAGGACAAAATGTTCTCCACCGGTTTCAATTTAAGTCAAACAAAAAAAGCATTGGCTCTCTAAAGGTCAAAAACATTTGGAAATTGTACTTTAATCCAGTACAGCATACAAAACAGAGAAGGAAGTCAGTCTGTGGAAGGCCATTATTTAAAAAAATGTCACCAATTAGTTATTCCTGACATGTAAAAGTGTACGAAACCCTACACAGACTTAAGACAAAACGTTTTCTACACAGAACAAGTTTCAGAGTGGTGCTTTCATCATAGAAACCTACACTTTAAATGAAAAGTGCAGTTGCATTAGCTGCAATGGGTTTATCTGTTAGCAAGTGTTTGCCCGTGTTTCATTGACGGCAGAATCATACAAAACCCACTCATCTGCTCTGTAGGGGGTCTTACGTTGCATTCTGTTAAAGAATCTGCCTGCTGTCCAAATGACAGGGTATAATGATGAAGCCTGGAAAATTTTGGTGCACAGCAGAAGAAGGCTGGATTAAGTAGCCGTTTCCAAGAACGGCGTCCTTACGGTGAGACTTGCATAGGAAGAGTGAGCTTGCCACATGCTAGAGAAGTGGATGAAGACATTAGGGAATTAGGGTATGGTGCAGAGGGAGTATGTAGCAAGGGAACAAAAGCAAGAGGCAAATTAAGGGAAGTGTATAAATGTTTCAGTAAGAGGGGCTGCCTGGAAAAACCAAGATGGAGATTAGGAATGGAACGTGCTGGCTCAACATAATTCATGTGCAAAGTAGAGACAGAACTGCTTTGGAAAGAGGAGGTATAGCTAGGAGGAAAATACCATCCCCCCAACTAGTCCAGTCTTTTCAAACCAAAGAGGAGGAACTTGGTCTTTGGAGAGACTAATCAGATTTTACCTGCCAGCAGGTTAAGGGTAATAACGGCAAAGTTGTGTATTTCTGCAGCTGGCAGTGTTTGCTGATGCAATGTACAGAGCTGTGACTTGGAGGCAAAACAGGTACCATAAAGATACTTGCTCTCCCTCTTTATTTTTGGGTAAGCTTATGCTTGTTAAAATAAGTATTTATAGCAGCAAGAACACTGCAATTATCAAAAAGCAAAAGGACTAAAACTTTAAGAAAGACTAAGAAATGGAAAAAAAAGTAATTAAAACCAAAAAATACAGCTGGCAAGGGAGCAGCAGAACTGACAGAAGACCAAAAAAATAATCTTGCAAAGAGTAGAGTAGGATTATTCTACCTTTACAAACTAGTATTCTTCTACGTTTGCAAACTAGAAGCAAACCTCCCCTCCCCCCCAACAAAACCAAAACAAAAACCCACCACCATGCCCCCAGCTATCAATTTCACAATAAAATAAAGCAGACTTCCATATGTTTATGAATATGGGACACAGATTTAGCTACATTTGAAATTACATTTCGATAGGAAATGTGGAAGTAAACCACAGTAAATAACACACACGCAAAAAGATGCAGAAAACATTTCACAGGGAAAATGTAAAGTGCAAAAGCAAGACAGAACTATTCCAAGCTAAGAGATAATTTTGTGTTAGCCTGCTTTCTACAGAATATATCTAGCTTTGTGGGCTGGGAAGATTCTGATCTAAACGGCAACCAATCAGATAATTTTAATATTTAGGCTAGTGATAGGCAAATATAGCAGATGAAGTCAAAGTAGGACAGAAATCCCAGAAAAGATAAAATGAAATTCTAGTCTGTAACAGGAAGAAAGAAACCAAGAGAACAGTTGGGAGAGCAAGTGGAGCAACGCTGAAGACTTGTACAGCACAGAGAACAGAACAGGTTTAAATTCTCAATGGACATGATTAACTTGATACAGTGCAAAGGTAGGGCAAAGGTGGAATTGCTTAAAAAAAAGAGAGCATACCCTGAAGTGAAATATTATACCAAGAAATTCCTGCTCATTAGGAAAAGATATCTGGGTAAATGCGCAAGAAAAGGAAGGACCAAAGAACGCCATTGTGATGGGAAGAAAAAGATGGGGGGCTGTGGGGGGACCTCTGCAAATCCCAGAGCTGCTTGCAACCATGGCAATGAAAAATAACATAAATGCATAGCCAACTCTGTGGGAGCACCACGTGAGGACTCCGTGGGAGCGCAGCCACCCCAGCCCATCCCCATCCCAGGTGGTGCCTGGCTGCCCCGGCGCTAGGAGGTGCTTCTTGCCTGCCTCCCTCCTCAGCTGGCGTCTTCCCCCCACTGAAACAGAGTGCCCAGGGACACTGGCAGCAGAAACACAGACATGGCCTGGGGAGAAGCACTGTGAACAGGAAGGGAATGGGGCTGTTACCATGCTGTGTCCGTAGGGACCTAGGTGAGGCACCGAGGAAAGCTCAGGGAAGAGGTGGAAAAGTAGAGTCAGGAACTGCCAGCTTTCACCTTTGGTTTGCTCGCCTTTCTGTGCACTCATGGGGTTCTCCGTGTCTGTTGCAGTCTGAGTGGTGTTCTCATCACCAAATTCTCTGTCTCTTCTGTGATGGAGATGATACTTCTGGTGTCTAGAGGATGAGTTGGGCTGTCTGCCATGTTGAACAGAGTGTTCCCTATGGGGTGACTTGGGGCCAGCTCTGTAGTCTCCCACATGAAAATCCCCTCTTCCTTCCCCAAAACAGAATTATCAACCATCTACTACGCATAATGCTGGGGACAACTCTGAATTCTCCTTTACTTAACCCCTACACTTAAACCCTTTTCCAACAAAAGCCATTTTTCACTGCAAGCTCTTTTTAAAAGTATTTTATATACTTTGAACTGGAACATGTTATTGCCTTTTAAAAAATTTGAATTACTGCATTTCCTGAGTTACTCCAACACCTTTCTTTTTTATTTTTCTTGATTGAGACCGCCTGTTCTGCTGCTCTGAACAGTTTAAGCCCAGTCTGAAGTTCTCACTCCTTTTCTTTAAAGGTGGCACATAGGGAAATCTCTCCCTGACTTTATGAAGATTTCTGCTTGCTCAGGGTTGGGTTAGAAGTCAGAGGTCTGCCTGTGCTGTTGTGAGCTCTGGCTGCCAAGCAGGATCCCATGGTCCGATACTGCAGCAGGAGAACAGAAAGAGAAAACCTTGCAGCTATACGCAGGAACCTAGTGATAACTGTAGTTGTGGACACAGACTGAGTTTGAGACGTGTTTCTTTAGACTTCCAGAAGGCAGGCAAGAAAAGCAGGGGAGGAGAGCTTCTGAGCAGAAGACCACGATGACAGACAGTAAGGAATAATGTTGATCACTTTAAAATCACTCTTCCCATACTGTGACAATGTTTTTCAAGGCTGGAAGGGAGCATCCTTCTTGGACTCCGTGTGCCTCTGAGACTAGCTCAGTTAGGCCTTTCCTCGCATCTCTGGCATCTAGAGCTGCACTGCACATCCTCTGGCTCCGGGCTGCACCAGGGACACGAGGCCAGGAAGCTGGAGAGCAGGCAGCAGGGCAGCCGAGTGCTGCCTGTAACAGCATGCGTCCTGGTGTCCACCACCCCTCCTGTCTGGGGTAGCATGAGAGGGAATGGCATTGCTCATGGGAGCCCAGTGTACAACCCGCTTTCTCTCCATTAGGAGGTCAGATGCGTGGAGCCTCGTGTGTCTACCTTCAGACAAGCTGAGATGCACTTTCTTGTCTTTTTACCATCGTCTGGTTATATGGATATGGATTAAGATGAAGATGGATTAAGAACAATTACATTAGCTAGCAGGAAGGAAGCAAGAAGCTGGTGAGAAGTGGGGCAGAGGAAAGAATGATCAATGATTTTATATTTGTATAGCATCTCAGTTTTTTGTAGCCTTTTCAGGTGGGATTCATCTCTCCTATTTTTAATCATCAAAAAAAGTTAAGCATCTATGTGTGTAGGCTTCTTTTATAGCCTGTGCTGAAGGACAAGATGGGATGAATGTTCCTGCAGGACTGTAATTGTGTAAGACAGGGAGGATGAATCACCTTGTAGAGGTGCCAGGTTCTTCCCACTGATGGCAGACAGGACATCTGTCCTGGACGGGGTTTAAGTCGAGGGTAGCAGATCTTACCCTAACTCTCTTAACACTTGTCCCAGAGTGTGGGGTGGAAGATACTAGAACAGACATGTTTTGCCCCATTTGTGATCTTTTAAGCAGTATTTGTATATTTGTGAAAACAATCAAGGTGCTACTAGAAATATTGCAGAATTTATGAACAAATAAAACAAAATACTAATGCTTTGGGTGAAAACTCACTAGTTCAGTGAGCACAAATCCACCAGCAGTCAATCTCCTGCACCATACTCACCACTCAGCCTTGCAACCATCGCGTAGGTGACCAGGTCCAAATATTTATAAGAAGCCCCTATCTTTGTGTGATACAACTTGAGCTTGTAACTTTACGGATACAGTCGTGTACAGCTGTAAACCCTAAAACTACTCAGCTGCCTATTTAAATAAGTTAGATACCTAAATGTTATCATTATTTGTATCGAGAACAGATCACTAATGTATAACCAGAAGTTGTATTAAGACCTCTGTGGAAATTCAGCCCACAGCCAAGTCAAGTCATCCTGGTCAAGTACAGGATGAAACCTTATAAAACCTGAAGTCTCAGCCAACTACCTAAATTCATAACAGAGATTCACCACTAAACAACACAGTGAAAAGGCACAAAGGATGCAATCGAAGTGTGCATTGTGCATTGGTACAATGTTATAGGAAGGAATTCTGCTTTAAAGCCTTTAACAGGTGTAGAAAAATGGCTTGTAGCAAACAACGACCAGAAGGTGGCATTAGACACATGAAGTTTTTGATATTCAAAGCTGCACTCACCCTACATGCAGTTGCTCTCCTGAATACCTAAGAACACCTTTGTCTTTATTTTTCAACCCTTTACTGTTACAATATCTAATCCAAAATGTCCTGTGTACTCTCTGGGAAGGAGTGGAGATGCTATGTATTATCACAAAATAAAGCTGGCTGCAAATTCTGCAGTAATTGTATTAATTCTACATAAAAAAACACTGCTAAGCACGTATCAAGATTGTTATTATTTAGGGATCCTCCCCCTTGTTAACAAAGGAGTTCTTCTAGGTCATTCCTTTCCTTTCCATCAAACGGCAGCAGTCCCCAGCCACCTGGCCCATAAGCTTCTGGACGAGATGCTGGAGAGCACCACCTAAAAGGTGCTGATAAAATGGATGAAGGCAATAACTCACTGCTCCATCATTGCCTACACATTACTTTCTCGCCAGAAATCCAAATGGTATCTCCTTCATGGCAATGCAGACAACTTGTATTACTGAGCTGGCTCAAGATCTTTATTCCTAGCAAGATTAACTGGTAACTGCTTTAAGCCTAATTAAAATTAAGATCATATTAAAAGTTCACTACCATACTTGATCATTTCAAAGGAGATTATAAATTGAAATAGTGTTGGGGATTATGGATAATGCAGTACTAAATGGATGTGGCATGTTTATCAATAGTAAAAATTTGTTCTTTGTGCTTTAAATTATTGAACACTGTGACCTTACAAAGCGCAGAATACAAAACTAATCATTTGCTTTAGGAGTGTGACTAGGAGCTAATGTAGTGCAAACAATGAAGGTTGATCACAGATTCCCCATTTGCAACTGTACCCAGAGAAGAGCATACTCTTCCCAGTTGATAGACATCATCCTCTTGTTGGAAACTACTATCCTGTTCCAGTCTGCCATCTCACCGGTTCACAGGAGCGCTCCTCACTCTGCCTCCTCAAAATTAGCTAGATTAGCAAAAAAGTTTTTCAGTTGTTGAAGGCAGCTGGGTTTGCTAGCTAGGGGCAAGGGAGCACTCGCACAAGTCACTGAGCTGGCAGGTCAAAAGAGGTGACAACATCTGGTAGGAGAAGGGTGAAAAGGTGCTACAAGCAGCAGCTCCACTGTCTTAAGCGGTCAGAGCAATGAACATCGCAAAATTCCTTTGGAAAGGCCTGACAGTTTGAGATGTGCAGGAGTGCTTTACAAGGACATGCACTGCTGAACAAATGAAAATTTGTTCAGAAAAGGGTAATTCAGGCTCCAAATACAGACCATGTTGATTAAATAAAGAAGGACACTATTTACGGCAGAAGACTAGGAATTAAGAGTCCTGAGCCCTGCTCTCATACTGCTGCTGACTGCCTGTGTGACTATAAGGCAGGCACTTATAACTGAACTTTCTCAGTAAAACAGGGTTAATAATATCCTCACATCCTTGTAAAGCACCGTGAAACCTCTGGATGGTATGTGCTCTAAATGCATGTATCATCATTATAATACTCTGCTATTGAAGCAACAAGTTGGGCCAATGTTCCCTGGTGAAGGTTATTCACTGTCAAAATATGAGTTCCTTTGCTGGCTCTACATGCTCATTAATCAAACACATTTTATGGAACATACTGGTTTCAGAGTAGACAGGTTGGAGTACTGTTCAAGAAAGTTTTAAAGCAGACAAATTGGAGGTGATTGCAAGAACTGTGATGGAATTGGGCAGCCAATTGAACTAACTCTCAAAATGTTTGCAGTTTTTGTACAAAAAAAGGCTAGTAAAATAACTGTGAGCAAAGAAAGTTCCCATGCTGAGAGAAATGTATTAAGCCTGAGTGCAGGCTATAGGGAGAGGGAAGTTCCACAGTCAATTTTTTAAGATTTCCTAGCCCTTAATTAGCCAGTTAAATAATTTACTAGAATCTTTAAAGTAATGCAAAGCTCGTATGTGAATGGTACCTGTCCTGGACTGAGTGTAACCACATAGGCTGTTGTGTTTCTAAACTTGGGAAAGTGTTTCAGATCAGGGTTGGCAACGTTGACTTTGCTGAATATGCTGGATTCCTCATAAGGGATCCTGGTGGGATAAAGGAAACTGGTGTCACCAGGTGGGAAGAGGTGCCATCTCTTCCTGAAAATAGAGAGAAGATAAAAATGTATTCAGTGCATGTCAGTTACAGCAAAGAACTAAAGGCAGTAGCAAGGTTTTCAATAAAACATAAATCTGCCTCGCTGTGTGAATCTCCTACGCAGTGAGAACACAGGCAGTGCTTACAGGCTGTCTCCTAAAAGTGTTTTTAAAATATTCCACTTTTTAATTTTTTAACTGAAAAGATTTACAGCTTCTCACAAATTATTTTTAAAAGGCAGATAAAATAAAATGTAAAAAAAAAAGCTCTTCCATCTGGTTCTTCCTTCCTCCCTTTTACAGAGCAACACACAGCCTTTACAGATGCTCAGAGCATTAAAAATTGCTCTATAAACCAGGGGAAATAGTTTTGTTAGAGACAACGTACTTCCATTCACTGAATGAATAGCTGCTGGACTCATGTTTGTTTTAAAAGGAGGGCATCGTGTGTTTACAATGGTAACAGTAAAGGGGTATGGACATGAGGTTCTGTCTCCTGTCTTCACCTACAGTACTTATTTGGCTGTTAGTCGCAAACCCCTCATTCTTAGTAATACTAACCTTGATGCTCCTATGCCACAGATGGCATAACTAAAAACCAGAGACATTCATAGACATAAGCATTCTGAAACACCTATTTTTTTTTTTTGTTATCAGTACCACATGATGAAAATGTGGCTTGTGTGGGCCACTGGAGTTAAGAACTCACTGGTGTGACTAAATGGCCAGATGGAGCAGGACAGGATCATTCTGCTCATGAGGGCACTCGTGTTCCAGGTTGCTCTCTATGTGCCCAAAGAAGCGGGTCAACACACCACAGTGTGGGGCCAAGCAGAGATGAGACACGAACCTCGTCCTCAGGAGCTAATGTTTCTATTTTACTTATGTAGACCAGATCAAAGAGAGAAAAAAGAATATGCCAGAACTGGCGGTGCTAGTTTTATGGGTACTATAAATGAAATATCTTAGCAGGTACATACGTTATTTAGAAATAGGAGTTTTATATGGCAGTACTTTAGGTGATGGAAATAACCAGAAAGGAATACACAAAGGGAGAATTTATTACATTTAAGAGGTGCCAGACAATCAGCACAACAGTGACCCATGCATTAAGCAATGGAAAAGTAAAGGCAGTACTTTGCAGCACAGTTGGACAATTTGAGCAGCTCTCCTCTTTGTTTCAGACTTCAGCAAGATCTTTTCTTTTTGTCCCTTTCCTTGGTACTCACTTCTTTCTTTTTGCCGACTGCTTCTGGTTGTCAGTTCTAAGTCACAGATCTGAAAATGGGAGAAAAGCAGCCAAATGGCACGAAAACAGAAGAGACAGGAATAGCAGGATAGCCAGAACTGCAGAGACCGGCACAGATGGAAGTGCCATCGGCTGCTGACATTTCTTGGTAATTACCAAAGCTACTGCTGGGTGCAAGCACAAAAAAATAGTTCTCCTGAAAGTCAAACGCTATTGCAACTTTATTTTGCCCTCCAAACTAGAGCCTCTGAAGGGGCAGAGAATAACTAGGTTAGGAGGCTCATGGGTTAATCCTGCAGGCTTATGACAAAGCAATATCATGAAGCAAAAAATTAAGAAGCCCGAGGGATGTAAGGAGGAAATTCAAGATAGCAACAAAGGACTAAGGAGTCATCCCTGGCTTTCCTGCAAAGGCAAATCTATTTAAGTTTAGCATAAGCTTATATTCTGTTACAAAGCCTGTCTTGTTTGTGAGTCTCAAAAGGGAATCTTTCTGCTCTGAAGAAGCACAGGATTCGCAAGCTTGTGGAAGTTTGCAATCTATTTATAGGCTTTGCTCTGAAGAGGAAAACAACTTTGTCTTTTCAGGCCATGCAAAGGCTTTAGGCTTCTTCTTTCCCTGAGAGGAACAAGGATTTTGTTCTACCAGAGGGGGAAGAAGCGTCTTGGGAAGGCAGGCAAAATTGCTATGTGATGCTGGAACTCTGGCTCGAGTTCAACACCTGAAGGTAGAGATCAAAGAGGCAGGGCACATATCAGGTCTGCTAGATTACTGTACTTATTTAGTATACCCAGTATTTAGGTGGATCCTTAGAAGATATTTAGGCATGGTGGTTTTCAATGAGATTTCTGGCTCTTAAATACACTTAAGTGTCTGGACTTCAATGCATAATGCTTACTGATGCGATCTGAAGTCTACAGGACTGGTTGCAGCAAATCGCAGTGCTGAGGGGGTCTTCCAGAGTGTCTCTGCTGCACATTCACCCAAGGATTGCAAGGCTGTTTATAAACATTAATGAAAACCTGCCTGAGAGCTAAAGAGAGTTACCCTTCTTACAGATAAGATGATGACAAATTCATTTGCCTCAGGCCTTAAAGCCAGTCAACCTGTGGCACTGCCCAGCATAGAAGCCAGCATGCCTGGCTCCCAGTCCTGCACCTTAATCACAAGACCACCGTGATTTTACTGTTCTATAAAATGTCACAGTAATTAATCACATTAAAATCCCAATGGCAAATTATTCCTTCCACTACATACTATCAAACCTAAAAAATGCATGCAACTTGTTTTGTTACTCTAGCGTTACTCTAGCAATAATAGATAACAAAAAACCCCTGAGGCCAATATGCAAGGAAAGGAGAAAAAAAAAAGACAGCATGCAAACAGGCAGAAAAATATAGCAACAAAGCCACATGCTCCAAAATTAGTTTGGAGCCTCAAGTGTCCCTTTCAACTTTGTTCACAGCTGGCTGCTCCCATCCTGATGTTCCCCTTTTAAATTAATTCTAGCAGGCTATTAGAGGCTCTTGCACAGAGAATATCGTAAAAGTCTAAAGTAGTTTATTTCTGTTTTGTTTCTGGGCTTTTTATTTTTAACTCTTTATCTCCTATTTCCAAGTTCCTGAATTCATAACTACTAGGAAGATTAAAATGTTTATTATTGGACCACATAACACACAAAAAGATATTCCTCAAACAGAAGAAAATAACATTGCATTACCTCCGTGCCCCAGTCAAACTCCAACCCCCTGAAGTTCTGCCATTTCTTATAGAACAGTTGTGGTGCTCTTCAGTCATTGAGAGCTCAGAAAACTAAAATAATTAGGACCTAGAATTAATATTCAAGAGTCCAAACCTAACTTTATAGCACAGTATAACTTTCTTCTGTATTTGTTGTGTGTATATGCACTTGTTACCTTCCTTGTACTTGCAACACTAAGTTGCAGCCGTAGGAGTCCAAATGGCAGGGAGTGTTTGCTCCTTCAGAACCAATCCACAGCGTGCTCTCTTTTCCACTTCTTCCAGGAAAACCAAAGTCAGACCACCTTACATCCTACAGCAATGAAAAGGTTATTTATGTAAGCTGTTGAACTGATTCACATCCTACCCTCAGTTCTCCGAGTCTCTTTTCTTCTCCCTTCACTGCTCAGTCGCTCTGTAGCTGTTGCTCCTTGGTGGGGTTCCCGCATGCATGGCCTGTGCCCCTTCATCCAAAATTCTCCTCTCTACTAGCATTTCTTCTGCTGACTTTCTTCTTTTTCTGTCTGACTACACAGCCTCCCAGATTTCTGTCTCTGGTTCTCATCCCAGTTTTTCATATCACTCAAGTTACCTGTTTGCTTTACAGAAGGACTGCCCAACTGCTCATGGCCACACAAGGCTTCTTTTCCTTCTTCTCAAACACTCCTTTTTTCCTTTTTCCACTCTTAACCATCCACCCAAGCTTAGGATCGCTTTTAGAAAAATTCTGATATATGGCATTTAAAAAAAGAATGAACGGAAGGAAGGAAAAATCCCTATTCCCTTTTCAAACCAATTTGATAATCCATGTGCCATATTTGCTCTCTCTTTGCTCCTGTCTCAGCTTTCTCCATGTATTCTGGAAACGCAGACTTTACCCCATCTCTGACCCGGTAGTATGCTGGTTTTTTAAAGTTTCTTATTATTTAATAGACACATTCTTCTCCTGCCCTTGCAACTGCGGAGGCAGTGAACTTAAAACAACTTGATTACATGGTAAGAAAGGGCAGAACAGGTATGGATGTGTTACGAACATGATCCTGGAGCTTTCCAGTCCATTGATCCTCCCACAAGCAATCCCTTGGGGATGACAGCTGAATGAGGGACAGTGAGGTATTTTTCAGATAGTTCCAGGGTTTTGCAGGATGGCTCTGTATAGCTTGGATAAAGCTTTCCAATGTTTCTGTAGCTCACCCTGCCCCCTGCAGGGCCTGATCATTTGTTTATTGGAAAGCACTTGAGGTATACTGGCCAGAGATACTGGTGCCTTTTGGCTGGAGCCCCAGACTGAGCCTTAGGAAACAGAGATTCGATTCCTGGCTTCCTGATGGTCTCAGGCAAATCACTTCATCTCTGAGCTTTATTTTTCCCATCTTGAAAAGGAAGATAACGGTATTTGTTCCATTTCAGTAAAGCACTTTGAGGTCATTCACATCACCTAACTTTAGGAGCCTAATTTAAGCTTGGCTCCTGCTCTTGTCAAAGCACTTTCAATCACTCCTTGGAAAAGCCTCTCTCTTTCCGCTGTCTATGAAGAGAAAATAGGAGTCTAGCCTCCTAATTTAAGTATGTAAGCTAGCTGCTTGCAGACAGGTGGATGACTATCCTTTTTTAAGATCTATGGATGAAGAAAACTACAGCTAGACATTATTATAAGGATGACTTCACCATGACTCTGTATCAGGAAACCCTCAAAATGAGCGATAGCCTTCCCCAAAATTACGTGTTGCTAAAGGTTTTGAATTTCAGAGTTATTGATTTTAAAGATATCATTTGAAAAAAATGCAGACGTGTAATACAAACATTTGTCAAAGGCAGCAAAAATCAAAAAGAAAAAGTTGCTCCTATAGATTTCAGCAGCCATAAAATTTAAAATCCAATACAACTATTTCAGTGATAAAGTTAAGCGTAATACCATCTCTACACTTTAATCTCACACCTAAATAGTTTTTGTATTTTGTTACAATTTGAGTGGAAAGAAAGCACACATAATCAATATTAGATTTAAAAGAACTTTTTGAAAATGCTGCCACTGTAGTAAGTAGTTGAAGCGATTATGGGTAAAATAGTTTTTAACCAATGAACTGAAAAGGAACTGGTAGGATTACTGAAATCTCGTCACAGTGGGTTCCTTTTCTACAATAAAAAGCCACAGTAAGAAGAAATGCACTAAAAGGTGTTCCAACCATAACAGATGGCACATTACTTGTGAATTATATTTATTTCATTTGCTGCTTATAATGAAGTTAATCTGTACCCGTATGTCACTTTAAAAGGTCTCATTTCTATTTAAACTTCATGCATATATCTTGCTTCTGATTTATATCTCAAATTCTGTAATGAAGTATCAACTGAACAAAAAATGTAAGATGCTAGATACTGCTCATAGATTAGAATAATGGAATCATTACCTTAGCCCACACAACTGTAAATGATAAACAGTGCAATCTAAATTTCAAACAACTTCTAAATGGCCCTATTAATCACTATAAATAACAGTGCAGTTGGCCTTCTTTTCCCCTTCAAATCACCTTACGTAAATCTAAATAAAATCTAAAAAGAAAAAAGGGGTTATCATCAAATTCACACAAGAATGGAAGAGAATTTCTACAAAGAACTCTTTTGGCTGGTATAAATTGTGTAATAGCGTTTCAAAAGCCATATGAGTCTGGAACTGACGGATACATTTCACTCCCATGTCTGTGAAAGTGGCAGATGACATACACCGTATTTGCTTGCATAACACCATCGATTTTTTCCTTCCCAGATTCTGCTGTTAAAAAAAAATCCACGGCATAACCATTACGTGTGTCTATTCTAAAATTGCAGTACAATCTGTTGCTTGTTATAGGTCAGGTGATGAGGTTGTGGCATGACACCTGCACAGAAATGCAATTCCTGGAGCCTCAATTTTGTTCTTGAATGGGGGCAAGGGGAAGAAAGAGGTAGGAAAATGGTTATTTCCTTCAAGTGTGTTTTTATTGACCAAATGAAGCAGCAGCCTATTCAGGTCGTCTGAGCTGCTATTATCTTGTGCCATAAAACACAGGAAAATGCTGTCTGTTGAGGCAGAAAGAGAGAAGACCAAGGCAGGACCACAGATAGAGGAAGTCACTCAAAGATCTGGGGAAGTCTGAAGCATCCCTGGAGCTCGCAACTTAGCTCAAACAACACAACCCAGTATGAGTCGTGCAGCCCAAGTTTATGTGATCCTGGTTGTGTTTCAGCGTGCTTAGGAGAGGCGGGGAAAAAGAAAGGTAAGATGGTCTCTGTCCCCGAACCTTACCTTTCGACCACAGAACAATGGGAAAGGAGACGGTCTGAAAAAAGACTGAGCACTGAAAATACTAATTTTACTGGTATGAAAGAATAAAATACATATAAGGAGCATGGGAAATGCTTTCTGAGGAAATAATTAATTTGAGGGGGCTTATCAGTTCGTACTCTGTCATCCCAATGATACAGTGTTTGTAGGGAATTATGATTCCATCTTCACATTTGAAAGTATAGAAATGAATAAGGCTTCATTTACTATTCTTTCTTTATATCTTTTGAAAAAATACACCTTTTGTATAGCTATCCTTAATTTTGCCCTCTTACAATTTGCAAGGAGAAGTAGCAGGACTGTAGATGAACCAATACATTGAAATAGCAGACAGACATGAAGAATTTAAAAGAAAATACCCCAGGTAGGTGTCCTAATACCTGCATTTGGAAATTACCATAGATTATGTACTTCCACGGACATGTTACTTCATGTATTTTACTGCCTCCACAGACAATCAAGGTATAATAATCCCACAGACTCAGAATCTCTCCTCCTTGCAAAGAGTTAATCTGAATATATTAAGGGAAGGAACTGTGCTACTTGAGAAAATGAGCCACAAGGCAAAACATGGAGCAAAACCATGTTACAGCCTTGTTGCTACAAGTGAATCCATGCCATCAAATCCTCTCTCCTGAGTGGAGCTGTTGATTCGGGTACCACTCTGGTACAAGGTGGATCTGGGACAGCAGCAGGGTCTCAAGTCTGCAACATGCCAGTCCTGCTGGCTGCCTGTCATCTCCACACCCTATTCCCACCTCACTTTCATACCTTCAGCAGAGGTGCAGGGAAGGTGTTCAGCTGCAGAGGTCACATACATGACTCAGTGCTCCCCAAGCCTGCTCAGTCACAAAATGATGCTGGGCTAAATGGGGAGTGCTGCCAGGCTGGTAGTTCTTTTTGTCACTTGTGGTGTTGTTTTAAGCATATAAGGAGACCCAGAATTTTAGATGGCTGCCACTTGTTATTAGTGCTCTGTTAGCCTGAGATCCAATAGCTTTTATTTCAAAATTTTAAAATAAATGTGCAAAGGAGCAGAGAAGGGGATAGCAGTACAGGTTTCAGAAGCTGCACTAGATAATTTGCAATGATTAAACTAGGAAGAGAAACATTAATGTTTTACCTGGAAAATTTCTGGCTTGTCTTCAAATATCCTGGCAATGTATTTGTAGTCAGCGTAAGCCCAATATTTGGAGTACTCATAACAACTGAATGGTCCAGAGAGACAAGAAGGCTGCCCACAACTCCAAGCCAAAAACTCTTCAAGTGTAGCCTTCACGTAGCTACACCTGGTTTCAAACTGGGGAACTAGAGCAACAAAAGAAAAGCCAAATATTAAATGAGCATTGAGCACAGAACCAGTAAAAATAATACATAGTTTCTCTCTCAGCGCTGGTTAAATGCAACACGAGATACCAAGTGGGACTAGGTGGCTTGGCTCTGGTCAATAAAATGGTTCTCATCACCTAACTCATAATTAGCCTGAGACTATTGTTTTTTCATTAAGGTTTGACTGAATGGCTGTTACCTTGAACTCGCTGTGAGGTAAAAGCACACCAGTAGTTTCTGTTGTTCATGTGCAAGACACCCTTCAGCACAGTAACTCAATAATACGCCCGAGTTCCCTAAACAACTGAGAGCCTGTCCTTTGTTTCATCTCCCTTCTTAAGTGTGAGCTGCAAATGTGCACACAAGTATTCGTGTACCCTTTATTTTGTCTCCATGGATTTATGTAGATGGACATGTTCATCTTTCCCTTTCCCTAAAGCAATAACCAAATCGGCACAGTAATGCGTAGGAAGCAAATTATGGAGCCACATGCATGCCAATGATCCATCTAAAATGCTGTGTGTCCTTATTTTTCATTTGGGACTGACAAAAGCATATTGCAGTGTTCCTTGGCAGACATAAAAAGTATTTACCAGCAGTGTTTTGCTCCCATCATGCTTTGGTCAGGCTGACTGATACAGCCTTTCAGCTCAAGGTCAGGTCACTTGGAAGGCCTAGAAGATAACCCACATCACAGCATACTTTGATTGTGGTTAATCAGAGATCTTCATTTCCCACAGCCGCTAATTGTGCCAGCTTCAAAAAGACTTATCCAATGTTAAAAAAAAAATATTACTTTACTATAACTACTACTGGGAAAAAATTACTGCAGCCTGCATGAATGACAATGACAGAGCTGCAATTTAACCTTGTGTAACTTGCATAGAGCTGCTCAGAAATGGGATCCTTTCACTGTTGTGCAGCAGCAGCTCTTCGTTCTTTACCACTCTCATTTTGTTACTGCAGCAATTCTCACAGAGTCTCATACATTTGTTCTTATTCCCTCTGGGCGGGAGAACAGCTTTTACAAACCTTTATCACTATCATTTTGCCATTTTCCATTGTAGTAGCCTAGGCAGTGATTTTCCTTCCTCTCACTATCAAATTCATTAACTAAAAATGTCAGATAAGCCCCACTATTCAGCAATCCTTAACCTGGGTCTGTGCAGTAGAAGGGCTCCCTACCTAAGAACTGCATACAAGACATATAAATCACCTGCAATAACCAAAACCCCCCTATATGTGATTCCCTGTCTGTGTTGCAGTCCAATGCCCTCTCCTGATACCCAGTCATTAATGCAATGCACATCATTTTACTAAAAGATGTCTGATGGAAAAATTAGATAAAAGATACAAGCACTACTGAAGGTAGCTCAATATCTGTATTATTTTGATGAGAACAAAGAGTGCTTAGGAAGCTGCCTATTTTCCAAGACAACTCAGGACCAAGTGTTTTAAAGGCAAGAAATGTGCTCTTTCTACCTCACAGTGTATTTCACTCTGATCTTCATTTAAAAAAATCCAACTATGAAAGGCAAGACTATCTTCTAGGATACAGTCTCCTCAGGGCAGTGTTCTTGGTTTAATTTATAACTTGTTCGGTACCAAGGTGTGGGGGCTTATGGAAAAATAAATAGTAATAAAAAACATATTTGGGCAATCTAGACAGATTGCTTAGATGGATTTGTAGACTGCAACTAGGGTGAAAATGTTAGCAATGGACAGCTGAAAGCAAGAACATTATTAACCAGTTTGCTAATACTTAATGACTAAAAGCTGAAGATGTTTTGTAATTGATAAACTGTAGATTAAGCCACATAAGTCTAAAGTACGCTACCAGTGCTGTCTGGTGACACGGTATCTGAAAGCATGACAGTCCTCCTCCCTCCCACCTAATGCCACAGATTGAAACTGGAGGGAGGAGAGAGGGAAGAATTGCTTTTTGGAGGAAGCAGCTCCCCTCCTTAGTTAAGGTCTGGTCCTGACAGATGCCAAATTCTCTTCTACTCAGAAAGACGCTGTTTGCAATGTATACCAACGGACATGTAGAAAAAAAGGATAATAGCCTTAGAAAATACCCTAAAGCTCCAGTAAGAATGCAAGTGAAATGTCTCCTCCATTTCTTTAAACTTAAAAGAAAACCAAATGTCTATTTACAGATGCTGAGGAATTAAAATTATTTAAATGAATAATCCAAGCAAGGAATAGCCATTTAATACTACAACAAAGCACAGGCACACTCACAAACCAAAAAACTGGCCATCCACATCCAGCTCCAATAACCACCTCAAATCTCAGCTTTATGCAACATTTATTCAGTGTACGGTATTTGTGTTATATTTTCAGCCTCCTATTCAGCTCCTGAGTCTATAGCCACCTTTGTAGTCCCTCTCTACATCAAACATCAGAGGCTTGAATTCTCTCGCCATCCTTAGTAGTAGAACCTCTTGGGCAGATGGCCAAGTCGCAGCCCTTTTCTGCCCAACTGGGTATCTGACAGCATCAGCTCTATCCGGCATCTCTAAGAGAAATTTCCTCCAGAGATCTTGTGACTCATAACTGATCAGCATGACAACCTCTTGCTCTCTCCAGCTTCTTCCCAGTAAACTCATTGTTTATTCATTTTACTACACAACCAGAGAAAATGGTCAAAATAAGAAATGTCTGCATACAGAAGTCAGTTTTGTGTAAGCTTTCTTCTTCCTTTGTAATTGCTGGTGTGCTCCAGGTAGCCATCAGATAGATGGGCTATAATGGTGCATTTTCTCTGCCAGAAACTCAACTTCCGTAGCTGCTCCCCACCCTTTATCTCATCTCAGAAAAAGAAATCTTCTAGCGTGGCTGGAACTAGGTGGACAGGGATTTCCTGATTAATAGCACCTTCATTGTTCTTGTAATGAATGCTGGTACTCTCTCTGGAGGTATCTCTGTCAATGCTTAATCCTCTGTATTTTTTCCCCTTTTATGGACACATACTGTTTAACTTGTGTAATCAGACAGAATACTATCAAACACACAAACTTAGGTAGGTACAAATAATTCATACAAATAATACTGCTAGCTCCCACATTTTCCATGTTTCAGATGTACCTTCCACATCCATATGCCTCAGGAAGTTCCAAACTAGCAAGAAAAGCAGCTATAAAATCCAAGCAAATCCCACCAAGTTGCCTCATCTGCAGTTCTCACTTTTTTATATTAGGGAATCTTCAGTTTGGGAATCCTGCGCCCCAGGCTGCAGATATGGCACTAAAGAAAGATGAGAAGTTGTCATAGTAAGAGGTCTCAAATTATTTAGAATCTTCCAGATAAACTTCATGGCTTAAATAATCTCAGAAACTCTGAAGTAGTCATTTTGGAGTGACACCAAAATATACCCATAAGCAGGAGAACAGTTTCTTTCTTGCTTATGTTTCCAACTCAGTGGCAGGAGTGGTCCTGTCTAGTCTCAAGGCAGTGAACCTATTGTAAACATGGGAGGAATATTCAGAGATCAATACAATTTTAGTTGTATTCTCCTGTTGCTTTCTCTAACCACATCACTGCCTCCCTTTCATCTGGGAAAGTTAGCATGAACAACGATAAGAGAGGCCCTCGTTGAAAAGCAATGTTAAACACATAAGAGTGAGATCAACCATTCTCCAAATGACAGTGGCACGTGAAATGTATTACATTATTTCAGACTCTGAGATGGCTTGGCTAATGGCTTCACTAATATATCCTTACAGTGCAAATTTTTTATAGCATCACAGGTCTCCTTCAGTTACAATATAACCCCTGAAGGCTCTACCCATCTTCTTGAAGACATTTCTAGCTCACATTAGCATGTAACGGAGGTTCCTGGAGATAAACCAATTGCTGCCTAGGGATTGATGCCTTTATGAAAAAGCAAAATACAGATAGATGCAACTTCAAGATACAAATTCCAATTTAAATCCACTCTGTATCCCTAGTGACTACAAGTTATTGTCAAGTGATGACTCTTATCTACTTAGCTGGTAGCATCAATCCATCCCGTAGCTACATAACACTCCATCAATCCCATCAGAAGCTTTCCCAGCTGGAATACCCATTTGGCTCTCAAAAAGTGTCTACTAATTAATGGAGACTAGGACCAAAACTATCTTTTTCCTGGTAAGCCTTGTGTATTACAATTGAGATATACTAACAAGGTATCAGGAAAATGTCATATATATGCAACTTCTTCCCTATTGGCAATGGGAAGCCTTTTACATGCAGTGCAAGAACTGGCTGATACCTCATCGAACTATAGATATTTCTGTGAAGATGTGTACCAACATATTAATTCTACACCTCAGTTGTCCCATCTGTAGAAAGTGACTAAGTAACATCTGTTTTCCCAGGAATCGCATAGGAATCATTACTCCATGCTGGTAAAATGCTTTGAAATCCTGAAATGCCAAGCATTTTCCCTCTAACACTTCTTTCTGTTTTCATCAAAAATAGTGTGGCCAGCAGGACTAGGGAAGTGATCGTGCCCCTGTACTCAGCACTGGTGAGGCTGCACCTCGAATGCTGTGTTCAGTTTTGGGCCCCTCACTACAAGAGAGACATTGAGGGGCTGGAGCGCGTCCAGAGAAGGGCAATGAAGCTGGTGAAGGGTCTGGAGCACAAGTCTGATGAGGAGCGGCTGAGGGACCTGGGGTTGTTTAACCTGGAGAAAAGGAGGCTGAGGGAGACCTTATTGCTCTCTACAACTACCTGAAAGGAGGTTGTAGAGAGGTGGGGGTCGGTGTCTTCTCCCAGGTAACAAGTGATAGGACAAGAGGAAATGGCCTCAAGTTGTGCCAGGGGGGGTTTAGACTGGATATTAGGAAATTTTACTTCACTGAAAGGGTTGTCAAGCATTGGAACAGGCTGCCCAGGGAAGTGGTTGAGTCGCCATCCCTGGAGGTATTTAAAGGACGTTTGGATGAGGTGCTTAGGGACATGGTGTAGTGGTGGTCTTGGTAGTGTTAGGTTTATGGTTGGACTCGATGATTCTAAAGGTCTTTTCCAACCTATACGATTCTGTGATTCTGTGATCATTTATCTTGCAAAAATTGAATATGAAATAATATGGTCAGTAACATAGTGTTGTTTAGTAAGATAACATGATGTAATCCTACCACTTCCATGGGAACTGGCAGACCCTCATACGGAGTCTTTGTGCAGACCCTGTATTCCAAGAAACAGGTGGTCCAAACGAAGAAAGTTAGAAGAGTAAAGAATAGCTAGGTGGAGTCTACAAAAATATGACTTAGATTGAACATTTTTTAAGATCTGGGTTTGTCTGGCCTAGGAAAACAAAAGATTGAAGCGAGACAAGATACTTTAGGCAAAAGGAAGAAAGTGCATGGCAAAATGTATTTTGGTATGTGGTTGGGAGGGCAAAGGATGTACAGGGCATGAATAAACCAATGAAGAACCTCTAAAGTGGCTAGTGGATTGCCACCTTGGAGCACATTTCCTGTATCTTCCCTCCCTGGTACGAAACTCCGTCCATGGATAGACTATCAGGAAACGCTACAGACCAAAATAGAGTTGTAGTATTTAAAATCAAGTGCAAAAATTGTCTTTCTCCCATGGTGTGTTCCTAGATGTCTGAGTGAATCTGGAGGGTTAGAGGTGAGATTACTGTACTGGTGTCAAGTAATTGTCTTAATGCTTTATACTTCTGTAGCATCTTTCATCACAGGACTTTAAACTATTGAAAACAACCATGGTCTTATAAAGCCTCTGAGAGGAAGGTGAGAATTATCACCATTATCCAGATTAAAAAATAAAGATAGACCAGTTAATTGGCTATTTTTTTTAACGCACTCAGGTTTGTGGATATGGAAGCTCAGCTCACATGAACATCTGAATCACGTAAAAGACCAGGACCAACCACACATTCTACAAAGCAAGGAAAGAAAATGGAGATGCTTGATTCTCATGTTAGTGTTACTCACCAGACTTCCTACTAAGAATAAACACACAAGAAAGAGAAAGGAGAGTTCCACTGTTGGCCAAACCCAATGCCCTAAAAGCAAAGCCTGTGGTGAAAAGTAATACATTAGAGAGTGAACAGTGATAATGGAGAGGCAGAAGAGTGCAGAACCTAAAAAAGAGAGTTGTGACATGTAACACCAGTCCACTTCAGTCTCACCTAAATCCACTGTCTTCAGACCTAGCCTAAACTGGATTGTCTTCCCATCCAACACCGCAGAAAGGTATTTCGCATTCCAGTGCAGGGCTGGCCAGTCACCAACCATGTTACAGAAGACTGCAGGTTGCTGTAGAGTCATCACAATTTCTTTGGCTTTCCCAGGAGTAAACGGTTTGACATCTTCACCTATGTAAAGAAAAAAACAAGCTGTAGAGAGATGATTTATGATACATGAAGTGTTACCTATCATCTTCCACAGCATAGGAAACATTAAGAACTAACCTCCTTTGTTTATGGTTGATTTTTTTATTATATTTGTAGATGTTTTTAAGTCAAATTTCTACTGCAAACACTGAAAGAACATTCCTACACTAAATTAAAGTTTAAAGCAGTGTATTACCACACAAAATGTAAAAACAAACAAACAAACAAAAACAACAAATAGGCATGTGCTTAGAATTTTCACTTGTAGCTTAGGCAATAAAGCACTGTAGCCAAACTGTTTAGAATTAGGCTAACAATAAAAAAACCTTAAGAATAATGTCCAGAGTTTAGAGAACATAAATTTTATGAGTAATAGTCTTTCTGCATGGGATTCTTTCCAAGAAGTGTAGAGCATTGTCAGAGATGGCAAACCAGGTTCCTACGCATTTGATTTAAACCAAGAAACAGCAGCATAACCAAACCAGCAGGTATTTTTAGTGTTTTAAAATTCCTTTTCATCTACAAAATTTTAGAAAAAGGAAATTGTGCCAAGAACTAAACTAACCTGAGATTTCCACTTACTCCTTTGCTGTTTAGGGATTTATATGCCCCACTGAAACTGTCAAGCTGAAATGCTGGCAACCTTGAATAAACTCAGCACTTTCAGAACAACTTTTCTTTAGGGACATATTGAGAAGGAAAACCTGATTTAAAGAAAAAAAAAACATAACAGCTCCATAGAGCTGAAGCAGTGGACTACAACTCCACATCATAAAAAAATCCATTCATTATTTTACCCTCTATTGAAGTTAACTCATCCAGAATTTGTATCTGTATAATGCCTAACATTTAACATACTGAATCAATACGTACGGTTCCCCATGACTCCTAGCAGCTCATTTAAAACAAACAAACCAATTCAATCACTCTATTTGGGGGTCAAATTATGGTCTGGCATGCACGATGGGTTAAATAAATACAGGACAAGAAAATTCCCTTTACTCCTGGGTGTTAATTTTGCCTCTCCCTCCTCCCTGTGTGTGGGTGGTGGGACAGGTATTGGAGAACCAGCCGGTCCCGCATGGGGCAGCCCAGCAGTACCAGCTGGGGGAAACACAGAAGACAACCCACCAGGAACAAGGTCACCAAGGAAGGTTCTTCAGGATTGTTTCAAACATAACAGTTTAAAATAAATATATGAACGTTGAAGTGTGAATGGCAGGAATAAGAGGAGCCCTGTGCGTGCTGTACGCCAAATCTCTTTGGGAACTTTTGTGAGTCCCCCTTCTTTTGGCAGGGTTTATACTCCGGCATAGCTGTACTTTTTAGTTTTCTAAATTAAACTGCTGTCTTCACACAGATTCAGTGGAAGGTATCAGGGCCGGGGTCTCCTACGGTCAAGAGGTCCCTTCTCGCACAGACTTCCAGGGAAACTGAATCGCTCTCTCCTTCCACTCCTCATGAAAACTCCAGCTTGAAGCTTTAAAACTAAAGACCTCCAATATTTTATCTTCATGGAACATAAAATTTTTAAATGGCTTCCCTTTCTTAAGGCAGATGACAGGAGGGAATTTGGGTTTTGGTTTGTTTTCCACATTTCCTCTTATACGCAGAGCAACACTTGGCAGGATGGTGTTGCTGTGACACAGAGATGTCTACGACACTTGGCCTTCAGTCTCGCGCTCCAGCAACTTGCACAACCAGGACATAAGGAGGCCTCACGGGGACCGTATGTCTTACCATATGGTCTTCACTACCCCCGGAAGGAGGCTCTGGGGGTTTCTGAGCAATAGGTTAGTATACCTAGAAGGGAGCAAGTCCAGAGAAGGCAGAAAGACCATCTGCAGACACAACGGCACGTGCTGGTGCAGCTACCAGGAGCTGGCTACGAGGTATGGCAAGAGGCTAAAGCTCAGCAAGTTTTTTTGCAGTGGTGCTGTTCAAAGACTAAAGGCAAGACTCAGTCCAGATCTGAACACTCCCAGAGGGATTTATAAAAATTCTTCTGTCTCCAATAGGTGCAATTATAATACCATATAGAAGCGGCTTTCACAATGCGGGAGCTGGCTGGCCTTACATACCTTTCAGATTTTCCAACTTGTAAAAATGAAATTATTCCTGCTTAGGCTAAGTTTATCACCGCATGGCTGTCTTTTTGACTACTCAATTGTTTTTGTCTTAAGGGCACTACATTTACTTATTTGAGAGGATATAAATCCAAAGAAATGCAAGAAATTGGTGGCACTTCTTTGGAGAATTTTGCAAAGCTGAGTTTTATTGCAGAAGCTTCAGGTTTATACTGAAACTTCAGTCTACAGTTGGGAAGGGCTACAAAAGCAGAAATATTACTGGGAGAGACAGGAAGGCTCATTGAAGCTAACTGCTGATTCTGTGTGGCTTTCTAATGATTTCCACGTGCGTATTGTGCTTTTGAAAGGTGTGGGTTTAACCACAATGAATATACAGTGGGAAGTGCAGAGCTCAAGCTACTGGGAGAGTTTGTATCATGCCAAACAAAAAACCAAAATTAGACTAAATAGCCTCTCCTCTACGAACATTAGCTGGAGGTTTTTGTCATGTCACCACTCTTTATTCAGTTGTAAACCTATTTCCCCATAAAATTTAGAAACAATGAAAGAGGACAGTCTGTCTTAGTAAGATGCTAATCATTCCTATCTTCAAACAGAATTAAAATCATTGTTAAATGAGTATATATCGTTTCCTGATATAGATAATCACATACAATACATATGATATAACCAGCAGTGAAGTTTGAAACATTTTAGAAAATTTAAAGCATTAGATAAATGAACATTAGGGTTTTTTTGCAAAGACAAATGGGGATTCTTGCCGATGTTGTGTGAAGAATCTTTAAGTGTCTTGATTCAGTTTTATGTATTCCTTGGTGAGAACAGCAGTCAGCTAAACATAATTCTTTCCCCATAATATTTGTCATGCATATCTAAATATCTGTTAGAGAAAAGGCACACGATAAAAGGTAAATATCATATACTACATCAAATAGATATTATGATAATTTGGAGAACTCTGCTCATGACCAAGGGAGATTTCTGACAGAACTATATGCTGTAGGAGTGGTAAAAAGTAATTAAAAGAGATATCTGAAGATATCTCTTGGAAGAGAGATTAGCAGAAAAATTTGTAATTTAAAATACTAGTAATCTTTTCCTTAGTTATTGTTATCATAGCTTCACAAAGACCTCATAAGCTGGGCTCTTGCTTCTCAGTATTTCCTAACCTGAAATTGGTGGTAATTGATTCCTAGGCAAAACCTGAGGTTGTATAGGACATATAAGGGCATACAGTTTGGACATGGGTGTGTATAAGTACAAAGTGTGTAAATAAAATGTGTTGCAAAGAAACAGAATGCCCATGGCACATCTTGGGCATTAGATATCAAATTCCTAGGGGAGATCAGGTAGCAGGAGAGAGCAGAAATGCATATTCCCTTTGAAAAGAAAAGCTCTGTTGGAGTCTGCATTTACTCAGTTGTACTCTGATCCAAAAGAGAAAAGGAATACTGTTAAATTAGTTCTTTCTATCAGGTTCAACAAATGATGTGGCTTCACAGTACAAAAGGAAGCAGGAATAATTTGTCTCATGTTTTGACTTTACACAAGGCATGTATAGAATCCAACCAGGAACTGAAAAACCAAACCAAGTTTTACCTCAAGTTTTGTAACTGTGACAGCTTATATAATTGGCGAAAAACGTAGGTGTTCTTTAGAAAGGTAACACATTGCGAAACAGAGATCTTCCAATTAAAAAAATAAAGCTCTCCAGTCGTCTTTACATGAAGTGTTGTCAAATATGAAGACTTATCCAGACTTCCGCACTGAGGGCAGGTAAAAGAAAAGCGATGAATTGGCTAAGTACTTTCCAGTAGACTCTGTGCTTCTAAGAGAGAAAATAATTTAATGTTTCTGATTAACAATTTTTCTGAATAACTGAGTGGGGTTTGGGAATAAAGAGTTTAGCACAGCAGGCAGTCTGACAAAAAGTGGACTTGATCAAAGTTTTTCAGAAGTTAAATGTACTGTCATTAAAAAGCTAAATGTACTGTCATTCATTTAAAATAATTTAGCAAATTAGAGGAGTTCATTAGTGCGTGGTAGTTGGCTTCTGCCAAAACACCCTGCTGCTTAAATATGAGATTTAATTGAGAGGTATTAAAACTATTTTCTAGAAGAGGGAGTACAAGGAAATCCTGGTAACATATTTGGTATAAGCATCATCAAATTGTTTTTCTTGCAAATCTGTAATGCTTCATTATGCTTATTTCTTTAAAAAAAATTATGAAGTTAAAAGAAAAATTTGGCATTTTGAATACATTAATACAGAGCAGCCAGGTCACTCAAAAAATCGACTGACCTCCAAAATCTTAACTATCCAACAACCAGAAGCAGGAAAAGAGAAGGTATGGGGGAGGATTAGGAAACTCCCCAAACCAAAGAGAAGTGACTTGGTTTGGAGGTCAAACTTAATGATTTCACAGTACATTAACTGTGTAAATTAAAAAACAACTTTAAATAATCTGCATGTGATTACAATGTTATGCACTATAATCAGCCTACTCCGGGCAAACAGAATGCATCTAAATATACACGAGTAGTTTTCAGGATCAACACCTAGGTATTACTTCCTGACCAGTTATTGCTGTTACTATTATTTTTTACTCTGGGAACGTCAATACTGCAGATGCAGCATAGCTGGGGGGCATCTAACCTAGATTTGCATAGATATTTTGGCTACTGAAGGATAGTTAGCAGTTGCATGGAGCCTCTCAGGATAGACTGGTCAAACGCATCTCTGCACTGGTAAGGCTGGCACCTGAAGCTTACTCTGGTAGCATGAAGTCAACACACTCTTCCTTGCCCTCTGTGTCTGCTACCGCAGAAGGAGGGCGTCAAAAGAAAAGAAAGAGGCCAAAAGAGGAATTTGTATTTGCACTCACTTTCCAGTCCTGCTGCAGCAAGGCTGAGCATCTTACAGTTTTTCTTACAGTAAGTCTGAGTGACTCAAGACATGAAGTAAGATAAGAGCGTGGGCTATGCCCTCAAACCTCAAACTGCCCTTCCGATAAAGAAAAGGAAATAGCTGTCAGACTTCTTAGGGGTTGAGCCCAGAACACAGCACTGGGAGGGACTTCCCACCCTTACTCTAAATGACGGCATATCATCTCAAGCATACATTTATGAAATTCCTTCCTAAATCCCATAGGGCTCTTCCTAGAAAGCTCTTTCTGAACCCCTAGCCAGCTTCTACCTGTTGTCTCTTCTCCTCCCCTCCCATAGTGCACTTTTAGAAAGCAGTCGTGTTCGTTTTCAGCTAACCAACTGAATGTTGAATGACCTCGGCTCCTCTGGTCTCCTCTAGTAGAAGAAATGCTTTCCCTTCCCTCCTTGTCCTTACAGCTCCTGCCTGCATCTTCTGCCATTTGAAATACCCCCTTCCCCTCCCACCCCCCCAACCCAGGAAAATTAGGATATGTACAACTGACACAAGTCATACTAAATGTATTGCCAATGAACTTTGTACACGTATTGGCAAAATTGCTGAAAGCAAAGTGAAACACAATGAAACCACACCTGTTGGATAAATGGCATTTCATTTTCTGTTAAAGGAAAAGACTACGGTCTTTGACCAAAACCTTCCATCAGGACATAAGAGTTTCTCTAAAGGAGACACTGTTCCTCCTTAAGCTAGGCTGCTACAATTCCACCTTTCTGTCTGTTTGGGGTGTAAAGTACACCCACCTGCTGCTGAGGAAATTTAGTAGCAAAGCCATTTTTTCCCAATACCCCACCGGAACTGATACACATTTCTCACAACACTTCCTAATAGATGGGAAATTTAATACAAAACTTAATACTAATATAACATTATGATTGAAAGTAAGGGAACTGGCACATCAGGGAACTAACATCTATATTTCTAAGAAAAAAAGAATTTGTTCATGTTGCAAGTAAAGTTTATTTCTATTTCTTTTTCTATTCCTTGTTAGTAGTAAATATGAATGCACTATTCTTAAACTGATGAATTTAAAAATTCACTTTACAAAATTCACTGTCAGAAACTGTAACCATTTATGACTTTATTGTTGTCCTATCCTGACAACTTGACTGACAAGAACTTCAAAATGACAGCAGCAAAAGAATCGAAATCTTCTAAAATACACTGTTTTGCCATAAGATATTGTAGTAAATAGTCAATAACAGTCAATAGTGTTCTAAAAATATGTTTTTTCCCATAAGCCATTGTAATACATTGTCAATAATACAACTGAGCCTTTTGAATTTCATCCACAAAGGGGTTATGATGGAAGTATACAAGACTTTGTTCATTATTATAATACATAGGATACAAATTATGATTAATGACTGAGTCAGAGGTATAATTGTCAGAATGAAATTATACTTTAAAAGAATAAAACTAGTATTTTTGAATTACATAAATTATTGAACTGAAAGAAACCAGAGAGACCCACTGTGCAAACCTCAAGAACAGTTTCTGCAGTGCACAATAACCAACGTGCACAATCAGGGTATTAAAGGATTGCCATTATTATAGGAATATTAACAAAAAGCAGGGCTATTATTCCATCTGTTTACATCATGCCATTTCTTTCAGCATGGGTAAAACAAGCAGAAGTGAGCTTAACCTTTGTTTCAAGTTGCTGTTTCTCTTTATAAAGGTCCTCATGCAGCAACATGAAATTTGTCTGTGAGAAACTGTTAACTGTATGTTTTCAATCTTGGGGTTCGTATAAAGAATGTAAAATCTTGCTTTGACATAATCACAGAATCACAGAATCATATAGGTTGGAAAAGGCCTTAAAGATCATCGAGTCCAACCATAAACCTAATGTAGAGCTAAGGATACATTCAACCTAATACAGCTCACCAAAATGTGAACTACCAAGCTCTTCTAATTTAATTTTCAACCTTAACATTTAATTAATGTTAGTTCTGTTTTTTAATATAAATATTAAACATAAAAGAAACTCTGTTTTTACTGAAAAAGCACAGCCTTGTTACATAGAAGCTTATCTTTCACAACTTTGTAACACAACAAGCTGCTGCTAGTGGTGTCAACCTATCTTTACCATCTTCCCTCCAGAGATTTTCTTTCTCTTTTCTTTTTCAAATAACAACTGCCTGCAAAGTTTCTTTATCTGTAAACACCAAGAGCTAAATATCAGAAAAGATCAAGGACTCTGTAGGCCCAAATCTCCACTCAGATGTGCATGAACTCTTGTTCTAATCAGCTGCACCTGCTTTTCTGGAGCCTGAAGGTGACCTTTAATTTTAGAAGAAACCACGACAGTGCTGTTGCTTTGAATTTTGGAAGCTTCTTGCGATATGCAAAATTTACCAAAACTCAGTGTTTGCCAACCTATTAGTATATCTGGAAAAGTCCTTTCAGTAGAGGAGTTTAAATATTCTCAGATTCCTTTTAAACATTAATGTCACTATGTCAACTATTCACTAATTCAATATTAGTATTAGAAGCAATAATGTCTTCTATATCCAGTCTTCAAAAGCACATGGTACTTACAAATTTAAGATAACCCCCTGAACATTAGCAAAACAATAAAGTTGCAAAAGGTTAAAGTTGCACTTTTATACCAAGACATCCAAACTGCCTTACCACTGTTCTTGTTGAAATACTCTAATAGAAATCAAAATCTCGTGCTACCATATCTACTCCCAAGAATCTCATTTTGCCTGTGATCACAAAGCATAGAATAATTTAATCTGAAATCATATATGCCCCTGTTCAGAAAAGCACCGACACAGAAATAATCAATTTAGCCTCTTCTTTCTATACAGAATTACACGATAGAGAGTCACTTTTCCAAACAGACAAACAACATTTTGTGAGCATTATGTCTTCAAGATGGATCTGATCCCAAACACCTACCCAGACAATCAGGTCTTCAGAAAACTCGTTTGGAGAGCATGCAGCATACCTATTGTATGACAGCCAAGTGTGACTAGCCAGACCAAAAGAAACGAACTCCCTGATGCCCACATCATTAATTATATCAGAGCAATAATTAAGTTACTCCTTGCTGTTACAATCTTGTTACAATCTTGCTGATTCAATGTAAGATAATAGGCGAACCAATGACAAAGTCTGATCAGAAATGAGAAACACATTCAAGAAAGACACAATGGGCTGACCAGTACCAGAGCAATATGATTAGCTCTTCTTGCTGGCACGATACAATGAGATCTACACTGAGGCAGTCCTAGCCCAAGGAGACAGGTGGAGATTTTCACCCTGTATTCCCAACTCAAGCACAACATCCTTGTGTGAGTCAATGGATTTCCATCATTCTCAGGTTTTTGGGAAGACAGGAAACCATCAGTCTTTGAAATGTCTAGGTGTCTAGGATTTCCCTAACACAACTTTGGGATGCAAAATACTCTACTGATGTTGTTTGCAGTTGCTTGCACATGGTGGCCCTGAATAAAATGAAAGAACATAGGGAACGCAGTCTGCTGAGGTTGCAGCTCCAACATAACGTCCCTAAAATACCTAAGACACTGAGCCTGAAGGCTGCCTAAGTGAGGCAGGGAAGTAGCCATCAAAATAAGCCTGGATGAAAGACATCATGCAGCTTCCACCTCCCCCTCAAAGAAGATACAATCATCTTCTACATGTTCATCATTAAGCAGGCGATGAATAGCAGAACAAGTAGAAATGGAGTACAAAATGCTTTAAATGTACTCAAAGCCCAAGTCAGGTGTGACTTTTGCATATTCCTTTTGAGAGCTACAGTGAAGAACCCACAGCGTGGTCCACAGGGAATCTGGTGAGATGTCTTTCATTGGCCAACCACAAAGGCAGACTCCACAAGAGAAAGGAGCTACCCCACATCTCCCTAAAGGACCTTGCAATGGGCTCTGGCTCACCACAAACCTAGAATCATCTCCACTACAACGGTCACTTTGCGATGTGGGTATACACAGCCTGCGATCAAAAGGTATACATGAATGTCCACTGCATAACACTGGTGTTTGAATTTAAGAATAAAACCAAAACCAAGAATAAAACCAGCTTTCATAAGCTGAAGATATGCCTGTATTTTCGTTTCTTGTTGATACTAGAAAACAGAAAAAGGAAGCACTGTAAAACCTTTTTCATCCTGAAGTACAAGGAAATCATTGTATGACGTTAGAGCTGGAAGTCTATCTACCTCTCAATAAAAAAGAAAGGCGAGAAAAGATACTGAAAGGTACAGAATGCACAGATTGGAAGGTGCCCAAACCAAGCCCAAAACAGAGCAGATCCCGAACAGCCTGTTCCTAAATAACTAGAAGGAAACGGATGTCAAAATTTGATGAGGGAAGAACGAGATTTGCTCACACCTCACAGGCTCACCTTCAAAGGTGTTGTTCAAGACGGGGTGTAAAGAAGGGAACCATTACAGCTCCCTGCTACACTAGTGCTGTTTATGGCAGCTCTGAAACTACATTGTCACAACTCCAGCTGAAGTCTAGAAGGTGAGGGAAATCCCTGAAAAACAGGCCTCTTTTTGGATGCTGGAAGGAATATTCAGAATTGGCTAAATGCCACTTTTGAATCTTTGAATGAATTTCAGGTCCTGCCCATTTTGTGCCAAAATGCTTCTAGCCTTCGTAGGGTATGCAATCAATTGCTACCGGTCAGATTGCAAGATATGAGTTGACACAAGTAAGTACAAGATTGTACACATGATGTTAGGAGTTGTTGGGAGAGAGGCGTAAGAAACAAGGGGATGCTGAAGTTCATAGAATCTCTCTGAAGCAAGTCATGTGGAGAGCAAATCTGTCAAAAACCTCATGACTGGAGAGAGCAAATGGCACTTCCCAATGTGCTAGGAACTGGGGGTTGCACCATGGGGGGGATACTCTCCTGGACTGCTCAGCTCAACCATTACGTGATAGGTCTGTTTAAGCGGAATTAGACTCTCCAGATGCCTCAAGGTTATAACAAACCTGTCAAAGCCTTCAGTTTATCTTAATAAGCCAGGCTTAAATCAGCACAATCTAGGTGCCAACTCATAAGCGGATCATTCAGGCTTGCCTCAGGGATGGGATGAGCATTTGGCAGCAATAACAGCTTCAGCCATACAATTTTTAGCCGTAACCACTAGTCCATCAGAGCTCCAGGCCACCAACTCCTCCTAAGATGATTTCCAGAAGGTTTTGGGCCGGATACAGGCAGATAGGCATGAATACAGAGATGCAACCACCTTGAGAGCTTCTAGGTTTGAAATGGAGGCACCTACCAATGGATACACTATCATGGTTGGGCAATTAGTAACTGGATGGGCTTCTGTATCACAATTTTGGATCTAGGTGCCATTAAGTCCATGCAAGTCCTGCTATAGGCATGAAGTTCTGGGCCAGGAGACAAAATAACCTTTCCACTGGCCTGAATATATGTGCACTTCATCTGATAATATTCAAATCACTTTAGCTACATTATAATGAGGTTAAAGCAAGAAAAGATTTCCCCACCCCAAATATTACAAATGTCAGTAATGAGAACAGTAAAAATGTCACCACACGGAGAAAAGAGTGAAATTAGCATATTTAGAGAAGTATTATACCCATGAGTGAAATAATGCAATCAGCTAGCTGCAAGATAAAGCTAATTTGGTTTCCAACAGTTTATCAACAATGCACTGCTCCTTTACATTAACAAATTTAAATGGTACCATATCCTGCAAAGAAGAATAATTCACACAGAATATTACACTGTGTTAATTAAATAGCTGGAACAGAAAAGGTCAGGCCATGACTGAAAGATGCACATATGGGTTGTGAAGCTATGAAAAGATGGAGCGATTTCAAATCAAGCAATTAAAATAAATTATTTAAATCATGATTAAGTCGATAGTAAATAACCCTAGATTTTCTGAGCCTATGTTGACAGGTCCTTTCTTTTGTTGCTGTTTCTCAGAAATGTCTCTTTCTTGCTGACCCATGCAAGAGTCAAAATATCTTTAAACCCATCATAAGATGAGATGGCTTGGATAAGTTATCAGAATTATCCTGCTTATAGTCAAGTTTTCGTTTTACTATGCAGGCAGTAAGAGGCAAGAGGCAAGTTTTGCAGTTTAAGGATACTACAAAGCCCCACTTGCCTTATTTCTGGATGGGTTTCCTGCCACTAGAACAACCCAGAAATCCCCACAATTACTACAGTTAATTGAAAAATGTTCAAAGAGGGAAATACTTCTTCACTTTGTTTACTTCTGCAAATTACAGCACTTTGTCTTTGGCACAATGCCACCGAATCAATTATATTATAGTAGTGACATAGCTATTGTAAATTGAAAGAACATTTTGGCATGGGCTAAACTGTGCTGAGGTGGTAATGTATGAAAAAGACTTAGTAAAACAGGGAATTAATCTTACTTGGAGCCCCAAAGCACTGCTGGAATAGGCATCGGTCACAATCAAATCTGAATCTCATCCAATATTTTTACTCTATTTTATTTTTGTCACTACAGCTGTACACGGCAAGCTCAAATTTTAGTTTGTTACTATCCATGTCCCCCCATTATTTAATTGTGCGTGAATTTTATTTTTCCTGGGGAATTTCCTGAACTTTTCTAGACAAAATCTCATTTTCTTTTTGATCATAGTTCTGCTGATTTCAGTTGGTATAAACCTCCTTTTTGCACCTTCAGTGCAACTTCTAATTTGAACCTCAGTCTCGCAAACAGAGCTGTGTGCGCTAAACAAAATGCAATGTCCGTATGTTTGGGGAAGAATTTCATGGGAGTGTGTGAGGGTTTTGGCTGCAAAACCATGGGACGGGAACCACGTGTGAAAAGCAGACGTATGCTGCCCAGCACATCAACAGAGTTACGCCACTGGCACTGGATCTAAAACCAGCCCGTGTGGATCCCGCTGTTCAGCTCTCCCCAATTAAGCACACAGGCATTTATCAAGCCAACTTCCAGACTTTGTGACAGAATGCCTAAGCAAGGCAAACTGAAATACCTCATTTTTTCAGGGAAGATGAAGCATTGTGCAGCATACGAGCCATTAATTTTATGACAAGTGCAGATGGTAGATATACAGATAAATACTCACGCAACCTAATGGAATGAATACATACTTCAATCTATTTAAATGATAAGAGTTTCTAATGAGCTTAATGTAGCCCACATGGTGGTATATTCATCCAAACTCTTTTAAAATGAATTTAAGTGCAGGCTGTAACTGAATCCTACTATTCTTCCCCCCAATTCGGACCATAGCTGGTTTGCATTCACCTCAACACAAAACAATTTACTTGTCCCTTTAAAAGGGCAGATACCCCGGAAAAGCCCAGCTGCAGTATCTCTCTGCACGAAGGTGCCCACACTTGCCGAAGGGCCAACCTAGCTCTGCCCTCTGCGGCCGCAGCGGTAACGGGCCCACGCCCGAGAGGGACGTTTCGGAGGAGGAGCTGAAGGAGAGGCACGGAGGCCCCGCTCAGGCCCCCGCTCCAGCCGGCGCTTCGCTCCCCCCGTTCCCGCCCGCGGCCTGCAGACAAGCCGCGCAGCCGGGCCGCGCTAGGCCGCAGCGCGGCGGGCCCGGGTCGGGGCGCCGACCTCCGCGGCTGGGCGGGCGCGGAGGGGCGAGGGGCACCTACCCGGCGCGGGAGGATGGCGGCTCTCCCGCCCGGCCATGCTTCTCCGGCTCTCCCTCCGGGGCGGCTCTGGCGGGCTCCCCGCGGCACCGCCCTCGCTAACGGAAGGGGGAGCGCGGCCCGGGAGAGAGCCCGGCCGGCTGCGCCCTGCCGCACGGGGCGGAGCCGCAGTGGGAGCGTGACGGCCTGACAGCGGCTGCGAGGCAGGGGCTCCCCCGTCCCCTCCGGTGACACCCGAGCGGCCCCTCGCCCCCAGCGGCGGCTCCCGCGGGCCGCCCCGCTCCTGCCCCAGGACCCGAGTCCCCTCTCCCCGCGGGGTGACGGCCCAGGGGACCTGGGAGCTTCCCCGCCCCGCACGCCCCCCCCAGGTCGCGGGGCTGCGGCTGCCCGCCGGCACGGCTCCCTCCCCGCCGGCGGCGGGCCCGGCTCTCCTCCCTAGCGCCGCTTCCCTCCTCCCCTCGCCGGCGGAGGAAGAAGGCGGCCGCCGAACCTCCCCGACCGCGCATGCGGCTGTGCCGGGCCGGGGCAGCGCCGCCGCGCTCGGGGTTTGAAGTGTGGGTGTCCCTTCCCCGTCCCCGGCGGGCCCCCGTCAGCGCCCCCGCAGATGGGCTTAGGCTGGAGCAGCGCGGAGGAGCGGCAGCCGCTCCTGCCGCCGCCGCCACAGCAGCAGCAACGGCGGCGGCCGCAGCCGCGGGGGCCGGCGGGGGGCCCGGCGCTGCCGGCGGCCGTGCCGGTGCCGGTGCGGCGGCTGGCGCCGTTGGCGGGCCGCGTCTACGGGCGGCGGTGGCTGGTGCTGCTGCTCTTCTCGCTGCTGGGCTTCGCGCAGGGCCTGGTGTGGAACAGCTGGGGCCCCATCCAGAACTCGGCCCGCCTGGCCTTCGGCTTCAGCGGCTGGGACATCGCCCTGCTCGTCTTCTGGGGGCCCATCGGCTTCGCGCCCTGCTTCTTCTTTATGTGGCTTATGGACAAGAAGGGTGAGCGGGGCCGGGAGCGGCCGGGCAGGGGGTCGGGACTCCCCGCCCCGCTCCTGCGGCTTTCCCCGGGCCAGGCGGGGACGCGGCGGCCGTGGCCATGGCTGTGGCTGTGGCCGTGGCCCGCCGACGCCACGGTGAGGGGCGGCGTGGTGGTCGTGGGGCCGGGGAGGGGGTGCCGCCGGCCCGGGGCCGCCCGTTGCGCTCGGGGCTAGTGGCCTCGGTCTTAAAAGGGGATGACTAATACTTCAAAGGCATCATGAGTGCTATTTTCAGTAGGCTGCTTAAACAAAGAAAGGCACATCAAAGGCCATTCACAAGGAAGGTACTTAAGCTGTTCCTAAAGCTAAGAGGAATTATGGCATCTTAAGTCGCGGCCGAGGTGTGGGTCTGGAGATCTGCTTCCTTCTGGCATTGCCATGCGGGTGTTCGACCTGGAGATGGTCGTGTTTTCTAGTAATCGGCTGTGATCCAAATGTGTTGATGTTTGGATCAAGTAATGTCAGTGCTCAGGGCAGCCACTGAATCTGGAAATACTTCATTTTTAAAAGCAGACTGGACACGAAGTCAGTGGTTTGCTTTTAGTTGTGCTAGGGAGATGCAAAGACAACGAATGTAAACCAGAAGTTGCGCTCCAGGGTTTCGGGAAGACGAGCACGAGGGAGAGTTTCCTAATTTGTGTTCAGGCCATTGCGTGTCGGTAGCAAACTTCTGAAAACCGTGTTTGTCTTTGGAGAACTTCTCTAGGGTCTGTGCAGTTCGTCTGTGGTCACCCTGGGGACCGCTCTGGCGAGGTCAGGTAGCTCTGTTTGCAGATTTGAGCTTTTGGGCCTAAATCCACAGAAGCGTTTAGTCTTTTAATTCCTGTTTAAACAGGCCTCTAAACAGGAGATAGGAGCCTACGTACCCTTGTGGCTCCTGATGTTAAGTGCTACTCATTCAATTTATTTAGGAATTAATAGCTCATTTGTGAGGAGGGAAGGGGGGAAAGTGAAGGCAGGCAGGGAGAAAAGTTGTAGCTGCAAAGGCCTCTGTCTCAAAATTGGAATTGCTTTTCCTAAAACTGAAGAGGTGTTGGGGAAATAAAACCTACTGGGCTGAAAATGCGTTCTCCAAATGAGTCCATGGTGGCTGTACAGCCAGTCTCCTCTCAAGCAATTTAGACTTAAGTTGACAGTGTCTGTCTAGACTGCTGTATAATAGTGTTGTTAATTATCTTTAAATTAAAGTAAGTGATTTTGTTTAGTACAGTGAAGACAATGACTCTGCTCACGGTATGAAGAAAATAAAGCTAAAATTGAACCTGTTCTTGTAGAACCGAGTCTGTTTTTATTTCTTCATTTTCTACAAAGTTGATTCTGAGCGATACAAAAAAAAATACTGGAGAGGTTTTGAAGTAAGTCGTGGAAGAAGAAACATTAGTGTTTTGTTGTTTCTTTAATGTGATTGGTAATGTAGTTGCTGGTTTTCTTGGTTTCACATGTAGCTTGTTTTAATGAGAATATGTATACTAGTGTTTTCCTCATTACCTTAACTGATTGCTTGGGTGGTTTTTTTTGTTTGTTTTGGTTGTTTGTTTTTGTTTTGGGTTTTTTTTTTTTTTTAATTTCCTTGTTCATTGGAGATATTGATACAAACTACCCCTTTGCTCTTGCTTTGTTGCCTTCCTTGTTGAGAGAATTTTGGTTGATAGCCTAAATAGTGCATCTCAACTCATTGGCTTTATGCATAAGGAGTACATAAGGGCTCTGGAGCATGTTCTTTGCACAGCAGCAGATTTTGTGGGAGCCCTGTTGTGTTTCATGCTGTTTTCTGCGTCTGGATGATTCCCACAGAGAATGTGGTGCTTTTTGCTTTGGAAGTGACGGTGGAGTCCTGCCACTTGGTTTCTCACGGAGCGAAGAGGGGAGCTACTGCTGCCCAGCTCTCCCTTGGAGCACGTTTCCACTGGAGGCATGTTGCAGGGAGGTATCTGCTCTTTGGAGTACGCATGTTCCAAGAGGAGCGTGACTCTACTGCTTTGACGCTGTAAAGTTGGATGGGTGTGACCTTGCAAGAGCAGTATTTCACTTGCTTAGGGGTACAAATACTTGTTGTTACACCAAACTTATTCTCTGTACCAAAAATATAGAGAAACGACACCATTTACTCTCCTGGCTTCAATCATCTGTCATTGGAGTTAGCTAGTAAAGGAACTGTCAGGAAAAAAATGTATTTGTGAAGTGTCAACATGGAAAACCTGGCATGTATCAGAAGTATGACACTGTAGATGACGCATGTCAGAATTTGAGAGGAGATTCTGCTTTTAGATAGTCCTATACTTCACAGTCAGAGGTATATCTAACTGATACGTAGCTGCCTGCTGTCAGTTAAGTCTGATTTTGTGTTACGATGCTTCAGATGAAGTCCAAAAGTATTTGTCTTTTTGGTTTTTAGTTGTTCATTGTAGGATATAGTTTGAAACATAAATCTGTTTCCATACCAAACTTCTGTTGTATTATTTGTGCACCTGTTTCTTATTTCAGTACTGCTTATAAGGGTTTGGTCACTCTTTTTTTTTACCTTTTAACTAATTAGAAGTTGAAAGATCGAATATTAAGTAACAGGCATGTTAATAATCCTACTTGGAAGAAGCATTTCTTGGGCTGCGTGATTCAGTTCCATCACAGCTTCTCGGAGGAGTATGGGGTCTTCTGAGAAGAGAGGACAGTAGTAGTTATTTTTAGTAGAAGGTATGCTAAATAAGCTCCAAATTATCTGTTCTTCCGTTCTGTATAGAAGGGATCCAGGATAGATAAATTACACTTTTTTTGTTTTCTAACCTCGAAGGGTTTCTTGGCCTTTGTGACCTTTTCCCTCCTGGCCTGCCGAGTGTGTCTCCTGGATTTTTTTTGTGGAAGCTTGTTTGCAGGTGACACAGGTAATGCATCTGGGGAATGGGAAGAACGTGTGGGCTGGGAAAGGTGTGTAGATGGTGTCTCTTGGCTCCCTGGGGAATTTCTGTGGGAGATACTACAGGCAACTGTATGCTTCCCTCAAGGACTCCAGTGACCTAGAATGGCTGTTGGTGTCAGAAGCAGCGTGACAAACAGTCTTGGCTGTCTAAGCCGATGTTCCTGTAGATCTACAGGGATTTCCTTTTTTTTTTTTTTTTTTTTTTTAAATATGAAATTGAGGGTGAATTTTCATCAGGACAGTAGTGATGGTCTTAACAAAGCTGTATTTGTGAAAAATCTTACTTGAAGGTCTGAACAGACTCAGTAGGAATACGCAATTTTTTTTTGAAGGGTGATAACACTGTATTTTAAATTGTCTTTGAGATACTAGAGGAAGCTTGGATTTAGCTGGTCTTTCTGTAAGGCATGTATATTGGAAGCTAGTTTGTATTTTTTTTTCTGAGCTCTTGTTCTCAAAGCTACATTCATTTTCAGATGCTTAGATCACAGCTGGAAATTCTTATTTGGGGAGTGAGCCCTGTTCCCGTTCCTGCATCCCAGCTTCCTCTGGCTGAATGGAGACTTCTGCCAGTGTGCTCTTCCTTGGGAGCCTGGAGGAGCTTTCCATGCTCCTTGGCTAGGGTGCTGTCATAGGGACAGTGGTGGCATCTGTAACGTTTCCTAGTCCTGTTCTCAGATGGGTGCGTGTTGAAACTTGGGAATTATGTTTGCATCATTGTTTTTGAGTATGTGCCATTTTGAAGTAGGTTTGAAAACCCTTTTCCATAAGTAGAATTACGGGTGTTGTCTTGGTTGGTTGGTTTCTTAGTGAAGAAAGGTTAAAAGATGGAGTGTGCTATGGAGCTAAATGTGTCTTATCTGGTGTGTTTTCTTTAGCAATGGGATTAGAGAGTCCTTGTTTAAATGATAATTACCTTTAGAGATTCAATAAGACTGAAATTAAATGGGAAATGACTTCAGTGTGCCGTTGGATGGACCCTTGTTGTTTACATGATTAAAATTAGCTACAATTTGTTACATGATGCTTGAGTGTTTATGGATGTTTTGTGCCTTGAGTGTTTCATTTCCTGGGAACTGTAAATATAAGCATACAGAACTGTTAGGATGTTTATATATCTAATTCCAATTGAAATAGAAAGCTTAGATACTTCTGTGGATCTGGCTCACTGGTTTTTTTATTAGTTAAGTTCATAGTCACAAGGTGAGACCTAAAAGGAATATATACTGTCGGTCTTTGTTATGTTCCCATATGATCAAGAAGAGTCAATGAAGAATGAATTACTTTATGCTAATTTACATTAAACAAATTGAACAGACTGGTGATATTTTTCATTAATTTTTGGAATACAGTGAACACAGTTTTATATTGAGTTTGAAGAAATGTGACATATTACTTGTAAAAGTGAAATGTAATCTATTTCTTGGTCCTTTTTTATAAAATGGTATATGCTTACATGGGTTGCATAGACATTCTTAGTAACTTTATTTTGCTGAAATTAAATTTACATAGCATTGTTATCCTAGTGATTAAATTACGAAGTAGAGAGAAAACGTCAATAATCAGATTTTGGGTTTTAATGGAGATTGGCTTGCCTATTGAAACCATGGATGTTTTTACTTGTATGAATAGTTATTCATTTCCTGAATATCAAACCCTTGATTTCATCGCTGTCTCCTAAATCATGCTTCTCAGTTTCCTTCTCTGAGACATTTGATAGTTCTTATCTCTTCCACCTGGGAGTTTTGAGGTTAAATCCTTTAATACAGTCTGACAAAATAGTCATGAATACTGAGTATGAGTACTAAATCAGGCCTTACTAATATAAAAATGTCTTAATAACTATTCTCTGTACAAAATAAACTACACATGATGGATAAAGAGATTTCTGCATAGCAGCTTTCATGTTTGAAGTTCCCAGGTTGTCACTTTGTGCTGCATGCATGGAAACACTGAATTTGATTTCAGGGGACCTTTGGACTCCTCTAACTCACATCTAAGGTCACTGGGACAGAAAGGAGAAGAATTAAAGTGAACTCATTTTCCCCCCTAGATTTTCATCTAGGAAGTGTTTGTGAAATGCCTTTGGTTTTATTTTGAGATGTGAAGGTGGGTACAGAGAGCAAAGAGGAAGCAGGTTGTTGTTCCAGAAGTCAGTGAAAACGTGAATGGTCAAGTGAAGCCAACAGATGGGGGAGGCTTTCTTTCTCCTATGTGTTTCCATTGCACTTGGCATCTCAGGGTCCTTGTCTGTCATTCAGGCTCTCAGATAACGTGGTAGTAAATATAAATTGGGGCTTGTTACTAGTAACTTAGAAAAATTGCAGCAGGTCTAGTTGCTGATAGGTATCACTGTTGGTATAGATGGACAGTGTGAAGTACTTTCCGTGGTGGCACTCACAAGAACATGCTGAGTTTTTAATGGAAGTATTCATAGTTCTGTTGTGTCCCAAGCGACCATAAACACATGGGGTTTTGGTTAACAGAAGAAGAACAAAAACAGGTGAATTGTGAACCTTTAAAGTTAGAGTTTTCATCTTGTGGCAAAGAAACACATTTTCAGCTCCTTTTTGTCACGCTCTCAGGAACAGACTTACAGACTTTTCTTATCTCAGATGCAAGATAGGTGGCCAATATTTCAAAATGACCAGTTTGATAATTCATGGGTCAAGTTCAAGCATGAGCCTCAGCTAAAGATGCCTAGGATAAGACTCGGCGTATGGCTGTAAGACTTTAATATAATTTGGTGAGATCAAGCTAAAAGGATTTACACACTACAGCAATAGAAAAGTTTTATACAGACATTATGGTTTCGGTAGGTTAGTACAGCCCACAGGAAAGAAATACCCATGGGAAAACTTACAGCTTTGAAAATGTGGGTAGAATGGCAAGGAGCCAGTGAGAAAGGAAAGTGTGATGTTTCTGGTGCTCGACTGAAATATGCTGGGATTACAGAGCGTAGTCATCATAAGCCACTGATTCTACTCAGTAGCATTTATGTTAATGGCAAAGGTCTTGTTAACTCCACCAAGAGCAGCAAAAGGCTCTCTTGGATTTAATGAAAGCTAAATGTGAACTTAGTGCTTTAGTTAAAAAAAAAAAAAAAGGGGGAGGGGGTAGAAAATGCCTTGACTTATTTGAAGTGAAAGCTGTGTATATTTGGTGAAAAGGCACTGATTAATACACTTCAACCATGCAAAAGAAGTTTGAAGGAAAATACCTGTTTTACCCCAGTCTGTTCTCTCTCATCCTGTGGACATCTACTGCATGCTATGAATGATGCATATTTCATTGTCTTATAAGTGATACTGATCCACACCTATCAAATTCCATGAAAGGGATTAATTTTCCTAAGCTAACAAATCTTAGAAGAGATGAAATGAAGTATTGCTTTTCATGTGGAAAGATGAAAGAAGCAATTAGAGACCTGAATATAGGTAAATCCCACAAGAGTAGATATTTGATCAGCTTGATTTTACAAAACTTACTTTGATGAGTTGCTAGTATGTGTGTTTGTATAGACACGCTTTTCCTCTGCACCATCAGAAGTAAAGAAACAGGAAGACTGAACCAAACTTTGCTTTTGTTGCTTAATTTTATATACTGTGGCTGCATGAAAGTCCACAGAGCATTTGTGCAAGTGCTTGCAGAAGTGAGGACTCATTAGAGAATTGATTGGCCCACCCTCACTGGAGTCAGGCATGCTGCAAAAGACCACTTGAGATACACAGAGTGATTAGCAACATAGAGTGGTTTAATTAGGATCTGATGAGTTGTATTAACTTGATGCCACTATGATTCATCATAGCAATACTAGCTTGATTGTTAGCAGCACTTCCCATACCTCCTGGTGGGCCAGGTCGAGTTGAAAGCATCAATCGTGGCTGTAGACAGATGTCCTCTTCTGGAGCTTTTTCTCTTAGATGGTGTCACCCCCAGTCTCTGCTTTGTACTTTGTTTCCACAGACATTTCTCTTTATACCACTACCCTTTACGCAACTCCCATGCTCTTCGCACTCTTCGTGTACTTCTTTGCAGCTGTGGCAGTGGTGCTAGGACAGCTGTTTGAAACACCACATACTGAAGAATATCAGGAAACTGCATGCTGGATTTAAAATAACTTTTTCACAATGGAAAGTAAAATCCTAACATGTTTGCGTAGCTCGTGAGAATAGTAACAGCCATGTTATCTGAGGATAATGTTATCTTGAGGCTTCGGTGCACTGAGCACACAGGCACACTGAGCGTGGGGTATGTAACTTGCTGTACCTTGATGTTGACAAACTGATGAATAGGGAAATAGTCTACCAGTATAAAATACAATCCCTTACTTTTATTATGCAGCTGTTAGCACAAGCAGTATTAAAGCACTTAGGCATCCCAGAACTGGGTCAGGACACAGTTCCAGCTAGAAAGATATTTTGTCAACAGTAGCTTTTGGAAGTGGACTACAGAGAGTATAATTCTAGGACAGCTGTGCACTGATATCTCCCCTGTTGTATGCTCATGTATTTTCACTACCTCTCACAACGTTCTCTCGACCCAAATCCTTCCTAATCTAACTGCTTCCTCTTCTCTGTCTCCTGCCTCACCTGTGTGTCTCCTTGCCTTTGTGTTGTGCCCATCTTGTCCTCCAACTTCCCTCTGTCCTCCACGCCTCCGGCTTGTTAAGGAGTGGAAGAGGTTGGATGTGAGAAGCTCAGGGCTCAAAGGAGTGAGAGCAGATGTGAGAAAAGCCCTTGGATAGGTGGGAAGAGAAAGGGAAGGTGGGAAGAGAAGGTAGAAAGAAGGGGAGAGTATGGGACAAGGTAGTGAGTGGGTAAAGCATGGGATGCACAAATAGAAGCAAGATCTAGAGCCGGAGGGCAGGGAGTGGTGGGGATGGGAAAGGTGGAGGAATGAGCTGAGTAGGAGGCACAGGGAAAGGGATGCTGAGCGTCTTCCGCAGCGAGCAAGAGGCAGTAGTAAACATGACCTAGGTAAGCAGCAAACGATGGGGGTGGCGGGTGCCTGCACAGCACCCCAGCCATGGATCAGCAAACACAGCTTTTGTGAACTGCCTTGAAAAGCGCTTTTAAAACCAGGAGCTGGGAGGTCTCTTTGAACGCAGCTGACCTTTTTGCCTTTTATCATAGATTCATAGAATAGTTTGGGTTGGAAGGGATCTTTAAAGGTCATCTAGTCCAACCCGCCTGCAACGAGCAGGGATATCTTCGACTAGCTCAGGTTGCTCAGAGCCCTGTCCAACCTGACCTTGAACTGTTCCCGGGATGGAGCATCTACCACCTCTCTAGGCAACCTGTTCCAGTGTTTTGCCACCCTCATTGTAAAAAATTTCTTCCTTATACCTAGTGTAAATCTACCCTCTTTTAGATTAAAACCATTCCCCCTTGTCCTACTGCAACAGGCCCTACTAAAAAGTCTGTCCCCATCTTTCTTATAAGCCCCCTTTAAGTATTGGAAGGCTGCCATAAGGTCTCCCCAGAGCCTTCTGTTCTCCAGGCTGAACAACCCCAACTCTCTCAGCCTTTCTTCATAGGAGAGCTGTTCCGTCCCTCTGATCATTTTTGTGGCCCTCCTCTGGACCTGCTCCAACAGGTCCATGTCTTTCCTGTGCTGAGGGCTCCAAAGCTGGAGGCAGGACTCCAGGTGGGGTCTCACCAGAGCAGAGTAGAGGGGCAGAATCACCTCCCTCGACCTGCTGGCCACGCTTCTTGTGATGCAGCCCAGGATACGGTTGGCTTTCTGGGCTGCGAGCGCACATTGTTGGCTTGTGTCTAGCTTTTCATCCACCAGTACCCCCAAGTCCTTCTCTGCAGGCCTGCTCTCAATCCCTTCATCCCCCAGCCTGTATTGATACCAGGGGTTGCCCTGACCCAGGTGCAGGACCCTGCACTTGGCCTTGTTGAACCTCATGAGATTCACACGGGCGCACTTCTCGAGCTTATCTCCAACAAGGTCCCAGTCTTCTGCCACTGCACAACCCAGCCTCTAAACTCTGCCTGGCAGTGCCTCTCATGAGCTGGAGGGTTTATTTGTCTCTTCTTTCACCCTCCCTTTCCCTGAGGCACCCCAGGCCATGGCCGCTTGCTCCCTGCGGGGCTCCCCGGGTGCTGCCGATGCAGAGGAGGGTGGCTGTTCCTTCTTGTGTGGGTTTGGTGGTGGTGGATGTCTGGCCTTGTGATGGAGGCATGAGTGTGATGCTGGGGTGGATGTGGCCACTCTGGCTGGTGTCTCTCCCCTTCTGGAAAGCCTTGTGGAATGGGACAGAAAATGCTAAAATACTGTTATGTTGTCCACTGCCTTGCTGCATTTTAAAAACATTTCAATTTTGCCAGTCTCCTTTCTTCTATAAGTTTTTAACAGTGTGGCAGCTGTGCTACGAAAAGGTAGCTGGTGCTAACTCCTATAACGTAAATACAACAATAATTCCACTGTTATCAAAGTCCCTTGGGCTTTCTCATAGTTTTTTATTATGGAAGTAGTAAAGTACTTAGGAAAGTTGTACTGCATTCATTTTGCTAGCTGTATGTTTATACTGTATTTATAATTCCTAGCTATTAGTTTATAATTCTGTTAAAGAGAAAAAAGAGTAGATCTGGTTTGGGCCTGTGAAAGCTGAATCTGTTTCCTTTAAAGAATTAATATGATATTGTTTAATTTTCCTATCAGAAGAAACTAAGTGTGAACAAAGAAAGACCATTTTCCTTTGGCGATGCTGACCTAACCCAGCTTTACTGATTTCTGAATTCCACTAACAGCATTACCATTGCACAAACAAAACAAATTTTATTCATTATTTTTGGCTGATGTTGTTTTTAGGAGTTAGTTTCATGTTACATTTTAGGAGTGAAAAACAAATCTGAAGAGGATGCAAAAATGAGGTTCATTACTTTTTAATAAAGTTCAGCTATTTTCTGTATTTCCAATTTCTACCTAATTTTTTTTTTCTGGTAAGAAATGCCCTGCTTATGGGAAAGGAGCCATGTAGAACAGGGGTATTTGCTTGCCTTGTCAGAGCTGAAGAAGTAGATAGTGCATAGCACAGGTCCTGAAATAACGTTCCCCGTTGTGAAAATCTATAGTCTGACACTGCCAAACAAAAATACTTGGTTTTAAAAAAGACCCAAAACCCCCAAAACCAAGGTCAGTGCTGAGATGAGCAGAAGTAAGTTTAAGAAACATGAAGTTTTGATAATTCTCTGTTAGAATATTTTGCAAGTTTTCTTGGAGAACATTCTTTGAGTTCTCCCAGTGGCAACTCAGTGGAGCCTCAGCTGAGCAGGCTGAAGACCTCACTGATGGAAGTTTCTTTAAGAATTTTTTTAGTTATAATCCTGGGGCAAGGGAAATCATGGCTTGCTTTGGCTTTCTCTCAGTGGGGATGTTCAGAGCTATTCCATCACTTCCTGCCATAATTTTGGGTTTTTTTTAATGCTTCTCGTGCATATGCTGTTGTGGCTCTGTAGCTGTGCTGTAACTATAATTGTGCTGCAGAAGCTTCTGGTCAATGCTCCAACTTCCTCAAAAGCTACAAGTTAAGCTTTCTCATGCAGATTTGTAGTATAGAGGATTTTTAGATTTTTCCTCTTTTTAAAGCTGGAGATCCGTATGACTCAGCCTGAGGGAGTGATATGTTTTGAAAGTGAGAGGTCTTCTGCTTTTTGCAAAGTCTGCTGATGTTTTTCTGGAATGCTGGACATCAAATACAACTGCATTTAGAAACTTTGGGTTTTATTTGGTTATTTTTGATGAATGCCATCCCTTTTGAATATTTGAGAAAGGCAGAGTTGTTATATTTTCATTGATTAATCTCATGAACCTGAAGAATTGATCAGGAGCCTTAAAAAATGTAATGGGTTTAGGACCCATTGCAGTGCTGCAAAGGGTGTCTTTTAGGATGAACTGTGTACCCTAAATAGTGCCTGATGCATTTTCATGTTAAAGTAGCATTGAAAATGTTCACAGGGAGGAAAATTGAAAGCTTACTCCAGTGACCTTTCCTACAAGTCACAAGACCCGCATGGATGTTACGTCAATGGGACTCTTAAGGCTCTTTTTTCCCCAACTCACAGCAGGGATAGTAAAAAGGAGAAACTTTGCACTTAGTGTCCTGCTTAGCAGTGCACTAGGCAGCATTTAGCGTGGCTGCCAATCCTTGCTGCATGGTTGCTTCTTGATATTCTGTTGTGGCAAAGCAAAATGCCTCTGTGTTTCTTAAAATGAAGAATTTCATGCACCGTTGGGTGGTGCAGGCAAGTACCACTAAGATAATGAGAAGAACATCTTCCCCGATAGATGCGTACAAGAGAGATTGTTTTTCCTCTCTGTTGCCACGGGTAAGGATCTGTAGTTAGTTGTGTGGTAATTAAGCCTGCTGTGCAATCGGGAGTCCTTGAAATGAGTGGGAAGAGAAAATATAAAGCTTCCTTCCCCCTTGTTCGGTGCTGAAAGGGCTTGGGTTGTCGGCGTTCATCCAGGAATACAACAGTGAGAGCTAGAGCGAAGGCTTGTTGTCTTGCGCTTTCTCTCAACTTGTTAATGAGCATCCATAATTTAGCTTCAAAATTAATGAAGAGGTTTAGTCCCTGACTGCATTATTAGCTATTTTTGTCAGTTGCTCTGCATCCCTCTCTGTATGTATACACTAGCACACGCGTACACGCACGCATGTCCTGTTACGTGGTTTTTCGGTTTATCAGATGGCAAAGATGGATTAAATGATTCGCCCGAATCTTCATGTTTCATGGAGTTGAGAGTAGAAAGCAGGTACCTGAGGTGAAGGAAGAAAGAACAACTGTTACAAGTGTTTGTATATTAATTTCATAGATTTATTAAGCACTCAAATATCTCTTTTTTTTATTGTATCCCAGCACTGCACTGACCACAGATGCAGAGAATTACTAGCCTTTCTAATACTAATGGTGAGACTGGCTCCTGCTTCCATGTGCTTATAGCCTGAATAAACAAGGCAGAGGCGGGGGAAGAAGAGAAAAGTGAAGCAGAAGATAAGTGACCTGCCCAATTTTATAAGGTGTGTCGAGAGATGGAGGTCCTGCTGCCCAGGCCAGTGCTCTCTTCTCTCAGAGGTGCTCTGCAAGGATTGAGAGGTTCATTGCACGTGGATTAGTTGCAGATAAAATGGATGCTCTATACAGTAAAATGTGTAATATCAATAAACAGCTAAAATAATTGATCTCCTTTGAAGTCAAGAAACATGGTATTAAAGAATAGGAGATATTTGAGTAAAGAGACTAAAATTGATTCTAAAATCAGCATTTTGATCTGCAGGCAAATACCATTCAATTCAGCACTTTGTTTATCTGTTCAGGCAAAATGTCAGTCTCGGGACTGATAAATAGAATTTACGACACTTGTAGAAACTTGCAATGCAGATTTTTAATCTGCATCTTTTGCCATTTGTTTTTCCATTGTTGATGTTATACTGTTAGGATGCTTCAAAATCCTTAGCTGACATATGGAAGGAAATTTCAATACTTGTAAACTACCTTTTTATATACACAAAAGCTCAGATTATGCCTGTACAGTTCTTAAAATCAGGACTACTTTATTTACAGTACCAAACTTCTAAACTGCTGCACGAACTCTGAAATACTTGCTTTGTGTTTACAGGTATAGTCTGCCACCAACCGTGGTTAAATCCATGTTAGTGAAGCTAACTCTGAAAGGCACCATAGAAGAACTTGGGTCATTAAGTTTGTAACAGCTATGCTTAGAGGAGTAGAGAGTTGGAGAATTAAGCTATACTTCCCTTGATGTATTTTTAGAGATTATTTATGTGCTTGCTTAATATGCTGGGATAATGTTAAAACAGGATGGGTCCACTGATCATATTATCTTGACCTAATTGATGCAAATGAGACAAAAGCACACTGCATCCTCTTGACATGGTTGTGATAGCTTGTTCTTCCTTCTGACAGGTGCAGTCAAATTCTTACATCTAGGGTAAACAGAAAAATAATGATTTTAATATGCTTTAATGAATGTTAAAAATAATTTTTAAAAAAGAAAAATAACGTAAAGCAAGAAGAGTATTTACAATACAAACCAGAAGTTAGCGGAGCAGTTTGAGTGTGAGTACATAAGTATCTTGGTTCCCTTACAATCAGGATGCACATAGAGGAAGATGCAGCAGCTCAGGAATTGCGGGGCAGTTGTGTGATTGTCATAATAATTCTCAATTGCATTACATTTAGCTTTGCTTCTCACAATTATGTCCTAGCAGCTTCTGTATCGGTTTTAGTTGTTACATGTGTTCAGTAATTTCCCTCAAGATGACTGTCGTCTCTCTGAAAAACTTGGCTAGCTAAGTTTTGTGCTTTGAGTCTCTTAGTTGTATTGGGATTTTTTACAAGATTCTTAACTAACCTCATAATTCAGGAGTGATGCTGTTCTTACAAGGACTCACGTGATGATGTTTCTCCAGAGAATGCATGTTTTTCATCTGAGAGTTATACTGAAAAAAAGGACCGATGGGGACGAGTGTTGGACCTCATATTTTCAGTTTCGCATGCAGTCTTGCTGTGTCTGTCCAACAAGTGATAGCAGCAGAAATAACTTGATCTTTGGGTCAGATCTGGTCTCCGGCACCAGTCTTTCTTCCTGATTAGTCAGGGACTTCCCTGTGGGTTCCCCCGGCTTGCTGGTGATGACACTTCTGGGATATTTCTGACCCTGATTAGAAAGTCTGTATCAAACCACAGAAACTATTTTACTTGAAGCTGCTGTGTTTATACATACAAAGTTTATTTCCGCAAATTTAAATTTTGCAAGGAAATTAATTTATAAGAAATTTCAAACTCCTCCTGATAGCCTGGGTGTTGACTGGGCAGCTATTGCTGACAGATTCTATTACAACAGCTTTAAGAAATTATGAAGAGAAATTGCCCTTCTGAAGATCATTACATCCTACATCTATGTTTCAAGAGGTTTCTAGTACATATTTTGTCTGGGGATCCCAATCTGCCTACTATTTATGTCAGATGGAAACTGGAGCACAGTGTCTAGTAGAATCTGCCCTTGCCGTGCAATCCGCCACTGGAAAGTGGAACTGGGCTGTGTTGTGGGATCCATACAGGAAAAGGGCTACTTTTTGTATCCAAGACAAGACCGGGGGTTGAAATGTAGCTCTGGGTCTAATTTATTTCAGACAGGTCCTGTATGATAGAGCTTGGTTCTTCCTATTTGATTCCAGAAGGATGCTGTCAGCTGTCTTGCAGAATGCTTAAATGAGGTCACTAGGAGTTTGCTTCATTTTCAATCAGAAAAAAAATACTCAAGTCCTAAACCTTTTCAGTTGAAATTTGGCTGCTATTTTGGTAGTGCCACGTAGAGCCAGGGGAACGGATGGAAACAATTGGCTTCAGTTTGCTTTGAAAACACGGCTTACGAAAGACAGGGCAATAACAGCAGCATCAGCATCACGTGGCCAGAGAGAAGGGGAGATCCAGGATGTGCTTAATAGCACCCCGTGACATCTTGGCCATCAAACTAGGAGTCATTTTTGATTAGCTGCATATGACCTGGTAGCTGTTTGCTCTTGCATGCAGTCTTTTCATTTGGTTCCCAATTTTTCTTGCTTTGAGAGTAGTTGATGCTATTCTTGAGAACATATTTATTTTCCGTTGAGTTTCCAAACACAATTTATGCTCCTCTGCAATCAAGTGCTTTTGTGGAATCCGAGGCAGGCCTGATACGCTGATTTTTCAAGTTTGTTCCATGTGTTAGCAGAAAAATTTCAGGACCGTAACTCTGCTATGAAGTCTCTTTACATCAGAGAAAAGCTTCTTTTCTTTTGAGAATTGTATTGCTTGATGCAAGGATGCTTCTCCTGAAAGAGGATTGCTGCTTATCGTCCTTAATGACAGTAGTCAATTTGGCAAAGTGCAGGCACAACGGAAGTTTTATTCACTGTATTTAGTAGAAAGGTAGCGAATTTTTTTTGTGTGTATTTTAATCATGACAAAGATAACTGATCTTATGAGAGTAAGTGACACAGCCATTCGTATAATTCTGGTAGAATTACATTTAAAATACAAAGATTTCTGGAGTAGTAGACAATGATGAAGCAGGGACTCTGTACAGAGCTTTCAGGATTCCCTGATAAAGTGAGCTGTTTAATCAAGCTTTTGTTTTAATATGGCTAAATGTAAAGGCATGCATTAAGGAGAGAAACAGACCCTTGCTACAAAATGGAGAATTGGTATCCAGCAAAGAAATATGTTTTAAAAAAGATACTTGAACAATAAGAAAGGTGTTTAGACAAGACACAAAAATGATTTCAGGACCAAAGAAAAATAATGTAAGACTTGGAGCTCAGTGCTTTGCTTACTGAAACCAGAAGTAAAGGTTGTTTATTGTATGTTAACTTCATAGAAGGAAAAATACAAGGTCCTACATTTCGTTTTGTCAAAAAAGGCAGAGCAAGAATTTGTTTGAAAACTGGATTTGCTTTAAGTCAGAGGGAAAGGATTTGCTTTAAGTCAGAGGGAAAAAGCACAATTTAACAGTGAATTGTTGGAACAGCTGTTGAAATTGAGGAGTCTTTCATTTCCTGATGTGTGTGCATCAAGAAAAGGATTATTTGTTTTTCTTAGCTACATATGGTTTAGTCAAAATAATAGCAGAGTAGTTAAGTGAATTAAAATGCTCTCCGTTCAGTGTCAGAAGGGATGTTCCTGCTTCCAGCCTGGTCTTTAAAAACTGTGCAAATGTGCAGCAGGCTGGTGTCACTCGTTTCTAATCAGAGCCTCGTTGTACTCTGCAAGGACTGATTTTAGTATCTGCAGCTGAAGGAAGGAAACCCCCTCAAATGTTAATGCATCCGAGAGCAGCGTGTGTGAGCTGTACGAGGGAAATCCACTGCTGGCCGTGCCAGGTGGGGGGCTGAACCCGGCAGCCTTTCCTCTGGCTCAGCTTCCACTGATCTTAGCAGAAAGGTGAAAAGCGTCTGTTCTGCACATCCAACTGGAATTTCCCCCCAAGGTGGAGGCTTCATTAGGAGCGGGGAAGGAACCAAACCCAAACAATATCTGCCATTTGCGTGATGCTCTGAACTAGAAGTGTGTTGCTCTCCGCGGGTCTGTAGCAGTAGCTGGGGAACCGGGGGTGCTGCGTGCGCTGGCCTCAGCCGGGGGTGCACGGGGTGTTTGCTGCCACTAGACAGCGGAAGTAGAAGCTTCCACTTCTTGACATGCAGACCATTTTGACTTGAACGTGTCTTTTGTGTGAGTAAGGATGTGGTTTTTACAGTCTGTCAGTCACGTGTTTTATGATGTTTTATCGTAACGGGTGACTGACAGGTGAGAGAAGGAATGGTCGTACTTCTCAAAGGCAATGAACAGTTGTTAATCCTGTCTGTTTCTGAATGACAAACCAATAATGTATAGAGAGTTAGAATAAGTTAATTGTAGCTGTACAACATCTTTTATTAAGCTTCTTATTAAACTGGGCATAATCACTTACTGGGTTACGAGTCAGTAATGCGATGGGGGGGATATGCGTTTTCTTTTCACGTACTTTAAAAAGCATCTTGAAAGTAAGGCGTGCTGGAAGAGTTGTGGGGGATGCAACACCCATGTGTTGGATGCTACGGCTTGATGTTGCTGTGAGGGAGCTGAAGAGCAGCTGGGTGCCACTGGTGGCCGCTGCCTCCCGCTCCGGTGTCAGACCACCTTGTGGTCTGTGGGGTTTTGCTTGTTTTCTGTGTTGGGCTGTGGGTGGTGGGGTCCCTGGGTTCGTCACACTGTGTGCATTGCTGCAGCAGCTGCTTTCCCAGCAGAGAGGAAAGGAAACTAGTGGCCCAGCTAGAAATGTCCCAGGGGCCAGATCTGGTCAGCATATCCTGCCAGCACAGGTGACCGTAACTGACTTACTGGTACAACATGGTCTTGGCCAGAGTAAAAGTCTGTGTTTTACAGGAGAGTTAAGAGGATTGTGGGTTGAGAGTTTGTGTTAAATCTCTAATAGCGGCAGGAGTTTGGGGGTAGTTGCTTTAAAAAGAAATAAAACCCAGCAAAGGCAGCGTGGGCTGCTGAAGTTGTAAAGCAGACTGTGTTATTAGTTGCAGGAGGGTTAAACAACAGTATCGACTGTTTCACTCATAAATGGTAATTAATAAGTCTTTTTATTACTGACTCAATTTCTGCTGCTAGCTCGGACTTTTCTGTTCCTGTCGATGACGTTTGGCCATTCTGAACGTGGCCACGCTTTGCTCAACAGTCAGTGCAACCTGCGGGGCCCAGAAACCTCCTGCAAGAGCAGGGTGGGAATGAGCAGCTGATGAGAAAGGCTCCAGAGAACAGAAAACTTCCTCCGTTGGGAGAAAATCCCGTTAAAGGCGTTTCTTCCCTTTCCAGTCATGTGTCAGAAACCTCTGACAGAAGGGGACTGGAAACTGGATGATGGATTTTAAGAAGCTGTAGCCTCCCCCCCCCCCCATCAATTATCGCTTGCATTTACAGGGTAAAATTAACAAAGTTAATTACATCTATTAAAAATCTTGGTTGTGCGAATTACTTACATCTTCTAAAACAGAGAAATAATTTCTTGCCAGGTTCACAGGCTTTTTTTCAGGCTTTGTTGGTTACTTTGGTTTACTGTCCCCATGATGCATGCTGCTATCTGAAACACTCTGGGGTGCACCTTTTAGAGTAATACAAGATGTCCAATTCAGATTAAGGGCCACTGCAGTGTTCAAAGCAAAAATACTGAAATAATTATAAAAATACTATTAAAGACCAATTTCTAAGAAAGATGAAAAGGAGGATGGATTCGGAGAGTTAAAATGTAAAGCAAAGTAGAAGGGGAAGGTGCTTAGAGGTTAGAAATACATCATGTAATTAGCAAAGAAAATGTCTAATATGCTGCTTGTCTGACAGTCTTTTACTTGTTCACTTTGGCGTCATCGTTTTCAACATGCAGTTTTAACCAAAGGAATTTTTAGGGGTGTGTCTACATGTTAAGGTGGAAAAAAAAAAAGGCCAAAGAATAATCTGTGCAATCAAAACATTTAGAAGTGGTACATTACAGTGTATAGTATTGAAGATGAGGACTCAAAGAATGTTTGGAGAGATCAAATATACTTGATTGTGAGGCTTTAACTGATAATTTTATTTTAAAATTACCTGATGTGTAAGGTTGACATTAAAGATAAACCTAGAATTAGGGCTGCGGGGGAACTTCGGCATCCAATTCAGTTTTCAAACAATTGCGTGTTGTTTTTCTTAAGAAACTTTTCTGCAGATTTAAATTAAAACTTTTTCTTGGTTTGTGTTTTTTAGTTTTGGGATTCTGTTTTTAAATTAAAAATAAAATAGAAGTTTGTCATTTGGAAACACTCCTCATGCGTTCTGTGATGATTTAAACTTAAATTTCTGTATAATACTCATTTACTACTGTGCCCTGGGCTTGCACCTGGCCTCTGCCTCCTGCGGCACCCCGTGAGCAGGACCTTCCAGGCTGGCTGTCTCTGTCCTTGTGTCTTCTAAAAGGCAGAACGTGCCGTGTTTTGTGAAATGTAATTCAAAAAGACTGTGGTTTACATGGAGGATATGAAGGTGATATGTACGTTACTAGAGCTTTCCTGAAACATTGGAGCAGCGTTTCCAAGTGCAAAACTTCAGATTTTTTGGTTAAGAGTTGTGTTTCGATTTTCCATCAATAGAATTCTAATTCTTATTGCGTACAAGTTCTCATTATGCACAAAAGCAATGTTAACAAAGATTCGTTTCCCAGGAGAGAAGGCAAAAGCATCACACATGCGATCCTGATACAAATAATTACCCCCACAACATATGCAGTATGGTAATACGGGGTCAGGCATGCCACATGAAGGCTCACATGGTGGCCCAGCAAACATGAAGAGCAACAGGATTTTGAACAGCCGTATTATCCAGACATTTAGTTAGGGCTCTCTGAACACGCACACTTGAAAAACCAGTTTAACAGCAACGTGTACTGGTTGAGTGCAGAGTCAAGCAAGTAAGTCTGGGCGGGCATTGGAAATCCTTTAAGGAAACAAATGTTCTCGGCTGTTGATACGTCTCCAGGGCATCAGGGATGTGAGGTGTCCTCGAGAGTTGCAGACTGCAGGTTGCATTCCTTTTGTTAATGACTGAGCCATACCAAAGGAAGTCATACTTCCATTTCAGAAAACCTGTAACATTAACTCTTTTTGTTTGGGTTGTCTTGGGCTAGGTTGGTTGAGAGAGGAGCTGTCTTTGGTTTGGTTTGTGCAGTGCCCAGCACAAGGAGTTGCATACCCTTGAGTGAGGTTCACTAAGAGCTATTGCAATAAGAGCAAAGTGATGTCTTGTCCTCTAAAACTACATTTTAGTAACATACATGCTCGAAAACCCCCATAAAATTCACATGGAGACAAAATATTTAATGCAACTACTGGCTGAATTGTACTGATTACAGGAGTCATTAACATAGAGGGAGCGCTTCTCTGAAAATTGGCAGTTTTAGAATCAAAATTGTTTGTTTGTTAGGTGAGTTATCACAGGGACTTGTTCTTTTTCTGTCTGTGTTTGGGGTAGTTACTGGTTTCACCTAAATGTTAGAGATACTGCGTGTTTGTCGTAATTTAATTGTTTTTATTACGTTCTGCTAAGAACATGGAAGCCCTTTATTTTCTGTTTGTTGCTGTGAAATTGTTTCAAGTTTTACGACTTCACAAATAAGACTGTATCAGCAGTTTTTAATTGTGCATATTTATGATTTTGGTGTTTTGCAAGATTCTGGAGCTCAAGCCCCTCAGCTGTCACCGTTCTCTTTCTGTTTGCTGCTGATGGAAACACCTTAGCAGCAGCAAGTAAACGGCTGGCAAAAGGAATTCCAGCACTAAGATAAAATTGTTTCTAATCTAAGTGCTTCTCAGTCGAGAATCGCAGTATGAGGAAAAAACATATTCAAGGAATCAGTCAATTGTAGCTTTTTTTCTAATGTACTGTATTTACAATCTCTGACAATTTGAGCTGAGTGCAGCAAAAACCTGGCCTAATTGCAAGGACTGCAAAAAAGTACTTGCACGTTTTTCCCCTGAATAAATGGTTATTTCTTCAGGATGAAATGCTTAATCTGCATTACGAAAGAAAACAATAACAGTTCTGTGTCTGTGCTTATTAAGTGGTTGGAAAAGAATGTTAAAGTCCAGATTTTTCTTTGGATCTACCTAGATGTCAGATCACACACTGGAGCATATTCCCTGATGCTTCTAATTCTAAAGGGAATATATTGTACATTTTGATGATACTTTTATTATCACTATTCACTTCCAAGAATGCCTGTAAGATTTTGGGTACAGTCCTGTGTTATAGTATGCCAAGAGTAAGCCTTTGTAATTCTGGAGTGTAAGTATAGAAAATAACAGAAAATAACACAGGATTTCATAATGTATCTGTAATTCATATCAGCACCAAAGTGTTTATGATTTGAAAGAGATACGCATTACTTCTGTGAGACTGCATGTAAATACATATATCTAGGCAACATTTTTTTTTTGCAACATTGCTGACTTAACTTGTAAAATACTGTTGTTTTTTCATCTTAGGTCTGAGGGTAACTGTGTTACTAACATCATCCCTCATGGTATTGGGAGCTGGCCTGAGATGTGTCCCAGTTTCAGACCTAGAAATTAGGAAGAAGTAAGTGAATTACTTATTTTTAATATACATATTTTATACTTTCTGTTAATGTAATTTTTGCTGCTACTGCAAAGAAATGTTAGTACAAATTTTCTGTGTGAATTTGATACGCCAAATGTTTGTTGTGTGGATGTAAGCTTACATGCTTCTTTGCTTCTTGAATTGGTTTTTCTAGTCCTTCTACATAGTATCTGAAGATCAGAAAGCCCTTTACAAACTTGACTTAATTAAGCCTCACCCCATCCTTGCATAACTAATATTAATCTGCTTTGCAAACAAGGAAGCAGAGATTTAGAGAGGTTCAGAAACTGGCCCAAGATCACACAGGGAACCATGCCACAAAACCCAAAAATATGTAATTTGTATGCAAATGTTAAATAATTAGTTCATGTTTCTCATATTGGATGTATGGGATTGTGCAGTGAGACAGATGAATTTACGCAAAAAGGCCTTTTTCATGTAGTCTCTTCCAGTCTGCATTCCAAAGTAGACTTGTACTTTCTTTGTGGTTGAAATTAATGCCTTCCGTACACATGCAATTTAAGAGTTTGAGATAGAGACAGATTTTTTCCTAAAAATTGCACAATCCAAACAATTGAATTGTCCCGTCAACCTATCCTGAACCTGGGAATCCTTGGTAAGTACAGGAATCGCACTCCTTTTGTACAGCCAGGGAATATGGATCACTTGTTGTTCACTTAACTTTCTTTTGCTTCTCATGCTGAAGGATGAAGGCATTACTACATTTTTCTGTTTCTTTAAAAACAGTAGTAGCACTAGATCTTCACTAGTTATGCTTGCATAATATGTAAGCGTTAAAGAAAAGAACTTATTTATAAATAAGGTTTTTATGTGTTTTTTTTCCCTTGACTTCTAGTCAGCTTCCAGGCAGTCCTTGTGTTATTTCAGCAAGTTCCTTTTTTTTCCTTAGTATTGCTTACCCTGAAAATCACCTTGGAAACCTTTAAGTTGAGATAGAAAATGTTTGGTGTGAAGTAGAAGGCAGATGACTGGGTACCATGGATAAAACAAAGGAAGAGGTTCAGAGAGAGGACCGAGAATGTAATAAACGCATTGATTGTAAAACTAGCCCTGATCAGGAGTAAGTAGCTAGTATGTACTGAATGGCTTAGTAAGCTAAGTGCAGTGTGGTGAGCAGAGGGGATGCAATTTCAGTTCTTAGGCGCTTTGTGAGCGTATAAGGAAACCCAGAATGGTCCTGATGTTAGTTGCCCAGTGTTGCCCATTTCAATGTGGTGTTCAAGGACTTTGTGAGCAGGGGAGGCTGAACTAACCATATTGTGCTGCCGTTCACAGTGACCCTTTTAAGGTGAAAATGTACTGTTAAGTTGACCAGGAAGAGCTGTCCTCATTGTGCCCTTGTTTTACCTTTTCTCAAGATGCTAAGGGGTGCTCAACATCCAGTTCATCCATTCTGACCAATCTTGGATTAAATACACACACGTATATATATACACATATATATATATCTTTTAAATGGGCCAGATGGCTTAAATGCAATAAAATGTGGTGTCTTATGTAGCTTTTCATTTATGATTTATGCCAAAAGACTTGTGCTGCCCTAGGCTTTACCAAAGCAAGGATGAAGACTGTAAGAACCCGAGAAGACATTCCCAAATGAGATTTAGATGTGAGGTATCATTTGGGGAGTGGGAAGGAGAGTTTCCACGTTTTCTGATCACCTTTAAACAAGGTTTTCCAGTGTAACTGCAGCAAGGAGACCTAGGAGAACAATGAAATAAATGCCTAAGGAGAAACATTCAAAGAACAGTTTCTTTAACTAGGGAAAGAAAGGCTGTGGACTGTATAGAGTCTGATGCGATGTATAAAATATGATGATACATTTTACTGAAAACTATATAGGAAAAAAAAAAAGACCATGAGCAGAATCCTGATGGAAAAGGTTACTAATTTCATTTATTCATGCTGTGAAAATATGCATCATCTCCAGCTGAAACTGATACATTTGCTTACTTAGTCTACTCAAAAACAAAAAAAGAGAAATTTTCAAGAATTGCAGCTCTAACTGAGAAAGTAGTTTGATCTTTTACACAGTTTGATTTAAAATCTACAGAGAATTAATTATAGCTAACTGTGTGAAGCAAAAGGATGGTTTTCAGTGAAGGTTTCTTGAGGCATTGTAAATAATTGTACAGACTGTGTGATGTTATACCAGGTAACCTGCATTGCTTTGAGGGCTAAGACTGAAGGCCAATTTTCATCAATTACTTGAAGCATGATACCAAATAAAATAATATTTTTGAGATGAGCATTACTGCTTAATGCATTAGCAACAACTGGCTGAGCACTAAACTATGCACTTATTCGGAATGCATATATGTGTTAATATGACAGTTTAAACATTGCGGAGCCAGTCAGATGGACAAGATCACACACAAACTAATATTGGAGTATTTCAGAAGCCAGTGTAACTGGAATTTCTTTAAAAGCTTTTGCATGTTTTGTAATGTGTTCCTTCAGTCCCTGGGAAATCTGCAGTAATGTACTGAAGAATTTCCATGGGACAATTATATCAGAGTTAAGATAAATAAAATTACAAGAACTTTCATGAGGTTTGTCAGGTTTAGGGTTTTGTTCTACTTTGTAGCTGTCTCTGCTCCCTAAGCTCTTGTAATTTAACATTAAGGAGAGCTACTAAAGCCCATCACCTATCGGAGCAATCACAGACGTGAGGAAATCACGGTTAAGACTGACATTTAATCCTGACTGCTTTATGCTCCTTATCTCACACAGACCTGTAATATCCAAGTGCATTCTTAAGCTCCTTTCTGGTCTGTAATTATTCTTTTGGCTCTAGCATGTAACAGCAGACTAAGACTATCTCCAGTCATGTTTTAAACACAAACCTTAACCTCTGTTTCCAGTTCATTTGATGCTCATGTATATGCACGACTTGTATGAGGGAGAATTCAGGTTGCACATTTGAGTGTGTCTCTTGAAGCAGCCGTTCCTTATGGTGAATTTTCGTTCTCTGCCAGTGTGTGACCTAAAACCGTACTGGGAATCCATGCCAGAACTGCATAAATTCAGTGAACACTGAAGGCATGGCAAAAATGTGGAAGTATGGACTTGCGTGTGAGATTGAGGAACCAACCTATACATGGACTAGTAAAGTCCCTCTCACATAAATATATGCTCTTACTTACCTGCTTTCCTCCCCAGCCCACCAACCTGTCAGGTTAATGTATGTATCATACAGACAAGGAGGTTAAAAAGAATTTTTCTTACATACCACGCACTTCTGGGTTTGTCAAATGTGCCAGATATGTGACAGTGAATTTGACTTTTAAAAATAAAACCCCAAACCATTATTCCTTTCTAAATGTTACTAAAACCTCATTTGCCACACCTATTTTTTTAGTTCATAGTTAATGTAAATTATATAGAACATAAAAAAAAAAAGACGTTATCAAATTGTACCATTCCTGAACTTGTACCTTCTTCCCTTCCCTGAAGGTTACAAGAGCATCGCTGATGCTTTTTGCCTGCATTTTGTCCAGTCCTTTCCTTTTTGACTGCTGCTTGGCACTGAGTGAATATTTTCGTTGGACTCTTCTAGAATTTGATTATTTTATCCTGAACATTAACATTACTAGGAGGCCATTTTTTTAATAGACAAAATCAGGATTTTTTTTTTCTTTTCCCCCCACATGACACTTCATATTTATTTAATATTTTGTGTTTAGGAATAGATTTACACACAGCTTAGGTCTTCCATATGATAGTAAAATAATAAATCTAGGCAAAAAGCTGTATGACCTGAAATGTATAAGAAAGAAGGAAATAAATGATGAAATCAGCCCATAGCCATAAATCTGTGGCTTTTAAGACTGACCATGTGATGTAAGATGACTTAAAATGTTTTGAAAGACAGGATAATTAAAGACATGGAAGTAAAGGATGTAACATAATTTGTCATTTGTATTGAATATATTAATTAAGCAATTTATTAGAACTTAGTATGCTGTGGGCTGGTAGTGTTTGGCCTTCACATTAGATTTCACAACAGAGAAGTAGTTATTGAGGACCTTGAGTCACAGCAGTGAGAGGGCACTCCTTGGCAATAAGTACCATTAAAACATTTCTTGGGAAGCCAGCAAAACAATAACATGGAGAATGACAGTGGAAACAGGAGTGGTCATTTACAAAGTGGTTTATGGGGGACACACCGGTAGTTGGTAGATCATGTGAAGGGTTTTTTTCTTTAATAATACCACTTCTTAGGATTTTGAATTTTTTTGCCTACTCTTAGATATATTGATGTTAAGTTTTTCCTTTATTATATTTAAAGATTCGCTCTTACCACATCTTTGGTACATTTTGTTTCTATTAACTAGTTGCAACCTGGTTTGTATTTTATTCTTGTTAGACTTATTCTTTAATAGTTCCGTATTTTCCCTTTTTCATCCCTGAAAGCCTAAAGAATGACATGGGATCATCTCATTATTTGTCTTTACTGACTCTAAAATGACCATGAGCCACCATTCTCATGCATGAAAAATGCAAAGGGGCACCTCAGAAGAGGTAGTTCCAGTAAAGACAAGACACATTAGGATTCTCATATTCCCTGGCAATACTGAACACACTTCTGTGCTCAAAAAAACACCCCAAACTGAGCAGCTGTGGAGAAGAGGGATGAAAATGTTCCAGGGAATGAAAAGAGCCTTTTAGGAGAGGATGGTAGAAGAATCTGCCTGTAAGAAACAAAGACAGCGTGATGCATGTTGTGCACTCCCTAACTCACTGGAGAAGAGAAATGAAAAAAGTATTTAACCTAAAGCATGGTTCTGGGAGTAAAAAGATGATTAAACTTACCTGTTTGTATGCTGTAGCTTGGTGAGCGCAGGAGGAAGATGTTAACATGGAGCACTTGCCTGGCGCTGATGGCACTTGCTGGTTTGTGCTTTGGCTGCAGGGCTGGGGAAGGCTGAGCTGGGTTAATCCATAGTATCAGAAAAAGGGGTAAGAGGGGAAAAAAGGAAACAGGTCATTCATGGCTAGGTTCTCATGGGGAATATTTAATTTTTATACCCCTGTAACTTAACAGTTTAGCTTGTTTTTATTACCTCCACCAGCTTCATCTTGTACACAGGTTTTATATTTTAACTTCTGCTCCAAAGCTGTTGTTTTAGATGAGAGGTCCTGTGAGTTGTTCCTAAGTGGCGATGATTTTTTCCTGCTTTGCTTATTTATCGATGATAGCGGTGGATTTGGTGGGGGATTAAGTGTCCCATCTGCTGCTGCCTGAGCTGTGCGTCCTGTGGTGCACCGGCAGCCGCTGACCGGTGCTGCCGCTCAGCTGGCAGCCAAAGTGGCTTCTCCTTCAGCTGAAACAGCCTTCGTGGAAAAAGGAGGCTGCTTGGCAGTTTTGGTGATAAATGGTCTTTCCTCTTGCTCCTGTGCTGGATTTAGGCCGTGGCACCGCGGGTGTCATCTGCCTCCCCCAGCAACGAGGGTAGCTGCTGAATTAGCGGTTTACAGACCCTGTGGAAGTTCTTGGAGTGGTAAGTCCAGTAGATATACTAAATGAAACTCTGAAATCTCAGAAAGGGCCTGGTATTGCAGCAATATTTAATGGGCAGCATTTCTACAAGGCCTCAGCTAGTATAAGCCTATGCTGGAAGGGAGGAGAATTTATATTCTTTGTAGGATATTTAGCTCCATCTCATATAATGGCAGGTGTTATCCTCAGCTGTAGAAAGCTTTAAATTTTCTTAATCATATTGAGCTCTTTGCCTTAGTCTTGTGACTCATATTCTGTTGGCTAATTTCTGTCCTTAAAGAAGAATTCTTATTAATTGAATTTATATCAAAGTTGCTGAATTATAATCAAAACACCCTCTTGCTCTTTCACTGGCCTAAGAAAAATTGTTCAGGAATGTTTAAATAGGTCTTGTTTATCCCGTTCCCTAATTTGCAGTATCTCCCATACACTCCTACTCTTTTACTAAAAAATCCTACTTAGGACCTATCTTGTGCTAAGTAATCTCCATCTGCTTTCTCCCTGGCAGCCCTGATAGCAGCCAGTCCTGCTGCCCTTCCCTGATAACTTGTTTCGGTATGTTTTGCCTCATTAGCCCATAATGTAATTGCCTACTTTGTGTTTACAGCAATGCTGTTTATTTTGGGTCTGTTCATATTTGATGAGCGTGTCCTCTGTTAGTGTTGCTTTAAAGATGTCATCTTTTAATAATGGGTTTGTGGAGTGGGTTAGCTTTAAAGGAAAAACAACCCCCCCCAACTTTTAATAAAAAAAAAGAAAAAAATGCCAAAAAGAAGCTTTGATTTAATGTGCCCTCATCCTTCAAACTTGGATAAAGCTTTAAGTGAAGAAACCCTCTTCTCAGCCATGTGACAGCTGTGATGGCTGCTCAATAACATGGCATGATGATTTGAGGATGTGAGTGAATTTGTCACTGTACTGCCAGGGCTCTCGCTGTATGCCCGACTCGTCCCTTTCCTCCGTCTGACGGAGGTGTCAGGGTCTTGGCCTGAGATTGCTGCTTCCTCTCCTTGCAAATCCTTGTCTCTCTTTTGGCAGGCTCTCAGTAATAATAGTTTTAGAGTAACTCTATTTTTCCAATCCTTTTGTGCTGGTTTTGGCTGGGATAGAGTTAATTGCTTCACAGTAGCTAGTATGGGGCTATGTTTTGGATTTGTGCTGGAAACTGTTGATAATACAGGGGTGTTTTTGCTATTGCTGAGCAGTGCTTACACACAGTCAAGGCCTTTTCTGCTCCTCACCCCACCCCACCAGCCAGTAGGCTGGGGGTGCACAAGAAGCTGGGAGGGGACACGGCTGGGACAGCTGACCCCAAGTGACCAAAGGGCTCTTCCATACCATATGGCGTCATGCTCAGCATATAGAGCTGGGGGAAGGTTGGCCGGGGGGCCGCTGCTCGGGGACTGGCTGGGCATCGGTCGGTTGGTGGTGAGCAATTGTTTTCATTTGCATCACTTGTCTTTCTCTCTCTTCGTTATTTTCCTTTTCATTACAATTTTTAATTATTTTTTTATTATTATTTCAATTATTAAACTGTTCTTACCTCAACCTATGAGTTTTCTCACTTTTACCCTTACAATTCTCTTTCCCCCCATCCTGCTGGAGGGGGAAGTGAGCGAGGGGCTGTGTGGTGCTTAGTTGCCAGCTGGGGTTAAAACACACCACCTTAAATTTAAAACCGAAACTCACTGTTTTTTAGACCATTGCAAATGTGTTTGCCGTTTTCTTTAAGAGTGGGAGAAGAGGCATGAGGCTGGGATGCCTGGGAGATGCTATGGTCCTTTCCAAGTCCGCTCCCGTAATGATGTGGCCAACTGTGCTGAGGCCATGGTTTGTACAGGGGGTGAAATGTGAGCCCAGTTCCTGATGAAAATGGTCAAAAGTACATTTTTAAGTTTTTTCTCTTTTCTTTTTCACTTTATTGCTGGAGATAATGTACCACACAGTGACTCAGGCTTTCTGCTTGTAATAGTTTTTCTTACTGATGGGGAAAAACAGCTTTAAATTATTCCACATATCAATGGTCGCATGCATCAAAAACAAGCTAAAAAATGCTAATGGCCTCAATCCATGAATATCCAGAAGGCATAAAGCTTTTGTAGTATAAATATATCATTTAATGAAAATATTGAAAGGAAGTGCATTTCCATGAAATTCATCTTTCAGAATGTTATTTTTAATAGATGAATTCATTGCTTTACCCAGAGGTATTTTTCTTTCCAGTCCTTTTCCAGACATAGAGCCTTACTGCACTCTCTTTGGGTTATGATCAGAACAGCATTTGCATTGGGTTCTCCCCATACTCCATAGCAGTGAATTGCTGTAAACCATGAATTTGACCTCCCTAATTCTATCTTTCCCTTAAAAAGTACCTGAAAAGGTCCCAATTAATAGAGGGTTCTTTTGTTGTATTTATTTTTGTGAGTCTAAAGGAAAAGCTCCGTCCTTGTATAGTAACTTGATAATGAAAAATCAGAGGTGGTTCTTTACAAAACTGGTATCAGTTCCTTCCGAGGTATAATAAATCTCCTAATGTATAACGTGGATAAGTCCATGTCTTTTCATATTTCTTTTCCTGGGCAAGCAACTTGCGTCATACATCAATGTAGACACTCTAGAATAGAGGTATTTACTTGCTTTGTTGCCATGTAGTGAGGCTAAATTCAATAGCACTTGAAAAGTGCTCTGAAGTCCTCCAGTGGAAGCGTCTCTTTCATTTGCTTCCAGTAGTTCCCACAATGAGCTAATCGCTATATAAACTTATTTCTCTTCCAAATTAGCAGGAGTTGAACAATCCACTTCTTTCAATAAGTGAAAATGTCAGGCATGTGAAAGAAAAATCAGCCATCCATTTCTGTAAAACATTAACTTCTTTATCCGGAATCCCTTTTTGCGTTAATTGTTAGGATCAGCAATTAATCTACTAAGCTTTTCCAGAATAAGAGGCGTGCTACAGTGCTGTCTTCGTGCAGCAGCAGGCTAGCGCTCCTCCTCACACTTTGCTAAACAGCGGCAAAACTGAATTACCAATTTTTTTTTTTCATTGCATTTATATAGAAGTTTGAATAGTGACTAAGCAGTCAATTGTCATGGCAGCTAGCAGGAAAAGCATGGTAAAAATTTCAGGATAAAAACCTGCACCAAAATCTCATCTTCCCAAGGCTCTTGAGATGAGCTCCCCTCCCTTCTAGGACCCAGAGAACCTAATTTCCCAGTTGACTGCGGGCTCATCAGAGGCTGGTAGAGAAAATCCATGTTTAGAGAGTCAGAGCAACGCACTGAGGCCGACGGCCTCGCTCTTCCTCTGTGTTGCCTGCCAAACAAAAGGTGAAAACTCTTTTCCCATTCTGTTGATCAGTGCTAAAATACCGATACGACTTCTCCAGTCCTGGCCTTCCCAATACAAGTTCAATTAATCCATCTTAGAACTGAGCTTTGGAGACTTATTTTAGTGTTGTGGTTTAAATCCGTTGCATTAAAAGTCATTTTTTGAGTAAGTCATTTTCCCTCTACTGTTGCCTTTGTTTCCCCATCTGAGTATGGAAACTAATGAGGTTTTCTTTAATTTAAAATTCTCTTAAGTCCAGGCATGAGACATACTGTGGTAGAAACACTAAATGTCTGGGGGTTTTACATAGAAAAAATGTTTACGTAACACACAGCTTTTAAATAGCTTAACAAATCCAGTACCTGATGGACTGTGACCATGCATGAAAAGTTTCAACCCATACAGGGAGAAAAAGATAAATAAAGCCAACTGTAAATGGAAGCTCTTTCCCATCTTAACTATATGGTATTATCATCAATCACTAAAACTTTTCCTATATAATCTCACTTTTTTTCGTACCCAGTTTGCTCAGTGATACTGTAATTTCAACATTTATAGCCTTACATGTTTTTTTTGTTGTTGTTGCCTGTTAGGATATTGCAACAGTGACAGCAGGGAGTGAATAAAGCAGGTATAACCAGGTTACTTCTTAATACTCATATAAAGTCTTCTCTCAGGGAAGTGATGAGAACCACATAATTTAAGTTATTTATAATGTGACTTGACAAAAATTTGGAAAAGAGATGACAATATAGTACAAAAAGAGTTTTTCTTCTCTAATTTCTATTGCTATATTTGAACTACCCCTTGTTCTATCTTTTTGCAATTCAGATGCCAGTTTAGGAAAAAATGTGATCTTTATTTTGTGCAAAGGGGTGTGTGTCTGTGTATATATGTCTGTGTATTAATTTTTTTAATATATAGATAGATATATGCATAATGTAAATGTATAAGGTATCCATTACTGTGGTGCTATGGCACATGATATTTAGCACTAGCATTTACTACCAGTCCTGAAATAATTTTTGTTTGGTTTTGTAAAGGGCTCGTGTTCACCTGCAAGTTACAAGTTTGGAATAGCACAAAAATTCATTAGTGTAGAGGTCAGGTGTGCAAAAAACTTGAAATTTCAAAATGAGTCCCTGACCTGGTTTCTGAAATGGTTAGAAATAAGATATTCTGGGTAGATGTTTACCTTCCCACTTTTGCTTTAAGCTAGACAGTCATCAGTTATTTTGTAAGTCAGGGATGAATTTCTGGTGTCATTTTTTTCCAATTTTCTCTTCATGATTGTGATTAAAAAGCCTTCTACTCTTGTGTTATTTTCTGTTATTTGAACTCAATAACTTTCTACTTTTTGATACATGAAAATAATTAGATGATGATTGGGTAAATAATGCATCTGAAAACAGAGCAGAGCTGGATAAATAACGGGTGGAAATTACCCTGTTAGTGTAATAAGACTGAAAAATATTTTTCCATCTGGGTAGGGTCCTGAACTAAAGTTATCTCGTTAGCCCTTTTCTCAGGGAAGAGAGATCTTGTTGTGCAGAATGAAACTGAAATAGTGACAGGGAAAAATGCAGTTGTTCTCTGCACCTTTTCGGGAGCAGAAACAAGAAGAAAATTGGGGAGTAACAGAAGCAAATGTCTGTTGGTGTTGGAGCAATTTTTAGCACTGATGGTGTACAAGAGGAGACTCCTATGGGCTGTGAGGCCAAAATCGAGCGCAGTGATGATAAGACGTTGTAACAAACAGCAAAAAGCCACCAACACTGTTGTGCTCGTATTTCTCTGTCAGATGGAGCGGCTGCTACATATGTCTCCCGGAGTAGCAACTTAGTAAATGTACTGAATCGCATTTTGAATCTCTCGTCTCTGCCTCCCTAGGGAAATGAGTTAAGGACGTGTAGAGGAACAATGCAAATAATATTTTTCTCAGAGAAAAAGTAGCTTAATTCAAGCCAGTATTGAAAAACAGATAAAATAAGATTTAGGCTGTTATCATGTGCAGAGGGATTTGAGGTAGCGGTCTGTATATCAGTGGCAATTTAGTCTGAAAATAGTGTTTATTAACCGCAATATGTTAGATTTGAAAAATTAAGCAATATGAAGATAAGAGATGCTTTACCCTGGATGATAATGTCAAGCTTGGTAAATGCCAAAAATACAGGTGGAGAGGCAAATCCATGGGAACAGACAGCACACCAGGCAGGAGAGAGAGCAGGCAGGAGAACACCAACACAAGAGACCTACAGAGAGACAAAAATTGGCGCTTTCTCTGAAAAACGCTAAGACAGAAAAGTAATGTAGAATTAAAGTTCTGGATTAAGATACTACTTTCTCCTTTTGGATCTGCAAAGTAAAATTAACATCTGTGTCTGCCTCGAGCATAGAGGTCAGTTATAGAGCTTAATTCAGAGGGTGGAGTTTGATAGACATAATCTAAATCTGAAGTGTAAGGACATGAAAAGAGTACATATAATTCTCACAAGATATGAATTTGGTTTTTTGTTTGGTGGTTTGTTTAGGGTTTTTTACAAAACTTTTCTTCTTCTACCAGATGAAGTGCCTACATGCCCATAGGCACTGCAGGAAAACTATTGTACTTTTTTCTGATTTTAGTGAGTTTTATTTGCCCTTAGCATTTCTATAGAGTAGGCGTATTTGAATTAAAACTATATTATCATGGTGGTATAAGTGAAAAGAAGTGTTAGCATGGCACCCATAGCTATAAAGGTTATTTTGTGGTGACACGGTTTTCCTAGCATACAATAACAAAGCCACAATTTAAGCATTAAATTCACTTTGGAACAAGAGGAAATACTGAAATAAAATCTTTATATGTTGCAATAGTTACCTCACTTGCTGCTCAAATGCAGCTGTTTCTGGGGATGTAGTGTAGGTCTGCAAATACCCTGGAACGGTTTAGGATAAATTTGAGAATAACTTATTATCACAGAATCGTATAGGTTGGAAAAGACCTTTAAGATCATCGAGTCCAACCGTAAACCTAACACTACCAAGTTCACCACTACACCATGTCCCTAAGCAAATGGGACATGGTGAGATAAATAGAATGAAAATACCAAAGTGCACAAGGATACCTTGATTTGTCCAAAGTACACTGCGTTGGAGAGTAACCATAAGGGATTCATGTAATGTGTCCTCCAGAAAACTATACCAGAGCATTATTTAGATAGTGCTTTTTATTTATTTAAAACTATTTCATTTTATTTTATTGGGGGGGCTTAGTTTAACAAGCATTAAAAAAGCCTGACCATGCCTTGGTGATGTCCATCTGAAGCATATCATGAACAAATGGTAATGAAATCTATCCTTGCTATATGAACTTTAAAAAAAAAAAAAAAAAAAGTTGCAATTGCTTATATTTAAGAGTGGATATTACTGCTGTCCCAGCTTGGAAAGTGTTTCCTTCAGATGATATGTAATAGCTTTTTCTTTTTTTTCTGTATGTTTTTATAAATTTTGTTTAAAAATTTAATTTTTAATCCACTAAGAATCAGTAGCATCTATTCCTTTTTATTGCAATCTCGTTTGTTAATTTGATAAAGAGTCTGTCAGCATTTCTTTTGCATATTTTGTTCCTTTGTGTGCTTACAAAAAACTCCTGCTATACTGTATGTTATTCAACCATTTGTGGCTTGAAACATTGCCTAAATGCTAGCTTATGTTTCCCCATTTTCAGGCCGTAGCTTTTTATGTCTGACAACTCAAGTCTTGCAGCAATAACATCGAGTTCCTGCTATGCTTAGAAAAACACCACCCATTTAAAAATATCATCTGCCACCATTTTATTGCACAATGGATAGGTCTACTTTGGAGGGTTGCAATGTTTTGTTTGACTTGCTAGCTGTTTTTTAGACATGAGGTTTTTATATAAATTCCAAAATGCTTTTGCCTTTCACGGCTGATCACTTTTTGGAAAAGTCAAAGTGGAAGGTTTCTGGCTGACTTCCACGTGTAGAAGAGCCTTCAAAAAGTCCTTTCTGTATGTGCTCATTGTACTAATATTAAGCCAAAGTTTTTAGAGACTTCACTGCTTGGAAGTACCATCTCTGTTCTGTCAGCAGTCTTATCTGTTAAATCCCAATGAGTGTGAAAAACAAGAAAAATCTGGGTTTGCTTGGCTGTTTCAACAGTATGTTGAGAATGGCCAGATTGCTGGAGAAGACGATTCTCTTGGAAACCTCAACAGCCCGGCCTCCTCATCTGTAGGCACATAGAGCTCATCTGAGTGTGTAAATAAAAATAAATAATGCAGTGAAAAAATATGCAGGGTATTTTGCTGAAGTGTTTCAATGTTGGATCTGCCCATAACTAATTTAAATCTTCCGTTGGGATTTATGCGGGCAAGGGGTCAGGTTTAAGATGTTTGTAATTTAAAGCTTTCCTGCTACTACACCTTTTCTACTTTTATATCCTATCATGATATCTTTTTTCTGCAAAGCAACTCTCTTTTATTCCCTCTTCCTTTACTGCTTTGAAGAGAACATTTGCTTCCCCATTTATCTGAGGTAATGACACTAGAGTAGCTCTGGATTCTTTAAATCAGTCTAATTGGGCTTCTTTTAGTATATAGAATATCCTTTTTTTGCACAGGACTTTCATTTCTTTGTGCAGGCGCTCCATCTCCAGCACTCAATAGCTTACATGCTTTTTTAATTAAAAAAAAAAAAAGCAAGCAATTGTCATCCAAATGACTGTGGTCTCTATTCCAGGCTGATTCATGGAGGGCAGCTGTTAAATGGCTTGGCGGGGCCAACTGTGATGAATGCGGCACCATTTCTTTCCACAACGTGGTTTTCTCCGGATGAACGTGCCACAGCAACAGCCATCGCGTCACTGCTCAATTACCTGGGTGCTGCTGGCGCATTTCTAGTGGGACCTCTTGTAGTGCCATCTCCTAATGGAACATCTCACCTCCCGCTGGTGTCGCAGAGCAACACTGAGCACATCAAGGACCGCATTGAGGCTGTGCTGTATGCAGGTGTGGTTTAAAAATAAAAATTTAAAAAAAGGCAAAAAATTATTAAAAATTTACATGTGTAATGTGTACACATTTACATGTGTACACAATTAATGTGTGTGTTTGGTACTTGTGAACCACTACCCTCTAGTGGCTGGTCTGCACAGAAAACAGTTACTGACTGATGGAAAATAATGAAGTGGTAAAATGTTGTACCATCAGAAGGGTTAATTTTTTCTCCCTTTTGTGTAGGAAAGATTTAAAAATAGCCTTTTGTACAGACTGATATTCCAGATGAAGTATTTCAGTTGTTTGTATCGGCTGATCTTAGGAGAAGTGTCTCCTAGGAGAGCTTACGCTTTCCCTGAGCTTCCAAACTGGTTTTTGCTTCTTGAATTTTCATTTTAAAAAATGTGTCCATGACAGGTTGGGTTTTTTTCTTTTTTTTCTGTAAGGATGGAAATCCAGTAGTCTTTCAGCATTAAATTATTTCCTGCATTAAATCATCCTTAATTTATGACTTGCATATGCCTTTCAAATGTGACAAGATTATTAGTATTTAAGAATCTAACATTAAAATTAAAACTCAATAGGTTTTGTTTTTAACTAAAGCCACATAATTCTTATGTGGTGAGCAATTTCAATGAAGTGACAACAGTTTAGTGGAAAAAACCACCGATATAAAATTCACCTGATATAACTTAGATTTTATGTCCTTGCTCTTTTTTGTGCAATGGCTTCTATGGCTCTTTGTGTCACTTACAAGAATTAGCAGCAAGCTTTAAAGAAAAAGAGTTGCTTAAGTGGCTTAAGAGCCTACGATCTGATTCTTAGTGGATATAAATTGGTATAGCATTAAGAGCAGCTGAACTTTACCATGTCATGGCAGTTGCACATTTGGTTGGGTTTTTCCCCCCTTATAATTGCAGCCTCTGAAATTCAGCCAGGAGTTAGCCCTAAGTGTTCCAGAAGTCTTAAAGTATATATACTGTGTAGTTTATATGCAGGTTTATGGGATTGAGTTAGATGTTTGCGATCATTTATTCTTGGACGTTATTCTTACGGAAATTTTGCCGAGTTAATACTCTTGTTGGGTGAGGGCCACTTTACTGTTCATTTTAAAGAAAGCCTAGTAGAAGTTGGATCACTATTTCAGCAAGTATTTTTGAGTAACCTACTTTTTACTGGACTCATGTATTGGAACAACAAGGAAATTTGGGTTTGGTTAGGCCTTTTTCAGAGGTAAATATGATGTTAGGTTCCAAAAATCTCATGGCAGATGAAAATGGCCAGTGTGAAAGAAAGAAAAATGAAGGCAAGTCAGCTTTTGTCCTGAGGAGCAGCGGGTAAGGGGAGGAAAAATATAGCAATTAGAGATGTGCTTTAGCTCTCCCTCTCCAGATTTTCCATGGAGAGAGAAGAATTCATCCACCTAAAGGAAGTACAGTTTTGTGCCTAAAACCACTGTTTTGAGTCTGGTAGCACTGGAACTGTTGCTCTCAGCAGCCCATTAGATTCACTTTCTCTTCTGTTCTCTTCTGGGAGGTTTTCCTAAGCATTTTCTTCAGAACCTGGGATGGATCTTGCTTGCCGTCAAGGTTCACAGGTGTGTCTTGCCTGCCCCATGTCTGAGCACAGCTCTTTCTGCTTTTCTGAGCCAGCAAGGGTTTGGGAACATCCCGTAGACCTGTTTGGGATCGTTGGTGCCAGCATAAGATGATCCTACAGCAGCTCTTCAGCTTCCTAGGAAATGTGTTTTGTGGGGCATCTGTAGTTCCTAGTATTTGAAAGTGCTTTGAACAGAGGTGGTTTCTTTGAGCAGCTGCGCTTGTGGTTGTGTCATACCGGGTGCGTCTTTTCAGGAGCTACAACCCCTTTAGCTGTTCAGGCAATGAAAAAGAGCTGGTTTGTGAACGTTACTGGCCTGCGGTGAATTGCAGTGATGGTGGCAACCGTCCAGCTGGTTTAAAAAGGGTAGGAACTGTCAAAGAGGAGGTTGCTTTGAATCCCTCGTGGGATTTGTCCTGTCTCGCCTCAGCCCTCTTTCCTTGGAGAGCTGAAGGAGCAAGGTCCCCTCTGCCCTGTTATGCCAGGTAGGCTCCAGAGGTGGGAGGAAGGCTGCCTCGCGCCGGGTGACTGCCTCGTGGTAGTTGTACAGCTCTGTTCACGTGCGGAACAAAAAATACCTGGTAGGTGTGGTAGGGTACTATTTGTCCCTTTAATCAGCAGGGCAGAAAACGAAGCTCAAATTGACTTCAGAGATTACTAGTAAAGGTGTTGCAGAATGTAGCAGAACAAGGAGCTGGACCCAAATGTCCCACTTCTTTAGCAAGTGTGGTCAGGCTTGGTATGACTTCTCCTTTCAGATACTATGGGAAAGCCAGTTTCACCGGATAAGCACTCTGCATTCCTAATGGTGCTGTGTTTGTGATGGAGCTTGTTGCTTTTGTGTGAGGTAGCGTTAGATAAGCAGCCTCCAAAAGGTAGGTGATGACTTTTAAAAGACGGCAATGATGTGAATTGTTAACTTGGGATCAGTAGCATGCCAAGAGTGTGCTAATTTTCCAAGGACTTAACCTCAAACATGATTACGAAGCAATTGCTTATAAACCCATTCTGAAATTGCTCTGTTAACTCCAGTCTCTTCTGTGTTTTAATAAATTGCTCTTCCTTTATCTCAAACGTGGACTAAGAGCTCAGCTGAATTACCACAGCCTCTCTCTGTGTCATCTGTGTCGCTGCACATTCTGGTTCACAGCTGAAATAGTACAGATGTAGCAAATCAGGATTGAATTGTATTACCTGAATCGCATAAGGAAGCTTGAATTATTCTGGACTGCAGCCAGAGCTTTTAGCCATGTGCTTTCCTAAATATCAATGTAAAATCATTATTTGTTTAAAAAAAAGTGTGTGTGTGTAAAGTGCCCTCCTTCCCCCTTTACATTTCAGGACAAGATGGGGAGGAGGGTTTCTGGGTTTGGGTAGGTTTTTGTGCTATGAGTAATCTATCTGAAGGAAAAAGGCCTTGTATCAAGGAGGCTTGTGTCTCTGTAAACCCTTTTTTGTTTGGGGCTTACACAGGCAGCAGGATGCCTACTTCCTAGGCTAAGACACAGGCATCTCTCCACTTTTGACAGTCACAGGTCACTGTGGCATGGTACCCAGCTTTTGTGAAGCATTCCAGATACAGTCCTCAACAAGAGAGATACACGGCTGTGTTTCTGCACACTAATTTATGCTGACTTGCCCAATTCCAAGTGCTTTGCTGCATCCATTGCGCTGTTGAGAAGCTGATAGCTCCTGTGGAAGAGCTCCTCTGTGACTGCAGCTCCCTCGGTCTCAGTATTGACCTATTTCTTACTTTTTCTCTTTTGCTTACTTTTACTCCCTACTTACAATCTAAAACTTGTCCTGGGAATGTATTTTTCTTTATCTAGTCTGGTAGAGTAAATCATGATGGAGATAAAGGTGTGGGTTTCTAATGAGGAAGGAATGCAACATGTAAGAAATCGGATGTGTTTGGCGTCAACTGGACTTTTGATAGAGATGCAAGTGCGATACACAAAGCTAAGATGGCACTGAAGACTTTTATTCTTCAGTAGAGGGAGCTGCTTTAGTTTCCAAAGTGAATTCTGCTCTTTTCTTTTGTGCATGAGGGCAGTGCTTGTGAGGCAAATTTGTTAGCCTGGAAAGTATAACACTGGGAAACATTAAAGAGTTACAGGAAGGTACTACAAGGGCTGCATGCTGAATTTAATAATTTAAAAAAAAAAAAAAAAATTAAGTGTTACTATACTGCTCCTACTGCAGCAATTTGACTGGCAGGAATCTTGAGGCAACCCGTAGAAGAGGCCCCAGATGGGCACCTGTTATAAAATATTACTGTGACTTAAAAAAATTATCAACGTGTTTTACATTCTTTGGAAAAAGATCTAGCCTTTCTCCTTACGGCATTGCAGTATAATGAAGTTAAATAATAAGCACCTTGGACAAAGTTTGTGTGGTCACATTCTTGTTGGCTATATCTGTCTGCAGTCTGAAATCTTCCTTTAATATGTGATTAAAGTGTACATACGCATGTACATATGTATACCTATAAACTTATATGTAGACCTAGATGCAGGAGAAGGGGATAAACAGCTTTTGGCAAGCCTTGCTTCCCTATCTAGTATCATCCTGTAGTGACAAAGCATCTCATCCCTTTCTTAGATCTGGGATGATCGGTTACTTTAGCAGTTCTTTATTCACTGCTCATGGTCTCAAAAACAATGTACACAAAGATAGAAATTAATCTATTTTCTGGAGAGCAGAGGAGATACAGTGAGAAGGTCTAGTTAAAGTGCCCTTGACCCTCAAAACATGGAATTAGACCACAGCAGGAAAAGAGACACCACATAATTCAAAATGAATCCTGTAGTATTTGATTGTGAAGAATGGCATTGTCACGTTCCCGGTATGCCTTCAAAAGAAATTTAGTGTAGACTTTTTTTCCATATACCGAATAGAAGCATTCATTTCCCTTCCCCATCTCCAGCTGATCCATTTAGACTCCGAATGTTATTTACTTTTCAGTTTCCTGAATTTATTTTCTTCTGGTTTAGCAGAAGAGCTGGCAAAGTGCCATGTTCATATTGATTTATTAAAAAAGAGAAGAAAAAAGAAAATGAACGCAATTGAGTATCCACCTCTGCTGGAATTTATTTGTGGTGTCGGTGAACACTTCTTTGTTATAAGATCACAGGTTCTTTTAAGATCACACACTTCAGCTATACATTTTTCTCTCCAGCAGCAAAGAATCTTGTTTTCAAAGGGGATAGGAGAAATATTTTGATTGAGGACTGTGGAGAACATGATATACATTGTTAAAGGCCTGTAAAACAAATTAATTAGACTGACTGTGGGTAGAGTTGTTTTTCCTCAGAATGTCTGATCACGGGGCTTGCTGAGTATTTTCTATGAAGTGCTCATCACTTTGCAAGTTCAGGTCCAAATTTCTGCTATGAAATTTTTCAAAGATGTAGAATACCTGCTGCTGAACAAGAGGAGCATCTGCAAACAGGTGTATTCTTTCACTTTTCTCCCTATTACCCATGCTCTTTCTATTCCTGAGCCATGGCTGCCCCTACGCTTTTCTCTTTATATTCTGTTGCCATGTAATACTGTTTGTGTCCGGGATGCTGCCTTGCTTGACCTTTTGTTTGCCTTCATCATCCTGTACGCCGAGTAATTGTCATTCCATGCCCTGGGGCTTCCCCAGTCCCATCTGTTTAAAGTCTCTAGCACGCTGTTACCTGCACTGCGTAACTTCCATCGCAAGGAAACGTGGCCAAATCTTCATAATGCAGTTATCTCTAAAGAGAAAAAGCAAAAGCTTTCCTTTTGCTTCCTTGAGTTCCCCAGGTGTGAGCCTGGCTCTCTGCAGCTCTGTCACTGGAATGGACTGCCAGTATTTCTCCATCTCATTGATTCTCCATCTCAATTTGAAATCTTGCTTGGGGAGGAAAAAAGAAATTCTCCTTCAAGTTATGGAGTTCTGTTGTCGGGAGCAGTAAAGCACTTGTGGTGGGATTTATGTGTCAGAGGCTGGCTGATAACAATGCTGTACTGAAATAAGTATTTCGATGCGAACATCTGTTCTCAGTCTTGGTTTTTTTTGCCCTCTTCTTTAGAATTTGGAATGGTTTCCTTGATATTTTCTGCAGCATTGGCCTACTTCCCCTCACGCCCTCCGTTCCCTCCCAGCGTGGCTGCGGCAAGTCAGCGACTCAGCTACAGAAGAAGTTTTTGCAGACTCTTAAGGTAGGTCCTCACTGGGTTTCCAGTTCAAAGCAGATCAGCACCTAAATAAATAAAAACAAGTGTGCTTTAATCTTCTCATTGAACAAACAAGTTGGTTTGTAGTGCTTTTAAACAAAATCAAATTAAATATTAATGCCGAGACATAAAAGGATGCTAACTGCTAAAAAGCAGACATTAAATTTTAAATCATTGGGTATATCTCAAGCCTTCATGCCGGAGTCCTTCAGAACCAATGCTGCTTTAGTCATCCTGTTAGCATGGCTTTTCTTATGCAATGCTTCTGTTCCATCAGGTTATACAAGATTGTTAACAGGGTGCGTACTGCTAGGTGTGAGATAACAATTAACAACACTGGGCATAATAACTAATAGGCTGCTTTCTTCCATGCTTATTATATTGGAATGAATTTGGGGTTTGCTTGTCATTCAAAGGAGTATCAAGCTGCTTTCATTCAGCCATGGGAGCAATGAGTGAACTATCTGAAACCATTATATGATCTATTAAGTCTCATTAATTGTATGTTAAAATATGAAGTGTGGACAGGAGAAGTGTCTCCAGATGTGTTTCTGGACAAGTTCAAAGGTGAGTTAGTTTCCTTTAAATTTTTGGGTTTAAAAAAAAAAGTTTATGAAGAAAGTGAGATCTCCAGCTTTGCAACTTCTCCCGCTTGGGCTCTTTCCGTAAGACACAGTCCCGTCCCCCAGTGTTTGTACAGTGTCTTGTGTAACGGGAATCTGATCTCAGAGGAACAGCTAAAGCAACTGTAATATTAATGCTGAATAATTGTGAAGGCCTGTGCCCTGTATGTGATACTGCACAGACGAACTTCCTGGGGCAAAGAAGAATTGCTCCCAGGTGCAGAGAGTATGGCTGACTTCACTGGCGAGCTTCAAACTCTTGCCGTGATTGTTTCTTGGGTGATGTAGTGATAGGAGCTGAGTCTGCATGCAAAGAGCTGCTCGAAACCTGGTGATTGTGGAGCTTTAGGCATTTAGTTATTACAGACCTGTTGTGGGCTGTACTTTCTAAAAGTGTATTTAGAGCCAGCAAAAACAACTCATCCCTTGTTGTCGTTGTATTTTTTCTTTTGTTTTTGGAGGCTTTTGTTTCAGTTTGGGGGAGTAAATAGTTGACAAGATGCTTAATCCTGTGTGTTCATCCAGGAGCAGGCTGGCAGTTGGGAGAAGGTGTGAGTACAGCTGGCTGGTTAGTCTGCAAAGTGACCTACTCAGGATATTAAAAAATAGCAATTCCCGTAAGGACACTTAGTACACACAGTAATGCTGTTACGCACCCAAGCCGGTGTGCAGTGAGACCCCGCCTGAGGGCTGAGTTGTAAAAATGTTGCTGTTGAACAGAAATCCAAACAGCAACTGACTCCACAGGTGAAATATAAAATTTCTGTTGACAGTACTCCGTTTGGGAGCTTTATAACCATTAGACTGCTTGTTCAAAGTGCTGTAAACAGTGGACCTGAGATACTGGTAGGGTCAGGAGGTAAACAGCAGAGCTGGCTTACTATTCACAATCAATGAAACTTAAGAAAACAAACTGGACGCTTAAATAATGAGCATAGTTTATAGTGTCTCCAAGAACCAAGAGGTTTTTTAAAATGCAGTCAGGTAGATCATTATACCTCCCTTCCCTCTGGTCTTTATGCATTCTTCCATGCTACCCCTTATCAAAGGCACTTCTTCATTCCTCTGTACATGAAACAATCAACAGTTCATCATTAAACCCACTTATCTTGGGGAGCCTTTCAGCAACAATCCATCAAGAGAGGGGGTTTTATAAAAGAAAATGGTATCTGCCGTGCTTTGAGAGAAATCCATCATCTGGTTCGTTAGGCTTCTAAGCTCTGTTGCCTGCCTAATGTAGGCTTCATAATTCTTGGCACAGAGAGTCTTTCTTTTGACTTAATGGTGTAGACTGAAGGTAATCAGCTGATGAGTACCAGGAAATCATGATTTCCCCTGTATTGCAGACTTACCCTCTGGTATGAGAACTGTGTGTAAAGGCTTTTATGATGTGTGTGAGCTGGTGAGCTGACCCACCAACTATGCACCAAAAAACACTCATGAGAATTGAGATGTTCATCATTTCCCTCTTCTCTCCCCCAGGCTGCAGTTTTATTACTTCAAAATAAAGCTGCATAGCATAACTTTACCATTGAAGTCATTGACCTTTTTTCTTGGAAACCAAAGGGATCTATCACATCCTTGCAACTCCCACACTCCTTCATGCCTTTAGGTCCTTGAGCAGTCATCTTCATGAGCTGCTTCTTGCAGAGTTGTATTATAAATATCTTCTTAGGGTCAACCATCCCCTGTAGGCCGTTTTTTTGGGACTTGCTTAGGAACTTGGTTCTTCCTCATGATTTGGAAGATTCCTGCTTCTGGCAGATTATAATGATTAGCCGATCTGTGGTTATCTCCTGATACCAACTCTCTCAGCCTGCAGTGGGAGATGACAGATTAGTCATGGTTTGGGAGCTAAGCCCAAATGTTTTAACAGTCTATCACACACTGTGGCAAGTGTAGTTTGAATTTCCATTAGAAAAAGCATGGTTCCCTTTCTCAGTTTCTTGGGTGAAGCAAATATGACTTTTTTTTTTCCTCCTATTTCAGAATATGCCACAAATTTCTATGGAAAAAATTCTAATACAAGTAAATAGTCGATAAGATAAAATCTGCATTAAGAAAACGTCGTGATTTTTTGCTTTGAAGTACTTAGATGCTTTTAGCTGGTTACATCCTTTTATATTTTCAAGGGACTAGGTAAGCAATTTTGAAATTTCATAATAGGGTTTTTAGTCATCATTATTTCTTTCATGAAACTTTCATATGACATCACCATCCAGTGATGGAATCTGCTCAGAGTGTGCCTGATGTTAATAGGTGCTGTCAAAGTTATTCTGAAAATGGTGACTGACTTTGATGGTGCTCCCCTCTGAACCAGCCTGTCTTATGGATTCTAGTGGCATTAAGTAGGTTTCTGAAAAAACAGAAGAAAAAGCCAATTCGTATTCCAGCAGAATGGTTTAACAGAGAGGCTAATGCTGATATCCTGTCATAAGGGCTGATACGATGGAAAACAGTGTGGGTTCACCAACTGATGGTGTGACAGACAGCACATTTTTCTATTTTCAGTGGAGCAATTGCAAAATTGCAAAAACAAATATAAGTGACTGGAGCCATGGAAAGCAAAGCTGCTACTTAAGATGCATGTTTCAAATAGCTTTAGCACTTAATGTAGCCAGCGCTAGCTATTGCTGGACAAGGGGACAGAATGACATCTGGTGATTGGTGCCACTTTGTCACTGCCATGCACCCTTTCTCCTGGTCGGCTTCCTTATTCTGGAGACTAGTCAGGGTGGCAGCCTCTGTCACCGGAGGATGTCATGATACAGAGCTGGTTCTCTACTATTGGGACTAGGAGTCGCATATGGCACAGAGCAGCTACCCCATGTGCCAGTCTGTCTCGTTGCTTGAGTTACAGAAGACTGTCGTGGTTTAACCCAGCGGGCAGCTAAACACCACGCAGCCGTTCGCTCACTGCCCCCCGCAGTGGGATGGGGGAGAGAATCGGGGGAAAAAAGTAAAACTCATGGGTTGAGATAAAGGCAATTTAATAGGACAGAAAAGGAAGGGAGAATAATAATAATAATGATAAAAGCACATACAAAACAAGTGATGCACAATGCAGTTGCTCACTACCTGCTGACTGATGCCCAGCCAGTTCCCGAGCAGCGGCCGTGCCCCCCTGGCCAACCTCCCCAGGTTTTTTGTTTAGCATGAGATCATATGGTATGGAATAGCCCTTTGGTCATCTGGGGTCAGCTGTCCTGGCTGTGTCCTCTCCCAGCTTCTTGTGCACCTCCAGCCTCCTTGCTGGCAGGGCAGTATGAGAAGCTGAAAAGTCCTTGACTTAGTGTAAGCACTGCTCAGCCACAACTAAAACATCAGTCTGTTATCAACATTATTCTCATCCTAAATCCAAAACACAGCACTATACCAGCTACTAGGAAGAAAATTAACTCTATTCCAGCTGAAACCAGGACAAAGACTTATACATCACAGGAGATTTTGGTCAAGTAAGTTACAAAATACTCACCTCCACCAAAAGCAGCTCTTTAATGAAGACGAGGTTCAGATAGCCAAAGATTTTGAATATTGAGCAAGTGTTGTTTTGGAAGAGTGCATTCAGACTTGTTCCCTCTTTGCAATTATGACATGGCTATATAATGTCCATGCAAAATGGGCACTTTCCCTTTTATTTTATTCTACAGATGTTGAATTAGCATTTACATGGATAGTATTACATAGCATCAGAAAACCGGCCTTAAGAGTTGCCAAGATGATACAGGATAGACTAGATAAGAGTATGGCATTATTAAGAGAGAAAAAAAGTTGTCAGGAAGACAGCAAACACTTTAGCATTCAGAGAAATAAAGCAGTGTGTGGAAGAGCTGAAAGTTTGGAAGTTGTTTTTCTTTGCATTAAAAAAATAAATCTGACATGAATGATATTGAAAGAAGAGGATATGTTCATGTGATAGAAATGTGTTATTCAAGAAGAGGATGTGTGAAAAAGAACAGTGCAAAAAACTCTGGCTGGTGTGCTGTGTGTGGATCTTCTAGGAGAGTAAAACAGCGTAAGCTGCAAACCTCTGAATGTTTTGGAGAGTATTTGAAATTCTTTCCTTCCCTCTTGGCTTTTGTAACTATGTGCTATCAAATTGCCGCTGCATACCAAGGAACTTGTACTGATGAGGATCAATTTTATGTCAATTCTTTGGGAATGGGGGGAGCCACATTTTGTGGTTACACAGACATCCCATGGGATAACCTTGGAATCACCATAAAATCTCTTCACTTTAAAATATCAGTGTTGCAGAGTCTGAAGTATATTTTCTGGTTTTTATTCCAAAATCTAAACATTTTTGAGGAAAAGTTGGATGTCTCTTAGCAAAGATTTTGCATTTGCTTTCAGTTATGGTGGGTGGGTGGGGGAAATTGGTGGTGGTATTCGTCTGTCCATTCCTGTTTAGCTGTGTACGATCAAGATGATGACACAGCTTTGCTTAATTTTCACTGCATACTAAAGGTTGAATAGTTTTAATTGGGAGGAAGAAGCAAACACATTGACTGTTTAGAGCAGAATATTATACTTGTCTCTGGGTTTTGACACTTCAAACTGTCAAAATTTTCCAATTTTGCAACTGTACCCATCTCATTCCCAGAGCTCTCCCTGCTTTTCACCAAATAAAGGGAAGTAAAACAGTTTTTAAAAAAAAAAAAAAAAGTACAGTTCAAAAAGTATGAATCTCTGATGTTATTGTTGAAATACGCTTTTTGTCGTTTACATTAGTGCTTATTGTTCCTAACATACACGTAGGCTAAGTGGGTTGCCCATGCAAATGCAGAAAAATTGCTTGCGGAAATGAGAAACACATGAGCCCAGCATGTTACAAAAATCTTTGAACTATGTGGAGAGACTGCTTTTTTTATTATCACAGTGCCAAGGCAGTAACATCTCAGCTACTGGAATTTCAGTGACATGGCCGGATCCCTTTCTTGGTTTTCCTGGCTCACTCTTTCTTCAGACCTCTGCTATTTTTCTTGATGGGCAGAATATAGATTCTAGGGTGTCATTTACTCTAGCAGCTAATCTTGGTGCAATTTCTAATATAAGCTGCAGCTAATTGCATATGTTTTGTCTTCACAGCAATTTCCGATTCTTGATGATTGCTTTAGCCTATGCTATACCACTGGGTGTTTTCTCTGGCTGGTCTGGTGTTTTGGATTTGATATTAACGCCAGTTCACGTAAGCCAAGTAAGTATCTCCTGACTGATAATCAGCAGCTATGTTGTAAGTGGCATGTTTTTATTTTGCACGAGCATACAATTTCATCAGGTTTTTACGTTTAAGCTGCTATTAATACATACACACCACATTTCTCCTGAAATTTTAAACAAAATAAACTGTAGCTTTGGCATCCCAAACTGTCACGATTCTTCCCGCTGACTCCACCAGCAGTGAGTATTTTCAGATCTGTACACACCTTTTGACAAGAAGGAAGAGGCAGTTAAACAAATGAGTGGTGTTGGCTGCTGCAACTTTAGTAAAAGAAAATAATGTTTACCAGGTGGAAAAGATGAAGTGGGGAGAAGGGGATTTCTAAGCTTTTGATAGAGTATTATAAAAATCCAGAGGACATTACTCAGATTCTATAAAGAGAGGTCACATTTAGGGCATAGGTTACTTACTCATACTTTCTTTTAGTGAATTTATTTCCTTTTGAATAACCTAGAAAAAGTCTTGCACTTCAGATTGTTGTCGGGGGCTGTTGCGAGCGGTTTGCAGCTCCTGCACACAATTTGTTTTGAAAGTAACATCTCATCATCTTATTTTCTCAGCTTTAACACATTTCTCTTGTTTTGTTTTGTTTTGTTTTTTTCCTGTCAGGTAGATGCAGGCTGGATTGGATTTTGGTCTATAGTTGGAGGTTGTGTTGTTGGCATAGCAATGGCAAGGTAGGAATAATTACATGTCCTTCTCCATTTCTTCAACTGTGGTTGTCATTTAGCTTATCCTTGTAATAACATAACTTGTTAGCTTATCCTTGTAATAACATAACTTGTTTTCTCTCATCTTCTAGATACTTGAAATGGAAAAAGCATAGTTCTGGGGTTACGATGTGTTTCTTGTAGAGCAATAATTTGTATATTCCATGTTAGTGGTCGCTGGGGGTTGAGAACTCCACGTGCATGTGCCTCAGTTTGGCAAGTCATACTGTTACTCCTGACAAGTGCTTCCTGTATGCTCCTTTTAAACACAGTTCTTGTGAATTCAGCTGCCTGGTATGATGGAAGCCCTGTTGTAGCATATTTGGAAAGCATTGAAGAAATTAGTGTCTGTCTCCTTCCTGCAATGGTTTTGGGCATATTGATTCCCAAAGGGATATTGGGAATGTACCACAAGCAGCCTACCCACAGTAACGTTACATTCCTTGACAGAGAAATTAGTCGGGGCCCATTTTGGCCAGGTTGCTGGATTACTATATGGCCTAACTATTTTTTGCAGTACTGCTGTGGGTGGTATGGTTATACCTACACTTTTTAAATATCCAGACACGGCTCTTTCTGGCCATCATGAATGCTGATGACCTGGGGAGTGGAAAAGCAAGGAATGGATTGCCCTTCCAAAAGGCTGCTGCTTTTTCTTCATTGAGGGTCCCTTTTTATAAAAACAAAAAAAAGAGGCGGGGGACGGGACGGCAGGGAGAAAAAGTCTTTCAGGAGGTACTTGAGCAGGGAGTTTATAAAACTGATTAAAACCAATCACATGTTCCCCTTGCCTCTGGTGGATATCAAAGCATTGTCCTGGCTTCTTTATGTCCACTCTTCAGACTCCAGTTCTGCAATGAGTTTAGCGCAAGTGCAGGGGTCTCTCATCGTTGCAGTCATTCTGGGATTGTGGACTCAAAGAGGCATCTTTTTAGGGCAGAGATTGAAGCTCTCTTTTTTTCACTTGCTGTGCATCATCAGAGTACACAATGCATAAAGAAATGTGAGGTTTCTCATCCTGACATTTTGCAGGCTGCCTAGCAACTGTGACGGAGGGAGAGGAAAAAACTCCTGACCTAGGGAAAAGAAACAAGCGCTTCCCTCCTGTCTGCTCCAGATGCAGGCCAAATGACTTAATCTATTGAAACAAAGTTCACACCCTGATTTCCTCTAAAAAGAGTTACTTTTAGCCTCAGATATGAAGTTTTCTGTCTAAGAGAAGTAGATGTTTGAAACCAACTACTGTAAATGACACAGATGCTGTAGCAGGTTACGTGCTGACGCAGGTAGCGTGCCGGTTTAGTCCTTTCCGTCATGGGTTAATCTCTCGTATATTTGCGACATTTCAATACTAGAGGGGTACCCTTAGCAGCTCACTTAACTTTGTTAGGAGAGAATCTGCTGACTCAATGCCAACATGCAAATCTCGATCTTTATGGTAGATTAATTTATTTAATAAATTGCCTGGGTTAAGTTTCAGGAAATGCTGACAGTCTCTTTAACTGCTTCAAAATTGATTTCAAACCTTGTTGAATACCAGTATTTTGTAGCATTCAGAGCTTTGCTTTTGAGTAAATTAAAAAAATACCAACAGTCTGCCTCCAAATATGTCTTTCTAACTTGGGTGATACACAGTTCAAATGGGAGGGTTTGCACACAGAAAGGGAGGGAGGAGGTGATTTGTCACTCCTGATGGATGACTCTCCCTCCTAGGCCTATTCAGCATTTATCTGTGTAGGGTTGAATCAATGACGAGTCTGACTGTAATCTGCTGAAAGTTGTAATTAGGAAAATTAAGTAATGATTCTTGTCAAGGCTGACAAGTTGATGTATTTCAGTGTCAGAACTGTGATTTGCCAAGCAAGCAGCTCTCTCCCTTAACCACCTTTCAAGAAGCTGTTGGGTTTTGGAGGTTTTTTTCCTAATTTTTTTTTTCTGCTAATTTATCAAAGCAAAATTGGTGCAGTTTAGGAACTTGCTCCTTCCATTTTTGTCAGTGCAGATTCTACTGTTTAGAACTGTAACAACCTGAGCCTTGCCCTGGAGCATTTGGTCCTGCACGTCACAGTAGGTGTTAAATCATCTATATTTAAAGTAATGCCCAGTTTGGAAATCTGTTTATCTATCTCATTTTCAAAATGGTGCAAGTTTTCCTCAGCACAATACATAAATCCTCCCGCTCTCCACCCACTGCTGTCCCGATAGCCGTGAATTTAGATATGTTTAGCTAATTTGTGTGATGCATTTTTATAATTGAAAAGCCTAGGCTATTTTGGGCACCTGGCACGTGCTGTACCCTTTGCTGGCAGCTTTCAAATGATACTGGTTTGAAGAAAAGCAGTGTCAAAGAGCGACATTTATATCGTTGCATGGAAACATAAATCTATTTCCTTTTCTCAGATTTTTTTTTTTTTTTTCTGGCCACATTTGCTAATGATCATAGATATTTCTGAGGTTTTGTCCTCCACAGCTCAGTTTTTCCTCCTGCTTTTAACCTGCAGTGTAGTCAAAATGCTGAAACTTTATGACATGGTGATAATTTCCTTAGCAACAGACAGTGTTGTCAGCAGTGCAGGTTTGTGATTTTAACTGTGGGATCCAGTCTAGGGCTGGATTTGCTGAGTTGCAGGAGACTGTTACCAGCAGTAGGCTCAGAGGTCTGTGTCTGGGTAAGTATACACCTTCTCTCCTGGCACGCTTACTTTTTTAGGCAACTGCAGACATCCCCTTACATGCTAAATGAGGAAGAAGGATTTAAACAGAACAGAGGGTTTTGAAAGTAGATACTGGGGTCAGAGGATAAAATAATTTCTCTCATTTTTTAACTGAAACAAGTATTCTGAAGAGTTGACTAGATTTATGGTCATCTTTATTCTTCTGTAACTAGACAAGAAGCAGAAGTCCCTCAATTGCCAAGTTCAGGCTAGTTTGCTATGTCATTTTTTCCCATTATTTCTGTTGCTGGCTGAATTCAGTAGCTGCATAAACTTTTCAGTTTGTATTTGACCCTTCTGGAGTCCTGTGATATGTGAGAGCTCCTTGAAACACACTGCTACCACTGATACCCAAACCAGGATCTTTGTGTCAAAAGGAGTTGCAAGTGCTCAGTAAAGGTAGATATTTGCTCCACTTAACTATCTTGAATGGTTTAGATGTATATTGTCCTCCCATCCCCACATATCCCTGGTGGTAGGATAGAGATGGAGGACCCCCTAGAGATCCCTTCCAGACCTGTTGTCTGTGAATGTCCCTCCCTGAATTTCTCACACTGGTTTATTAGACAGGATATACGTAACTGCTCGTGCCTGTAAGGAGAGGGAATAGTGATGCTTGCTGGCAGGCAAAGCGGGGAGTCTCTGTGGAAGAAGCCTGAAGTTTATACTTCAAGATGCTTCTGAGCAGCTTTTAAAATTGCTGATTTTGACCCCAGTGATCCCAAAGAATAATTAAAGAAACTGGCAAACCACTGAGAAGAGGTGATCCTGATTGCTGGATTTGGATTGTCAGAAAAAAACAACAGTAGCAGCTAACCTCTGACTATTAGAGATTAATGCATAAGCCACTTGAACACTGCAGTCATAAACTTTTAAGATTATATGCAGCATTGATCTTCCTCTACTGCTTATTGAATTACTCACTGCTAAATTCAATGTGGAATTAAAGCACAGGGAGAATCAAAATAAGAGGAAAGAATTGGGTTTTTTGGTTTTGGGGTTTTTTTTTTTGGATTGCATTACTTGTACATCTCTTATGGTGTATGTAGAGCTAGGCTTCCTAGTTCTCAAAATGTTGGTAGCATTATCTGTTCTATCAAGTAAGCTATATGGCATCTGCCTGTAAAGTGATCTTTGGTAGGGGAGAGAAGGCAGTTAGCTGACAGATGGGACTGATTTCATCATGGACCAACCTAGGTGGATTGTGCTGCCGTTAGCCTAATCAAGGTAGGAGGCTATGAGGGCAGAAGACATTCTTTAGACATACATACCTAACCCATCCGGCTCAAAATCACATCTCCTAAGCAGGAGATTATAGAAAATTACTAGTGGATAAATGACATTGCCTTTTTCTAATATATCTTTTTTAGTAGCTGTGTTGAAATCCCTTTTGAAAAGAGCAGTTGCGCTGATAATTATGCAATGTGAGCACTGCTCAAATGCATTATGTCTCCTTGAAAGAAAAAGAAAAAAAGATTAAAAAAGCAATTGTACCATCAGGTGGTATAAAGACCATATTTCCCTCTGTATAACAGCCAGGACTTGTGGGGCTGTCTTCCCACAGACTGTCAGTGGGGCATGTGTAAGAGAGGAGTGGCACCAAGCTCTTGGTTTCTGAAACATTTCAACTCAAAACAGCCACCGGCAGTGACCGCCTGTGTGAAGAGTTCCTCCTTTGCTTAAGCCACTGTCGTGCTTTAACCCCAGCCAGCAACTAAGCACCACCCAGCCGCTCACTCATTCCACCCCAGTGGGATGGGGGAGAGAATCGGAAGAGTAAAAGTGAGAAGACTCGTGGGTTGAGATAAAGACAGCTTAATAGGTAAAGCAAAAGCTGCCCATTCGCTGCTTCCCATGGGCAGGCAGGTGTTCAGCCATCTCCAGGAAAGCAGGGCTCCATCACACGTAATGGTTACTTGGGAAGACAAAACACCATGTCTCTGAACGTCCCCCCCTTCCTTCTTCTTCCCCAGCTTTATATGCTGAGCATGATGCCATATGGTGTGGAATATCCCTTTGGTCAGTTGGGGTCAGCTGCCCCAGCTGTGTCCCCTCCCAGCTTCTTGTGCACCCCCAGCCTACTGGCTGGTGGGGTGGGGTGAGGAGCAGAAAAGGCCTTGACTCTGTGTAAGCACTGTTCAGCAATAACAAAAACATCCCTGTATTATCAACACTGTTTCCAGCACAAATCCAAAACATAGCCCCATACTAGCTACTGTGAAGAAAATCAACTCTATCCCAGCCAAAATCAGTGCATTCTCCACCCCTTATTCCATACCATTTACGTCGTGCTCAGGTCCCACACTTTCCAATATAACCTCATTAACCACCACCCCCCTTTCCATCCTTTGATATAATACATAGATATCATTCCCTTAGTCTATGGACCACCCCTATAAAATGTCTTTAAAATGTCCATAAGTGTCTATAAAATGTCCATTGAATTCATTTAGTCCATGACTTTGGGCTCCATCTGTTATGGTAGTCACTCAGGACAGGAGAGGTGGCACGTTGCGTGGAGTTGTTGGGCACCAAAGTCAGCTCAGGTTGGGTCACTGCTGCACTTGCACTGCCTCTTGTAAGACTTGTCCTCCATTGGTTCAGGTGGTTGCTGCTGTAGTAATTCCTATAACATGCAACTCAGATCCTGGGTTACAACAATTTAAAGGTATTTCCATTACAATCTCCACCCCGGTCCCTTTGGACCAGACCATAGGGTTTAACATTGCAATGAACTCCTCCCTTTGCCCCTGCTCCGGCTTGGACTTATCCACAGATTGCAGTCCCTTCCTTAGGGGTGTACCTGCTCCAGCGTGGCCTTACCCACAGCCACAGTCCCTTCAGGAGTAAACCTGCTCCAACATGGTCTTACTCATGGCTGCAGTCCCTGCAGGGTTGTACCTGCTCTGTCATGGGCTTATCCATGGCCACACCCTTTGAGGTGCTCCAGCATGACCTCATGCACAGCCACAGATGCTTCGAGGTGTACCTGCTGCAGCATGGACTTATCCTTGGGCCACAATCCCTTCCGAGGTGTACCTGCTGCAGCACAAACATAACCACGGCCACAAGCGCTTCGAGGTGTACCTGCTCTGATGTGGACTTATCCACAGCCACAGATGCTTTGGGGTGTCCTGCTCCTGCGTGGACTCATCCACAGGTCACAGTCCCTTTGACTCGAGTTCACACTGGAGTTCCAGCCTGTCCAGTACAGCAGCACAGAAACAGCAGCGATGCCCTGGCCATCTGCCAGCCCAGGCGCATCACCATTGCTGTTATCAAACTGTTCCCAGGCAGAGCAGAGTCAGATGAGCAGCAGCACAGCAAGCACCGAAAGCAAAAAGCAGCCACTAACGAGCACTAGACTCTAATACACAGTAGGGCAAGCAAGCCCCATGGCAAGCACAGAAGCCTGCCAATTAATAGCTAAACAGCAATAAGAGCTATAAATTCGATCTGGCACATTCCAATCAAACCTGTCGTTATCTCAAACCCTTCGTGCCCCATGTTGGGCACCAAAAAGGACTGTCATGGTTTAACCCCAGCCAGCAACTAAGCCCCACACAGCCGCTCGCTCACTCCCCCCTGCTGGGATGGGGGAGAGAATCAGAAGAGTAAAAGTGAGAAAACTCATGGGTTGAGATAAAGACAGTTTAGTAGGGAAAGCAAAAGCTGCACACACAAGCAAAGAGAAACAAGGAATTAATTCGCGACTTCCCATGGGCAGGCAGGTGTTCAGCCATCTCCAGGAAAGCAGAGCTCCATCACGCGTAACGGTTACTTGGGAAGACAAACGCCATCACTCCCAGTGTCCCCCCCTTCCTTCTTCTTCCCCAGCTTTATATGCTGAGCATGATGCCATATGGTGTGGAATGTCCATAAGAAGCAGAAAAGGCCTTGACTCTTTGTAAGCACTGCTCAGCAATAACAAAAGCATCCCTGTATTATCAGCGCTGTTTTCAGCACAAATCCAAAACATAGCCCCATAGTAGCTACTATGAAGAAAATTAACTCTATCCCAGACAAAACCAGCACAGCCACCGAGAGCTTCATCGCCAATGCATCTGAGGGTTCAGAAGATGTTCCTTGTCATCTTTGATCTCGGGATTCTGGTATTTGGAATTTTGTCATTTCCCACAGGAATGAATCTTGACACTTAACTATGTCTTGAATGAAATGCAGCAGCCTCCTCATATGCTAATTGAGCGGTGTGTCTGCCAAGGGAGACTGGCAAACGCTGACAAAACAGCGATGCAAGCAGTGGTGTGATGTTGTGTCCAACAAATGCAGAAGAAAAAAAAAAGACCCCTTCCTGTATACCAAGTGTTTTCAACTGATGCCTTGAGGATTGTTCTGGTTTGGTTGTTATTTTGTGACAGCTAAAAAATCCATGGCTCTTCAGCTTGACAGCTAGATATATCACCATTCTATAAAAATGCCTTTTTTCTATTTCTGAAAATGAGAAACGATTTTTAAATTGTTTTTATAGTCTCCAAAATGTTTAATGGGAATATACTGAAATAATTGTCAAGCATCACATTTAAATAATATGAAAATCAGCATTTGTACTGCTCTGATCTGTGCTTTTATTTTAGATTTGCAGATTTTATCAGGGGCATGCTGAAGTTTATACTGCTGCTGCTTTTATCTGGAGCAACGTTAGCATCAACCTGGTTCACTCTCACCTGTCTAACTAGTGTCACTCATCTGCCTTTAACCACAGGTATTGACAATGATTTTAATTCCTATTATTTAAAATTGCTATTGCAGGCAAATATTTGCAGTCTTAAATCAACTATATTATAACCTGGTTTGGTATCTTTAGTAATACAGTAGTTTTACCAAAACAAACAAAAAAGATTTAGAAAACGTCTTGAATCTGAAATCTCTTTATCAGCTTTGAATAACTTCATAAGAAGATTAAAAACTAACAAAACCCAATAATAAGAACCCAGAATATACATTAAAAATTGGTTTTTTCTGGTTTGAGTGTTTGGGAACAACAGAGGTGAGAAATAAACCAAGAAAAATCAGATGAATTGGAGTAACGTTGCATATAAGAAACAGTGACATGTCTGGGAATTTAGCGTCTTGAAACTTACATTAATTATTGGAAACATGTGGTGCAGTTCAAACCAAGATGACCCATAGTATTTTCAGCCATCTAAATCTATCCCTGCATTGTGCTGTCCTCTTTTTTGCACCTGCATGCAGGTTCAGGGAACTCTTCTAGCCCAAAATTAATTCAGCCTGCACCTCAAAAAGATGGGAAAAAGAGCTGTTGGCAGGAGTGGGGGAAAAGCTGAGAGGTCTACTCCAGCTGCCAGCGAGCTGTACCCTTCGTTGAAAATTAGCACTGCTCAGTTCTTAAAAATCTGTCCCTTGCCTTCCTATCTGCACCAAAGGATTGATCCACCTGTGATTCCAAGACCTTCAACAGAGTAATGAGTTACAGTAAAACTAAGCCATTGAGATTTTTAAAAATATTTATTTATTAAAGAATTCTGTAAATTCATTTTAAAGTGCTATCTTTGTTACAGGCAAGTTTAGGCATTATAGGAGAAATGAAAATTGTTTTTTTCCCATTTTTAGTAAAGAGTTTGGTGTGGAGAGTAGTATATAAATTACTGTTTTATTCAAATTAACTTTGAGTTTCAGTAAGTGTCCTTGGTGTGTTGCATATGTCACAACTATAAACTAAAGTGGGTACAGCAAATTGAAATACATGATCAATTCAGGAGAAACACCATCTGGATGGGTAGGTCAAATTTATGATTTATCTTGAAATGTCAACTTTTTTAAAAAAAATTCTGCTTAAATAAAATATAATTTAATTGATAAACAAATCAAATTTCATGGTGGCTATTGTCATACCAAATGACTACACTTTTCTTTTCCATCAAATCTAAAATAAATGCAAGAAAAGCTTATTTCTTGTGCTTGCCTGCTTCATCACTACAAGCCGGCAGTGATGTAGATTTTTACAGTAGCTGTATCCTCTGAATTGATGCAACAAGCCAAACACATAAACGTCCCTTCAAGTCTATGCATGAGAATGAAGCGGAGAGGTTTCAAGAGGTGAAAGTCATTACATATGCACTCACGAATGATCAGAAACAAAACTGATGGAGCTCTGTCTGATTTTATTTTATTTTTTGTAAAGAACTCAGCATGGAACATAGGTTCTAGAAGAATTCTTACTTGTTTATACCATGTAGGTGCCTTATGGTGATTTTTTTTGGAAAGGTGATCCGCTGTCAGGACGTAAAAGTACCTAAGGTATTTGGGGTTTGATATAAGGTATCCTAAACTAACATCCGTAGATAAAAATCTAGGGATTGGATTGTTCTTTTCATGCAGTTATCATTTCTTTTAAAATGGATGATTCCTTAGATTGAGTCGTAAATTATATTTTAGAGTTTTCTGTCTGTGCTGTTCTTATATATGTCACTGTAAATGTTGAACCCTTTTCTATAAAACACAAGCTTGTTCTGAATAGAAATGCCAGCAATGTGGCTGGCAGTTCCTCAGAAAAGGCAATCTAAAGCATCAGGGCCTAATGTGCAGCCACCAAGTAAGATCCCTTTTTTCCTCTGTGGCATAATGTTTAAACTTCATAGATAGGCGGAGGGGGGTTCATATCAGCCTTTTCTCATTAAAGTTCATGTAAAATAGATGTAACGTGCCTGTTCAGCTTAGATCCTTGTACACAGAAAAGCAGTGGTATATCTTTATGAAATGTGCTGTTATGGATGAAAACACACAAGCTATTTAAGCTAATTTATAGGACTTCATGCTAGATTATTCCTCAATGTAATGATGCAATATGATGATGACCTCTGCATTCCACAGTAATTGGGAGAAACGGTACATTTGAATTGATTTGGATTAACTTCTTTTTTTTTTCTCTTCTTTTAATTAAAAGTTTGAGATTTAGAGTATATCAGAGTATAAATGTAGGAGGTCAAATGCAGGCCATTGGCTGGCAGCTTTGGGAAGTGATTTGAGGTAGCTGGTTAAGGTGGAAGTCACTCTGCATACTCAGTGGACCAGTTGACAGTGGTCTTCCAGGTAGTTATCCTCTGTGTGTTTTTGTAGAGCTGGAAGATGTACAAAACAAAAGCAGCTGTCATTGTGGGGGTTTTTTAATTTTTTTTTTCCATTCTTTTTTTCATTTTTTTTTCTTCTTTCGTAGTAGAGGTCCATGTAACGCTTTGTATTTGAGCTGCTTTGCAGGCAGTCCCTGCTGCAAAGCAAGGGTGGTTGTGTTATTGAGGGCAAGAGGGTGTGATGTAGCCAGCAGGTTAACGGGCTCCTCAGCTTCTTCCTGTCCTGCGGCAAAGAGCACAAGTGTTAGGCTTGGCAGTGCTACAGTCCCAGTGATGGATCTCGGTCCACACTTCCAGTCTTATTCAAATACTGAGGCAGCGCAAGCAGGGTTCAAAACTGACCGTTATGGAAACCTGTGGGGGTGTACATTTGATCTTGCAAGGAGGTTTTCCCTTCCAACCATGTAGCTCCCATTTTGTGAGGGGCTTCCCCCTCCTCTCTTGCCCTGCCTCCAATGTTGTTCTCTTGAGCAAATCAGACTTTGCCCTACAAAACCACAAGCGTTGCCGTCTTCAGCAATACCTGGAAACTGCTAAAATATCTACCTGACCTGATGGACTGGTGGTACAGCTAAAAGAGAGCTCCTCCATGGGACAGGACAGTTATTTTGATGAGGAAGCAAGATGTCTCATATGAGTCTTTGTACTGGCCCGGGTGTTAAGGCAGGCTTCACCCTAGAGCTGAAGGCTGGTTAGAGAACATCGTCATCCGCTTCATCTCACCTGGCAGCTGCTTGATCCACGAATAAAGTTTACATCCATAGGTAGACCTTGCCAGTGGTTTCCCCAGGTCCACATGTGGATATTGTGTGGCATACATGCTTGTTCCCCTCTTCTGAAAACCCTCTGCCTGTCTCTCACCTGGTCTCCAGAGTAAGCTCTCATGTGGGTACATTTGCATGGAAGCAGGCTTTTGAAATGCTAAAAATATGAGAGAGTTTGGCCAATTATTCACCCTGAAGGGAAGAAAATCTCTAAAGATTTGTTTTTAAAATACAAACAAACCAACCACCCTCTTTCAATCAGTATTCTTTGTAGCAGTTGTAGTGATGTCTGGTTTAAATATTGGGGGAGGAATTGTATTTGAAAAAATGCTCACAGCAAAATGGTTTTTTCCTGCACTTGTTTGTATAATGTTCTCCTAATTCCTTGTAAATAGGCACGACATTATTTAAAGATATTTCCTACAAAATGTAATTACTTAGAATGGAGACCTTTAATGCAGATATTAAAAATCAATGACTGCTTTGTGTTTGCTTTAAATGATACTGTTTAGCATTGTTTGTATTGTGTAATGCCTGCATTGCTCTGCATTATCATAATATGCTCCATTTTTCCTCCTGCCACAGAGCAAGACAAATTTTCTGTCATTTGCTGACTTCTTAATGTATCTCCAAAAGATTTTATAAAAAGTGTATTCGGAGTCATGTGTATGAACTATAACTGCCAGTGTGGGGAAAAAAGAAAGCAAGGCAATAATGATATAGTGTCATCATAGCTACTATATCATCTGTCTAAAACACCTCTCATCAGCTAATCACAGCTCTTAAAAACCCTTGATTCTGGAATCAGTTTATATTTTAAGTGAGCTTGAATTCTCTTTTAAGAAATTTTAATTTTAATGTATATTATTTGCATTTTTCAGCAAGTTTCAAAGACGATTTTATGTACACATTGAAATGGTTTTCTCCATTGAATTCCCAATGCAGCTGCTGATCTGTTTCTCTGTGCCAAGTCCATTGTTAGTTTGCTTTGTACTGAACTTCATTATGTGAATTTATGTACAATGGGATGCTTTGACCCAAAATAATTGTGTAAGGCATTGTAATGCCAGTTTCAGTATCTTGCCACTTTGTATTGCTGGTAGTATCTCTGGATACAAATACTAGCATTTTCCAAAAATTGATATGCAACGCTAGTTGCTCGCAGCTCAGATTGAATGTTTTCAGCATAGCGTATCAAGAATATTCTAATATTTATGAGCACATTCAGTAGAATTTTGCTTTACAATATCTTTTCTAGTGCTGCATGGCACATACTCTGAATACGGTGGCAACTCCATGAATTGATGACTATATTTAGGTTAAGCAGCCTACACTTTATTTTCAGGTTCAACAGATTGAACATTATAAACACATCTGTCTCCCTATCCTCATCTACAAAGCACAGTATTGAAAAAGAGAGATGTTAATTATTTAATACTGATTGTTTTATTCTTTGAGTTTAATTTCTCTACTATAAACAAGATGTGCTTGGTAAGTATAAGGCAGGGGGACCCAGAGGGTAAAACAGTGGCCTGAAAACATTTCAGTTTTCTAGCTTCAGCATTGACCTGCTTATGGCTGTGGGCAAATCATTACCCCCCACTCCTGTTGTGCTTTTCCCACGCATAACATGGGAATAATGACCTTTCTCTTCCTGAAGGCTTCTGTAAATCCACAGATAGAAGCGTGCTTAAAGAGGAACTAATTTAAGGGTTTTATTTAAAAACACTTAAAACCCCGGTGTTAAATAGTGTACAATGCTTGAAATTTGGGAGGAGCATTTCAGGGATGAATATCTATAAATCTGGCCACTTTAAATATCCATCGATAGCAAGCCTCAAATATTGTATGATTTCCAGCCCCCTCACCCTTTTTCTTTTCTTTTTTTTTTTTTTTTTGAGGCTCACTCAGTAATTTCTTCACTTTTTAGTTCCTCAAAGTGAATGCTCTGCTTTCAAAGCAGGTTCCACTTGCTTTTCTCTTGGGAAGTATATAGAACAAATCCAATTTGATCAGATTTTTGGTTACTTTCATAACTATATCATGAGATAAGAATTTGATCAGTGTGTGCTGGAATGGAAATACAGGCAATGAAACATATTGATGTTATAAACGTGCACTACAGGGACATCCTTCTTCTATTGTGTTTTTTGTTCCTGTAAGTGAATTACAGTAAAAATTACTGTCTTACCTTGAGGGAGTCACATTTCTCATGGAAAAATTAAGGAGGACTTCTTCTGTGACTATTCTTACCATGGCCAGTAGCAAGAATGAAATTATATGGAAGTTTCATTCCACTTTACCAGACTTTAGAGAGTTTGATAGGAACTAACTTTGAATTGTTCAGATCATTTGCGGGGATACTAAAGTCAACGAAGCATCCATCCACATGAGGCATTATCCTTTCATTTTCGCATTTGGGATGCTGTTTTAATGGGCAATAACAAAATTCCCTAGATCCCTGTAGGTTTCACTTTAAATTGTATGCTGCACCCAAGAGAACACGTTCAGTTGTATTTACTTTCCTGTTTATCCATATGAAATTTGTGTGAGTCTTGGCTCGATTTGTCTGAGAAGAGAACTGTTACAAAATGTACAGAGTTCAAGAGTTTCTGGCAAAGGACTTTGGAAGAAGATACTGTACCACCTGCTTGCACTTGATACTGCTCTAGAGTATCTGCATTTCTTTTGTAAATTTATCTGCAAAATACTTTTTTTTTTTTAAAGAAATGGTAATATTTCATATTCTTTGTTAAAAATCAGCCAAGATGTACATGCCAATGGGTTGATGAGAACTATTTACATCAGTGGAGGTCCTTCCATTAATTTCATTTGGGTTTGGATCGGGCTCTGTAGTTATACATTTAGTGATGGTATAATTTAAGACTAAATTGCTAAACATGTTGCAGAACATCCTGGGAAGTTTGGGGAACTTGTTTGGATGTCAGAGATACTTGAGACTCCTTCTGCTGTGTTGCAAGCTCACCTGGGGACACCAAGTGCACGCCGTCATTTAAATCACATCCCTGTTCGAATTCCTAATTTTTTTTCCTAACTCTTTTTTTTTTTTTTTTTTCTTTAATTGGTATAAAGCTTTTGCCACAGCTCCTGGCTGGGAGAAAAGAAAGTCTGTTTCTGGGATACAGGCGTGTATTTGCCATCCAGTAGCTGAAGACCTGCAGGGGATAAGAAGCCAGGAATGAACCTAACTTCTTACCGCTTTTTCTCCTTTTTGTGCTAAGCCACTGTGTCACCAACAGTCCCCAGTCAGTGCCTTGCTTCATCTAACTGGTAACATCCCTAGTGCTGTTATCGAGGCATGTTTCATTCCTTGCTTCCTTCCTGGCCAGGAGGAGAATGAGCGCTGAGGGAATGGCCTGGGTTGCCTCACACCTCAAGCATGAACATTACATGACGAAGCCTAGCCTGAGCCTCCTGCTGCGGCAGCTCCGGGCCAATTCTCTGAAGCAGCTGTGCTTTGGATGGGTGTTTTGCCTTTCCTGCTCTTTTTGCAGTGGCCAACCTGTGAAATAGCTGCTTAATTCACACAAACATCTTTAAAACATGACATTAATCAAAGTAGTTTAAAGAAACCCAGCCCAGTTCCATTATTTACTGATGTCCACAGCTGCCATTGTCTCACGTACTCAACTTTGTGCATAGCTTCGAAGGCAGTTAATTCCTTTTCCTAAGGCAAAGTGATCTTTTTTATACTAATAGCATGACACGCTTCCCCAGCATATGCCTATCCAAGCTAGTTGTTTGTCCTTGTTAGGCTTTAGGACATAATGTTAGCTTCTTGGTAAATCATCTCTTTTTCTTTTTTTTTTTTTTTTTTTTTGTCAGCACTTTCATATCCTTATATTCATTTCCAACGACTGTCATCAAGATTGTCTTAATTGAAAAAACATTCACTGTAACTTTAGCAGCTGTTCTACACTACAAAATCATGGTAATTGTGTTCATTCAATGCAAGGTCTCTGTAATGGAAAGTAAATGGTCTCCGTTAATAGGTGGTATTCTCCCTGCTACAGTATCTTGTTGCCCACGAGCTGGAATATGAGATGTGCTGTTTAGTGTATGAAATAAAAGGCAAAACCCACTTTTGAACTCTTACTTGACTTCTTCCTTATAAGACTTCTTCTTATATAACTTATTTTTCTGAAACTGCATATCTGATCTTTGAGTTTCTGTCTAGTTGACCAATTGCATTTGTGACTTAATTGCCAAGTTAATGGAATAAGCTTATTTGTATAGCACTCAGGAAGACCCTGGATGATTTACAGAAACATGAAATAAAAATTTTTTTCCCATCACTACAGTATGTACCCATTAAGGGAGAACCCTGTAGGCTTTCAGAGGTGTACATCTCCTTCACTTTCAGAGTTGCTTTTTGAGGTTTACCAGTTAAAGCTGTCATTTCCATTAGATCTTAGAATTTAAATTGGCATCTACTGAACACTATATTTTGCCTGTCCTTTTGCCTTGACATTTCCTCTTATTACTTTCCAAATATGCGTGTACATATACATACACCTTGTTTTATAAGTATTACCTGTGATCTCAGCAGAGGTTTTGTCATTGGTATTCAGCTGGCAGTTTTCGGCGTGCACGCATGAGGCAGGTAATACTTTGGGGAAAACAAGAGGTAATGCTAAAGCTGCTTTGCTCATGGTACTATGGAAGTGTGAGTTGTGTGCCAGTGGGTGCATTTGCTAAATTATGATTAAAGCAAGCTGTAGTGACGAGGAAATGTAAGGGTGTAGTTTCTAAAGTGCAGAGTTATTGTGCTTGCTTGCTTATGGTCTAGTCTTCTTAACGCGTTTTAGTAGGTGATGAGCAATGATGTAATTCAACTAGCATATTTTAAACTATCAAATTTATTTTGAAGGCTTCTGTTTGTTTTATGGAAACTTTTGCATCTACTGTATTGACTAAAATTTGAAGTCTTGATCTTTTAAATGGCTGTTAATCTTAGATGCATATTTTTGCCTTCACCTCAAGTGAATCTAAGGTTCTGGAAATTATACGTCTAGAAGTTGTCTCTGTTCAGAGGCACATGATTCCCCTTTCCTGGCTGTTGCTGTTTGTGGAAGAGGTTTCATTCTTCCTGTAGAGGTATTGCTTCTGGTGCTCTCTATATGCAGCTCCACTTTTGATGGTGCTCGTTACGGCTTTCGGCAGCTTCATTACTATATTCACTGTTTGAGTTTCTAACGCAGAGCTACTGCTGGCTATCACCTTCTTTTCTTTCGGGAAAGTTCTGAAAATTTGCTCAAGAAATTACGAGTAGTTATCTATAGATGCCTTTAACTGAGTGTAATGAGGGGCAGATGTTCATTTGTCTTGAGATACACTTCTATTTCATTTATGCATTGGTTTCTTAAGCCAACACAAAAATATCAAATAGCTGAATTCAATGTTTAGATTTGCTGGCTACACCTGATAGCAGCTAAGAGGCAGTTAGAGCAATATGCAGTCATGTTTGAGGTAAACAGGAATTCAAAGAGAGGTTCATGAAATTTTAAATACTGGTGAGGACTTGCAGCAAAAATCTATGGATCCTGTAACTACGGAGTCAGTTGTTCAGTGTTAGCTAGAACAGCCCGTTAGGAAGAGCATCCTCATACTGGTTTGGTTTTTTCCTTCCTCTGTGAGAACTCTTGAACGTACCTGGCATCCATTTTTTTGACTTTTATTCTGCAGTTTATAAGAAGAGAATTTGAGAGTTGAAAAAGTTATCATGGTTTATTTGGGGTTTTTTTCTTTCTTTTTTTCTTAACAACTCAGAACATTCCGGTATATTAAAAAGAAGCGGGGGCCAGCTGTCCCCCCTGAAGTCGTGCCATCTGTATCATCTTTCTGGCTGTCTCTTCTGTCCTCTTTTTCCTGTCCAGGCAAATCCTCTGTAGAGAAAGAAATAGGTCTTTGTGCCTTGGAAGCAAACCACATCAAATGGAGGATCTGATAGATAGCCCTTTCTGCTTCTTAATGCCTTTATCTCTTTTCCATGATTCTTCATATTTTAAGAAACAGTGATTTTTTTTTTATTATTATTATTTTGAAGCTGGAAGTTTTCTGCTTCCTAACAGTTTCTCAGTTGAAAGATTGAGCAAGGCTTAACAGAAGATGAAAAAGAGTTGTTTCAGTTCTCCCCTTTCCGAGACAGAAGAACGTAAATTAAACTGAAAATGCAGTTTCTATTTTATGTAAACATATATATCGGTATGAAAAAAAATTGCCTAAGGATTTTGTACCATACTGCAGTGAAAAGAGGCTATAAATAATTTCCCTATGACTTGGTAACACTTTTGCATCTGAAAATTTTTTCTTTACGTTTTCTTGTCATTTTGGTGGAAACTTCAGAAAATATTCCAGACTTTTCTTGTTTTTCCAAGCCTTCTAATTGTTTCCTTGTACTTTTTACTTGATCGGTCACCTCAGGTTGTTGAGGCTGCAGGTCAGGAAATCTTCCACTTCCCAAGACAGCGCTTAGCAAAGACTTACTTACATTTATAAATAGGTACTAAATTCTTCTGAACTTTTCTTTTTTTCAGAAATAGATATAGTAGGTTTATTAAGAGATAATATAGACATACTAAGCATCTCTATCAAGATATTAAGCACTGTAAAGTATTTGGCAGTGTCAGAAATTGTAGAACAAAATATCTGAGGCTACTGAAGAAAAGTCTGTATTCTTCTGTTGTTTCGTCCAAGAAAGATAGTATGTAGTACAGCAGTGAATAATTTGCATTATCAAATATGTCCCGTTCTTGCCAGGCGCTGGGTGCCCTTCATTTCCTTTTGAAGCCAGAAGGGATTCAACATGTTGCAGCCCAGGCCGTGATGAATACTAATGTCTTGATATCTGGTAGATCATTAGTATTTATTTGTAAAATGGAAGCAAAATTAGTTTTGACCTTTAGAGCTAAGTCAAAAGGTTAATCCATGTCCATTTCCAATTTGGCACATTAATTGCTCCCTGTCCTAATTGTGTATAGGACAATAGTTTCTATTCATTTCAGAGGTAAATCAAACTGTAGGTGATGCTTTGCATTCATAATTTTGTTCTGTTTGTTTTACCTACAAGTGAATTCCAAATCACTGAATGTGTCTTCATGGGTTCTGTTTTTAAAAAAATAAACAAATCAGTATTTCTAATTTTTTCTTTTCCGAATTAATGCATGCATTCTGCATAAAACTAGTGGGATGTGATATGCTTTATGATACAGAGGGTAAAAATAAGTTTATGCATTTTTCAGTTACTCAAGTGTTAGTATTCTTGGCAGCTCTGAATAGGGGGAAAAAATGCCAGCGTGAAATTAATAACTGTTTTTGTTTCTTTTATAGCTACACTGTACACATCCTGCATTTTGTTGGGTATATTCCTCAACAGCAGCGTACCAATATTCTTTGAGCTCTTTGTGGAGACAGTCTACCCTGTTCCAGAAGGAATTACCTGTGGAGTTGTCACCTTTTTGAGTAATGTCTTTATGGGAGTGCTTTTGTTTTTCCTCACATTTTACCATACAGGTAAGAAATATAAGCTACTTTGAAAATATAATTCTCCATGAAGACATACCCTTGTCAGTAAAGGAAGGATTTGCACATACCATTTCTGTTAATAATCAAATGTTTGAATCCCCCCTATGTAGCAGCAAGGGAGAAGAACTTTAATTGTTCTTTTCTGTATGCATGCTAATAAAAATGAAATGCTTTAGTGCAAGTTGTATATAGTCATATTCTACTTAGAATTAGCTGTAGCCAGAAACCATCAAGATACACACAGTTGTCATATTTTTATAAAGGCCCGAGTAATGTGGCCATTAATAATGTTTGTATCTATGGGCGTTCAAAACCACAATAAAGCCAATGCAGTCTCGTGCTTCAGGGTATAATGTATTGCCCAGGAGGGGCAGAGCAGAAACGCCCCATGCAGGGTCAGCTCCGTTCAGTGTGCTGGCCATACCATTGCCGGGGAGAGAGCATCTCTTGACCACTCTCAAAGACGAAGTACTCATTCCTTTAGATAACCTAGTGGCCTAATGAGGCAGAACAGTGTTGTGCTTGATACTTCCATCAACTTCTTCAGACTTTCTCATCTCTCGAGTATTACTTGCTTCCTCATAATTCATAATCGTAACTTTCAACTTGCTATTTAGTAGACTATAATATATATTATTACTCTAAGCCATAAAATAAGAACCCATCTTGCTTTAAAAGGGAAATGGTCTTTATTAATGGTTTTGAAAGATGCAGATTTTTGGTTTGTATTTTGTTGTTGTGGTGAACGTTTGCGTCATGATGCAAGATTTGTAAAGCAATGTTTTGCTTTGGAAGCATTAGAAATTGTGAGCTTTTATATATTGTCACGAGTGCATGTACTTCTTCAGATGGTGTGTTTTATAACCAGGAGGAGACTGACAAATTTCAGAATGAATTGTGCTTGAAATTATGAAGATTACAGCCTGGGGCAAATTTTCAGTGTGGTTTGTGTGTCTTTCTGCCAGGGAATCACAAGCAGGCTGACAACCCCGTTCCAAATTGTGGTCTGTGAACACAAACTGAGAGAATTTTTTTTTTTTTTTTTTTTTTTTTTATGCTGACATTGAACTGCATCATTGTAAAATCTGAATTCCATTCCTGCTAGCCTCGGTTGTTGTGATATTTAGTCTTTACATTTTAAAGAATGCTTTTATGATTAATATTAATTGGTGTGAACTCTGTTCACATATACTATTATTTCCAACATTTACACCTGAGCTGAAAAGATTATACAGAATATTCTGAGAATTTTTTCAGCATTTTTCAGAGTAACGATCCAGTGTTCAGAATTACTTAATTGAGGATGGGAATACAGTGTCTCACTTCTGACTGAAGAATGATGATGAAGTGAACTCCTTCCCTCATAAATAGGGTATTTGGGGGCACTTTTTTGTCTCTAGTATTTCTTTCCCTAGCAGGTATCGGTAAATGCGGGTAAGGATAAAGGTGAAATTAGTATATCCATACACTTGGAATATTTTCCCTATTTCTTCAAAGGAAAAAAAAAATTAAAAAGTAATTTGTGCTTAGGACGATCCATTTTCCATGATGCAGTATCACAAATGATCGAAAGTACAAGAGCACGTGTGGCCACTGGGGGGGATCAATGCCAGTGGTGCTGTTGGCTCCTTTGATAAAAAAATCCTTGAGAAGGTAGATAATGATCTTAAACATTTGTCTTTCATTTGATTCAAGTACATCCTCTAATGGCATTTACGAAGCCTACAGATAAACCAGAACTCGGTCAAATTCATCCTGTTCCCTCGGTCTTGCTTTTTAGGCCAAATAATCTTCAGTAGTTTTAATTTGGATTTCCCTCTTTTTCTCCTCATACTCTGGTATTGCAAAGGCTGTGAAAGAGCCAAGCCCTGGAAACTTTCCAGAGCACTGAAGATTGTGGTCCAGCTAGCACGGAGGAGATGTGAACCTTTCTGAAGCTCAGCCTCCCTGCTAGTGCTGTGCCCCGAGAGCCAGAGCCGCAGCCTCGGGATTCAGTTCCCTTCGCCGTTTCTGCAGGGACTTCCAAGGGAAAAACAGAAGCAAATCGACCTTTAGCTTCACGCGATCGATGTGTTAGCATGCGTCGCCAGTGCTGTCACAAGCTCTGGATTACAAAAGACATGAAGGATTCACAAGTTAAATTTGGTCTTTTAGGATATTTGGGTTAAAGTCTGTTTAATCCAGTTAAGCAAGAGTATTATAAGGAAAATAATAGCAAAGCATTTGCCTGTTGACTTCTGGCATCACATAACATGGTCTTCTCCAAGCCTAGGAAAATTTTACTAAGGTTTTAATAAGATTACTGCCTAAACAAATCTGTAAAGGTTTTTGGTGGATGAGGGAGGGTGTTGTTGAAAGTTACTGGTTCTGGAAGGTTGATTTTTTTAGGCTTTCTGACTTTTGTCCTTTGCATCGTATAATATAAATTGTGCTTTTTCTTTTAGCAATATAAATTGCAGGTTTAAGAAAGTAGCAGTGCTGAAGTCTTGATTTTAATTAATTCAGACCTTGAGAGAGAGTTTAGATTCTGTAAAAATAAATAAATAAATAAAAACAATAATAATAACAATAAAGGAAACTTAAAAAAAAAACCAAAATAAAACACCATCTCCAGTAAAATTAATGTTTCTTCAGTAAACTGACAGATATATAAAAAAAAAGGAAATTATGGTGCACTTGTTTAAAAAAAAAATGAATAAAACTGCTAATTAGTAGTCAAATATCAGATGATGGGTTTTCTTGAATGTGGAACACAGGCTTTTAAGAGCAGTACATTATGTCTAACAGCTACAAAGAGGCTCCTGAGGAGCTGTTTGTGCAACTAGTTTTAAATTGAATTGATCGTACTACTCACAAGTTTCATCTGAGGAATTGGTTTTCCCTCCTTATACCATGTAGCAGGTTTGATTCAAAATCAAATCCTGCTGCTTCTTACGCTTTTAATTTGTTTTAGTTTTCAATCCATAGAAATCAAAGAACTAATGAGTAGAGTCTTCAGAAGAGGTTTATTCTCCATTAGCAATGATAGATTTTATTTTTTTTTCCCCATTCTCTCCATTGACAGGTTGAATAAGGAGGATTAACATTAGCTGGAGGCATTGGTTATATACATATATAACTTTATGTATACATAAGGCGTCCATGGAGAAGTCTCGTAGACCATGTTAACCATCTATCGATCAAGAGCTGTCAGGATTTTGTTCAGTACACAGCAATTTCCTTCAAGCCTGCCATCAATCAAAGTTTTGGTCGCTTTAAACACGGAACATGTTTGACAGCTCTGAGGTTGGGTCTGTTTTCTGCTTTACAGAGTTTTCCTGGTTCAACTGGTGCCTGCCCGGATCGTGTCTGCTCAGCCTGCTCCTCATCCTGTGCTTCCGTGAGTCCTACGACAGACTCTATCTCGACGTCGTCGTCTCTGTGTGATAACGCCGGACTGGTGAGGGGTTGGAAGAGACTGGAAGTCAGCTTTGCAGTCTGCACATCTGCCTGGATTTGCACGGCTGAGCAGCAGAAAAACAAAGAAATTACAAGACTTAATCGTGGCTTTATTAGAGAGGGTGAGGGACAGGCTGTTCTTACATTCAAGACCACCTTGATTTGCGATAAACGTGGAACTCGAGTGGTGATGGTGATGCCGAAATGCACAAAGAGAATATATCTGATGTACAGGTCCCAGTGTCAGAGCCGGGGCTCTCTATTTAAAAGGCTGTTGATGTAGCAGTGAGGTGTACAGTTGTGTGTGTGTGCGTGTGCCTGCGTGTGTGTGTGCCGCCTCACGGTTGTACGCGCCGGGGTACCAGTAATCTTCGGAGTCTTCTATCAGAATAGAAATAGTGAATAATCTTAACAAAAGGGAAAAAAAAAGATAAAAGGAAAAAAAAAAATCTTTTTTTTTTTAAAGATCTCTCTTTTTAAATCACTAGTCATTTCTATAATGAATGTTCATTAAACAGTTAAGCTAAAACGATTTGGTGCTTGTACACTACATTTACATTCTAATAAAGTGATTTCTGATACAAGACACTGGTACCAGGGTTTTTAGCCATACTAAATATCCCAAACAATCCTTGCAGTGTTGTTAGAGGTGTTTGTGACCACCCTGGAGCACACGTAAAGATAGCTTTAGCTGCCACTGAACCCAACGTGCACCCGCAGTCGCCTCTGAAATACCACCATGGTTCTGTATCTCCTGAACTCGGAGCATCTGTGGTATCTCAGAAGTTTACTGGAGAGTTGCTCTTGGTAAATGTTGCTGTTTTAAAGGCCACCACTGTGTCACCTTTTCATCCCCCGTCTCCAGTACTGCGTTTTTTACTGTGAAGACCTGTTTGTGCCACTGAATACTGTGGGTGTGGATGTCCGAGTCCCACTAGTTCTCTTCTGGTACTCTAAGGTGTGCGTGGTTTTTAGGATTAGTTTATGATTGAGCGTGCCTAAAGAATATTGTTTGTTAACCCAAGTCTCTAAAATCACTGTTTCCTAAAAAAATCTTTCTAGGTGGTTAGGTGCCCTGATGGCGAAATGACAATGAGTTTGACAGTGAGAAATAACTCATGAGTTTTGGCATAATATGGGAAATATAATGCCAGCTCTTTTTATCAGTACTAATCTGTGGTCGTTCTGGCCCTTACTTGAACATAAATATTAAAGACACTTTGAATAGTTTTTTAAGTCAGTTTTAAACCTGCTAATAATTTCTTAATTATATTCTTAGATTTCAGTTCAGCATCATTTACAGTATTTCCATGTGTGTGTTCTGTGTTTTTCGTTAGGGGTGTGTGTGTGTGTGCGCGTGCGTATTTATATCTATGTATACACAAATAAAACTTATATATATATATATATATATTTTATATATAAGTAATATAAGGGTATGTGTTTACATAGGTTTATTTTAAGTAATCGTGTCTCTGGGTGGTGGTATGCCACTGTTTGTAACTAAACCGGTCACTGCCGTGAATGGCAACGCATACATACGCTGTCTGCGACGTGAATTTTTTTCAGGGGGTGAATGATTTCCTGCCGTAGCCATTTTATGGCAGGGGGTGCGTGCACGTGTTGGAGGAGGCTGGCGTGCAGGGTTCTGCGTCCATAGAAGCCTGAATCAAACGCCCTTGCTCCGTGCGGGGCTCTTCTCCGCCACCCTGGGGTGACACCAACACTGGCAACTCACTCGAGCAAACCCTGAACTGAGCGCTGCCTTGCGGGCGCGGATCCGTTCATTCTGTCTGCTCCCCTTTTGCAGAGAGAATACGCCACTAATACGTTCAACTCAGGAGCGTATCTGTGCAGTAAAATAAAACAAGCTGTTCCCTGCTTTTATGTTTTCAGAGCAATGGGTGTATTTACTGTAGTAACAGAAAATTGACTTAGCTCATTGCGTATATCAGCTACTAAATGATCTTTTCTGTTTTGAAGCAGCTCTTTGTAGAAATGGAGCTAACGTACACTGGGATAACTAAATCAATCTAACCAGTGCGTTCAGAACCGCTGCCATCATCCTCTTACCATTTTTCAGATGAATGGTATTAACTGTCCAACTTCTTTTTACTATGTTTTAGTGCCTGGAATAGTTTCAGTATCCAGTAGCTGCTGCTACCTATTGTCTTCTGAAACCAAGGATCGCTTGCCAAGAGTCTGATTGGAGTTCCATTGTCATGGCAGAACTGCAAGCTCGGATGGCTCTTCGGAGCTCTTCTTCTGCAATTTACTGTAGCTATATTAAGATTAAAATTGCACAGCTCAGGCACTGTCCCGAGTGACAGAGATTTCTAATCCTTTCACTGTCCTGACTATTTTAACATGGAGAAGCACTTCAGGCAGTATTCAGACTATAACCTATTCTGCCTCTGTTCCAGAAAGCATCGAACGATTCAGAATATTTGTCGGTGCTGCCAGATGCAGACTCCCCATACAGTCAGGGGAGAAGAGTGAACATCTTGATTTAAACCCCGCTGATTGTTTTTCTGAGTTGGTGTGAGTCGCTCACTGCTCTCCTGAACTTTGATGCTTTGGTAGAATTTTCTGCGTCTGTCTTGGGCACTGTAGCGTGTGGTCTTAATTACAGCCCTCGATGCCTCTGCACCAAAATAGAGACGTTATCCAGAGCTGAGCAGCACGGCAGGGCTCTGCTGGAGACCTGCGCTGGGGCTGCAGGCACCATTCTGCAGTTGGGGCTCAACCCGAGTTCCCAGCAAGTCTGATGGAAATCTGCCTCAGTGAAAACCAAAGGATCGCTCCCAAATTACTTGAAGTTGTGCAGGATGCTGCTGCATTCCACGCACACAATGCTCAGGCTTCAGGATTTTACTAGATTAGCAAGTCTGGCTTGGGACAGAGGTGGGGGTTGCAAATGTGCTTGATGAGACCTCTGAAAAATATTTTGTCCTCGTCTGTGCCCAGCAGCAGCATCTTCTCTGGAGGAGCAGTCCATTTCATGCCAGTAACCCAACTCAACTTCTGGGAATATTTTTTGGATAGGGGTTATCACTAGGTCCACCTTTGGCTTTAGCAAGGGTCCAAGCTGTCAGGATAACCACACTTTATTGGAAGTTAGAGTTTGCGACTGCAGAGAGAGCCCTAAGCAATGCTGATACAATTAGCAGTAGCCCAGAACAGGCTCAAACCAGTTGATATTTCTCTTATTAATTAGTGAAAGTTCTAAGTCTCTTAATAACTTTTGAGCCAATAACAACAGGGGGGGGTATTTAAATAAGGCATTACCTTGCACTGCCGCAGAGTGGCTGATGTTGGCTGCTGCTTGGCCTGACTTGCCAGCAGAGGAAGGTGCCCTGGGAAGTGACAATATTTGCTTCTCTTTGTGGCCCGTAAGTTCACGGCCCTGAAGAACATTTTTTCCCAGCATTGCAGAGCCCCCTAACATACAAATAATTGTGCTAAGTTTTATATTGAAAATGCCAGGAGGGACGCCCTGTAGTGACCCCTCTCTCTTAATAGTTCCTCATTTTAAGTATGGGCTGCTCCTCAGGTTTCTGCTTGGCTCGGTAACAACTCTCAGCTCAGCTTCCAGTGCTGCTGGCTTTTCTTCTGCGAGCTGTGGAGCTGTGCTAGCTTTCATGCTGCTAATGAGGAAGCTCGGGGTTAATAGATGTAGGCTCCACTTGCGGCACTGTTTACTGTCTCTCGTCGCTGCTGTTACCCAGTAATTTCCTTTTGATTCCTTCGCCTTCCCGCGTGGCTGCCCGCTCCCCTGAGCCGGAGTCCGTGCAGGAGGTATGGAGAAGAGCTTCCCCGTTCCCAAGCCAATTTTAGAGGGATGGGGTGGCCGACCATCTACTTAATATGCATAAAAATAGTGATTTTTTTTAGGAAATCAGGCAAGCTGGAACAAAGTGCAGACCCAAAGGATTTTGCACGTATGTGAGCAGATAGTCTGTTATGAGCAGGCTATAATTTGCCTGAAACTTATAATTTTAGCTCCCACACCTAGAGAGGCCAAGCTGATAGGCACCGTGCATGTTATGTATTCAGGTTCACAGCATCAGGGAGTTATTCCCAGCCATGACAGAGCTGAAATGAATGGGAGTGGGATGACTTTAATCTTGGAGCGGGTTGGAAAACCCCAGGCTGCGTCAGTGTTTGCAGTGGTAACTTGGGGGAGCACCAGGCTGATGGCTCGAGTAAGGGGAGGGGGGTTTCCAGAGGGCATTTCAACACTGAAATACTGCGTTGAGTTCATCAAATCCATACACAATTTGAAGTTTTGTGATGACAGGGATGTTAATGCCTGGCTTGTTCTACAGTAAACTTAGCAAGTGACTGCGTAGCCTTACACTGCAATATAAACAAGCTGAATTGATTGATACGCTTATATTGGCCGTTACTAGGAAGGGAAGTGCTATTTAATTGTGAGGATTGACTGAAATATGAATGGGAATTATGCAGTTTGCACAGTGGATATAACTGTCCTGTGATGCCATGACAGCAGGGGTTTCATTTTTCATCGTCATTTCTTCTGTTGGGTCACTTGCAAATATTAATAATTATCTGTGACAAAGGTGGTTTTATGTTTCATTAGTTTTGGGGGGTTTTCTTTTAGATTAAGTCTGGATCACTGTAATAATTTGGCAAGACAACTGCTGCACCGGTATGAAAGCATGCATTAGTATTTGGTATCAATTTGGTATTTGATGTTGGTGCTGCTGTTCTCGGTGTTGTGCAAGTGCCAGGCTTGGGGAGCGGGGATGAGGGGTGTGTGAGGAGGCAGCGGATGCACAGTGGCACAAGGCTGACCCTGCCAAAATGAACAAGAACTTCATCGTCATCTTCCGTGGGTCCGGGCTGTGGGTCCCAGTGTCGGGCTGGGATGAGGAAGGGAGCACGTGTAGGGGGGAGAAGCCTCGTGGTTGCTGCCTCCCTTCCGACGGGGAGACAGCCTCCAGGCTTACTGCTTTTTCTGTGAGAGATCACAAGTATCAACGCAGGCTTCATTCATTTCCCTGCAGCCGTTACTGCTGCGAGGTGGGTTGTGGGTGGCACAGGAATATCTGCTCCAGGAGTGTCACGTCAGACGGCAGAGGAGAATTGCCACAGAGCAGGCGGCAGCCCCAGTAAATTCAGAAGATGATGTCAATCTGCTTATAATTTTTGCAGTTTGTGTTTCAAGACAGATGAAACTAATAAGTAGAGGAAGAAATGTAACTCTGTCCAAAGTTTTGACAAGAAAAAGCAAATATTTGCACAGATGCGCTGGCTCCTGCCTTTTACTTGGGATCGCAAGGTGTTTGGAGCAATTGGTGCCCGCCCGGAGCGGGGACCCGCTCCGCAGCCCTGGCTCTCCTCCTGCCGCTGCTCAACGCCCAGCAGCGCGGCGGGAAGCTTCGCGCCGGGCCGGGGGAGCAGCGATCGGTGCAGAGGGGGAGAAGGGAAGTGCTGCAGCCGGGATGCCCAGAAGTCACGACATTGGTGGGCGCCTGGGTTATTTGCACAGGAGAGGTGTCTTCTGCAGCCTGATTTTAATAGAGTCTCATTTTTTACTTCCTCAAGGCTGAGATTCTGACCTTCGTTTCATGTTTGTGACGTGGCTTGTGCCGCAGGAGCAGCTATGGCTGTGGCACACGGCGTAGAGGCGCTGGTTTTCCAAGGTGCGGCACAGAAGGCAGGTGGGACTCGGTCTCTGCAATAACAGCTTTTCCTTCCACGGTCTCTCTCCCAGTACCTTCCCCCGTGCGATTTCTCTGCTTGTTAGGTCTGGACACACTCATTGCGCTCACTTTGTATCGCTGCACGAAGAAAATACCATGAGCAAATCCTTTTTTTCTTTACGGGCAGCTTTTCCCTTTAGGCTCAGGCCACTTCTCCAACCTTAGTCCGTCTGTTTGTAAAAGCCAAAAAGGGCCCAAACCCCCTGTTTTCCGTTGCAGAGGGGATGTGCAGGTTTGTGTGACGCTGGGACGGGCAGCGAGAGCCTGGGCGCTGCCCTCGCTCCGTTACAGAGCTGCTCGGGGAAGGGGTGCTCAGGCGTGGGGTGCCTCGCTCCCCCCACCTGTGAAAGGGGAGGGGGACATCCCATGTTCCTCCCCAGGCAGGGACACGCTGCGGTCGGGGCTGGGAGCTGCTTTGGGGTCCTGTGAGGGACGGGGGCTGGAGCAGGGCCTGGGAAATGCCGTTGAACGGGCCGCGTGTCCTCAGCCTTGAGACTTCTGTGGGGAATGCAGACCCTGGGTTTCTGTGCCTGGCCAGCGTAATCTGTGAGGCATAGGCAGTACGTACTGTATAGATAGAAAACCCCTCTGGCAGGACAGGTTACGTTAACAAACTGGTGGGAAATGGTTATGGCTAGGGAAGGGGTGCTCAGAGAGCCGGTCTGCCCTGGGCCGTCGGGGGGTGCGGTGCCCCCGGGCTCTCTCCAGCTCTCTCTGGACACCCTGGGTGTGCGATCAAAGCCACGATGCGAAAACAGAGTTGGCTCCCTCGCCCTGGCCCCTGCCTGCCCCTCTCCTGCCTGCCCCTCTCCTGCCTGCCCCTCTCCTGCCTGCCCCACTCCTGCCTGCACCTCTCCTGCCTGCCCCGCTCCTGCCTGCACCTCTCCTGCCTGCCCCACTCCTGCCTGCCCCGCTCCTGCCTGCCCCACTCCTGCCTGCACCTCTCCTGCCTGCCCCGCTCCTGCCTGCACCTCTCCTGCCTGCCCCGCTCCTGCCTGCACCTCTCCTGCCTGCACCGCTCCTGCCTGCACCTCTCCTGCCTGCCCTGCTCCTGCCTGCCCCGCTCCTGCCTGCACCTCTCCTGCCTGCACCTCTCCTGCCTGCCCCGCTCCTGCCTGCCCCGCTCCTGCCTGCACCTCTCCTGCCTGCCCCGCTCCTGCCTGCCCCAGTCCTTCTGCTCCCGCCCATGACCTGGGCCGAGCAAGCCCAGCAGAGCCGCGGGGCATCCCCACGGGCAGGCGGCCGCCGGCTGCTGCTCCCCCCCAGGACAATGATGTATTTTCCAGATATATTTATTTTCTCTGCCTATGATATTTACTAATTAAAATCTCTTTTTCCCCTACCAAGTTTAACGTCTTCTGCTGTGCATTTTAGAAACAAGTACTTGATAAGGTGGGAAAAAACAGCTTTTAGTTATGTGACGCACCTAATGGTTGGGGTTTTTGAACTGCACGAACATACAGAGAAAGAGGAGGGGTTTATGTGTTGGAGAGCATCTTTGTAAATTATCCTCGACCTGTAAGACTGTTCAATTTTACTGGAGTTTGTATGCATTTTACTTTTGTAATTTTTTAAATGATTTGATAGAATTTTATTTTAGGGCAAATTCTACTTTTTGTATGCAATATTCTGATGTGATGTATTTTTGTTTTTAAGAAAATAATGTTGAAACCACTATACACCTGTCAACGTAACACATCCACTGTGTCATTTCGTTTTAAAACTGGAATCTGACCATGAAGTGCGTGTTATTTTACGTACTGGTTGTTGCACATTAAAGAAGTTACTCAGATGTGCTGCCATCACTGTTCATTAATTCCAAAAAAACCAGGGGAATAGTTTATTTCTGCTATAATATCGCTGAAAACCACTGCAGATAGGGCTACGAAATGGGGGTTGCTTAGTCTAAATGAATGTAGCCTCACGCAAAGCCCAACCCAGCCAACAGAAAAATTTCCGTCGCTTTCAGTGGGGTTTGAGGATGGGGGTCTGGCACTGCTGTTGGACTGAGGGTCCCCGCAGACCGAGGGACGCAGGGGGTGCGCTGGGACAGAGGGGCCCCCAGCAGGCGGGGGACCGAGGGAGGGAAGGCGCTGGCGGCAGTGGCAGCTCCCGCTGCCCCACCACACCGTCCCGACTCTGATCTGACATCCCACCTCCTCTGGGCTCATGGCTCGGGATGCTGCAAGCCGGTTGATTTTGCTGGTTCCTATCGTTAACGTTTCTGTTTGTGCCTTTGGAAAGGAGGCCCTTCGTAATAACCTTCCTTGTGTTTATTCTGCATTTAATTGAAATGGACCCAACCCAGGATCTCTTGATCCATGTTTATTTTCTAGGACCAGCTCTTCAGTAACACCCTGACTACTTACCAGGGTAAGTTTAAAATAGCCTCATGTCCTATTAGTGCTGGGAAGAAATCTGTCAACTCTTGTATTGTGGAATACGTGGGCCCCACTATTCTTAGCAACAGTCTCTTTCCAAGCTATATATGGGAGCTTACGGCTCCTCTAATGATACAGTTCCTGGTTGTATTTATCTTTGCAGTGTTACGGAAATCTCCATCCTTGGGGGGATGAGAGCTGATCCATCCCCCATCTCAGATCTCTGGTCCATCTCAGATCCCTGCCATAGTTTTGTGTGCTGGTGAACCCTCTCATCCTTTCCCAAAAAGAGTTTTTAACCTGGTTTCTCTTTTATCTTTCCTGTTGTTGAAATCTGCCATCTCCCTGGCTTATAAATAACATTCATTCTCTCTTTCCTGATCGGCACATCCTTGCTAGGTGCTTGCTGGTGGCTTCCTCTTCGGCCACGCTGGAGCTGCATATGGGCAGACAGGACCTGTGGGAGCAGCTGGGCTGGGGGCCAGGCTGGGTGCAGGCACTCGGCGTTGTGCCCAGATGTGCCCAGGTGTGGAGGAGCCACTCACAGATATCTCGTGTCTAACGGCCGCAGGACCAGCAGAAGCTGGGGAAAAAGTCGGGGCCACTTGTAGATGCCAGGTACGGGTGTTCTGGCATCTCTGGGCTGCAGCCCAGCGCCAGGGGATGCTGACGTTGGGGAAGAGCAGCAGCAGCACCCAAAAGCAGGTGGGCTTGCCTTGACTCTGCTGCCAGGGGTTGCAAGGGCCGAGCGGCCGCGGTGCTTTACTTGCTCCAGAAGCATGGTTTGGGCTGCAGCCAGTGAGCTTCGTCGGGAACCAAGGTATTAGCCTTTACCTGACACATGCCACTGATGTTACGCTGCACCCACAGCCATTTGAACACAAACTTGCAACCAGGGGATTTTTTTTTTTTTTTTTTTGCTACAACTTGGGCTTGAGCAGGCAGAGGGGAGGCCCCGGAGCATGCACCATGCCAGGAGTGCTCACGCAAGCTGCCAGGAGCAGCACGCTCTCCTCTCCCGGCACAGCCAGTCACCCAGTGAAGTAATCCTTGGATAAGGGCTACAAAACCCACCTTAACTCTTCAGGAGCCAAACCAGCACGGGAGCACGGCCCCATGGTGGTGGGGCAGCCCCCGGGTCGTCCCAGACTCTCAACACGAGGCTTTGCAGCAGGTCCCTCAGCCACAGCAAGGTTTCTTTTTGGGAGCTTTCTGCTTTGCTCCATATCTGCAGGCAGGTCCCAGGGCTGGAGGGGCTCTGCTGGTGGCACCAGGATGGGCTGGACCCTTTTCCTGGGGGCTGCAAGGGCTGTGCCGTGAGTAAGCCTGTCCATCCATCTGTCTGTCCATCCATCTGCTTGGCCACGGGCCTACAGCCATGGTAAGTACCCGGCTCAGGCACTAAAAGGCAGTGGGCAGGGGATGCAAACCTCCCCCTGGGCAGCACACAGGGAAACGCCGCCTCGGTGGGACCCCGGTGAGCGGGGCTCAGGCGAGCGCAGGCGGAGGAAGCACCGGCAGCTGACGAACTGACCCCACCGTGTCCTGAACCTCAAACTCTCCCCGGGGCTCTCCTAAACCTGCCTTTGATTGCAGAGCCAAGGGTCGGGATTATGGATGCAGCTTTGCAGTTGAGTTTTGGTGCTGAAAGAGCATCTCTGGTGGGCAAAGGAAAGGGCGGCTCTTAAGGGTTTGTGGTGAGCGGACGAGCAGCAGAAGTGTGAACTAAAACAGCACAACCTCATACAGAAATGACTTAACTGCCACTGAAGTGCAGAAAAGACCATTTTGAGAGAGATTTTCAGAATAGGTCTTAGCCTATGCTAAAGCATCGCAGCTCGTCCTACCTCGTACACTCCTGTGGTGCTTAATTAAAGATGACTTTATCTTGGCTGGGGTGGGACTGTGGGTGTCTGGGCTGGCGCACGGAAGTGATGCTCGAAGCACGAGCCCGTAGCTATCAGCTCCAGACCCTCCTTGGCGGGGACTGCCAGGGACCGAGCTGCTCCCCAGGACCGGCTGCCTCTGCCAGGCAGCGAGGTTTGGCTTTTCCAGTGCCAGAGGAGTGATGGATCAGCAGAAGACAGTCGTAATTGCCAGGAGGCTTTCAGGCAGAAAGCAAGGCTCTTGCTCGTGGACAGGCTGATGTACGTCAGCATGTAAATTGGGTACAACATAAAAATAATTTCTGCCGAGCTCCTATGAAGAAAGCTATGAACAAAAAAATGTTGTTGCTAAGAAATGTGAAAACAGAAAACAATAATGTGGCTCCTGCCAGGGTAATAAAAGTGTATCAGCGTTATGCCTGCTCTCTCGTACAGATCGCTTGCTCGTGACAGTAAATTAAGTACTGCAAAAATGGGTACAGTTTTCTCTGTGGCCATTGATGCTTCACATCATGGAAATATCAAATGTTTCTGAAGGCTGTTCATTACCCTGCACTTGAGAGGGGAGCAATCCATTGCTGGCTCCATTATTTCCACGACAGCAAGGAAATGACTATGGGAGCTTTAAAAATGAAAGAATACAGCAAGGTTAGATGGATCGAACCTCGACAGCCTGTTGCCATTTGCCGTGGTCAATGCTAACCCCAGGTCTGGGAGACACCACACTGTCTCCAGAGTGACGGAAAATCAGGACTACTTTTTGCTTTCAGCTAATTGCTGGTTCATAAACTGTGAAGTTTGACCTTGAAATCTCTCAAAAAACCCCCCTTATTGTGAAGCATGACAGTGGTATGGCACAGCTCCTCAGCAGGAGACACCTCTGCCCCAGAGCCAGAAGGAGCTTTAAGCATTCGCCGGATACCAGACCTGCTTCAGCTGGTGCAAGGACCCAGTGAGCTGAATCTTCCACGTTCAGTAGAGATACACACCGTGGGGTGAGGGAGGGACGTGGCCACTGTCTGAGGATAGCATGCTGGCGTTTCCTTGTTGTCTTTATAGTTTTAAAACTATAAAGAGCAAACTAATCCTACATGCATTTGAGGTGATGCGATGAGATGGTCAACATAGGGTCAGGCACAACAAAAAAAAATGGTGATAAAACTCTGGGTCACAATATAAACCTGCCCTATGAGCACACCAGGGCAAAGCAGGAAAAGGGGAGAGGCTACCCAGCTGCCGACAACCAGCTTCGCATTTTTATCTCAGCAAAGAAAATGACCTTAGCCTGATTCGGTCCTTTCTCCAGAGGAAAACTCTTTGGTTTGGGGAAAACATAAGCAGACTGAAGGGTTGAAATCCAAAGACAGGCTGTGTGGCAGGGGGTGTCCTGGGAAATGGGCTGATATTTTACCGTCATAGCCTGATTCTCTCCATATGTGACAATGTAAGGAATTTATTGTCTGTCCTTACCTCACATGCTGGGGGGGCTGGGGGGGGGTGCAGGGTTGTGTTGCGCTTTTTTTCTTTTGGACACAGGCTTGGGCAGTGCAGAACTCTGCCTTCCTCTTGGTTAATTTGAATGTCAGCTTTTTAAACAGAAAGCACAATGACAACTCCACGAGTGGCTTTTTATGAATAAGCAAACCAAACCATGTCAAAATGCATTTCAGCTGTTAGCAAAACAGCATTTTTAATGAATCTCCAAAGCTTTCAGTAATTGAGTTGTGTATTTGAGACCACTTGCTCTCTTGGCTGTACACTCGAGGGCAAAAAACACACAAGCCGCCACGGGAAGCAATGCTTTTGCAGGAGAAAGTGTTGACTCTTGTGCACGTTGAGGTGGAGCTTGCTCTGCGCTGAGCTCTGCGCCGGGGTGGCTGCACTGAGTTCATTTAAACTGACTCAGGGACTGTCCCTGAGCTTGGGGACTGTCCCCGTGCCCAGCCGCAGCGGCAGGGCCACGCGGGCTCTTACAGCTGAACAAAATGCCCGCATGGGCAGAGGGAAATGCGGGAGTCAGAGCCAGGGCTGGTGGTCACATCATGATGGGGGGACTGGGGGCACTGGTGGGGTTAGGGCACTGGTGGGGGTACTGGGCACAGCAGTAGTAGACCCACTTGGGGCTTTTTGTCATCGCTGCAGCCTGACTGCTTTCCGAGGAGGGTGTCTGCATGATGCTCTGCCCGCCCACCGCTCCAGGCAGCGTATGAGGATCATGTATGAGACAGTTGAAAGCCTTCCTAAAAATCAGGCTGCAGGATATTTCTTATTTCTGCGCTATCTGCAGGATGCGGTGCCTGTCCAGAGGAGGAAATTAACTTGGTGTGACATGACTTGCTCTTGATAACGCCCTGGTGCCAATACGCAGCTGCTCAGCCGCTCTGCAGTGGTTGCAGCTCATTCACCCGAGTCCCTGCTCCGGCATTTTCACAAGCACTGATGTTAACTGGGCCAGGCTGCAATTCCCTGCCCCTCGTTTCCTCCATAATGCCGAGTGTTGGCGGTGCCGTTGCCCAGGCAAGTGCCCCACTGGCCATGGGCGTTTCCAGCCCTTGATGGAGAAGAAACACCAGCGAGGGCTTCATTCGGAGGGACGTGGCTAGGACAGGTTCGTCACTGCAACATCTGGCTCAGGGCATCCCTAAAGCATTTATTGCAGGGAGCTGGGAGGAAGCATGTAGAAATGAACCACAGGGAACCTTCTGCTTTTTTCTTTTCCTCCATTTCTTATACGCAACCTCCTCAGCGCTGCCCAAGGCAGGTCGGAGGGGGGCCGTGGTGCTGTGGCAGTCCCTGCAGCCCCTGCAGACAGCTCCGCACCCTGGCCCGGGGCCCCACGTTTGCCTGCGCTGCTGCGGGTGCTCCCCAGCAAAGCCCATGGCAGCGGGTGCTCGCGGCAGCCCACCGCCAGCAGCGCAGCCCTGAGGCTCTGGCTTAATAAAAAGCCGACGGGGAACCTGCAAGGTAACGGAGTTTTTGCTGTTTCCTACACACAGTTAAGAATTACAGAGGAAAAAGGGTATAGTTGGGATGTGTAGCGAAGGTGAGAGAACAAAATGCGCTGGGGCTACCAGCGAAACTGTTATGTTAATGAATCAAATTAGCAACTAGAAAAAAAAAAGTTGTGGTAGACAGATTTTAAGGAAATTGGAAATAGGTTCCAACGTGATACTTTTGCTCTAATTGTGTGCAGAGGTGTCTTGATGCAAAACAAAACCATTCAGAAATGGCCTCTTCGTGTTATCGTGCAAACTAACGGGGAAAAAAGACCAATGTTATTCACAGCAAGTTTGTTTTTACTGATCTTGTGCCTCTCAATTACTTTTTAATGGTCTGCATTGAAAAGAAATTCCTGTATGCACACTTGAGAATATGAAAACACCCAAATGATAGCTTATGATTTAGTAGGATTAAAGTATTATGTATGCAGGTGTAGCACGTTTCAGGTTATTAGTAATCCAATCTATTTTTTATGACATTATGGTGTAATTTTCTGTATGAAACTTCAATATAAGTCTTGAGCTGTATCGGAACATAAACTAAAATGTTCCTGACTGTCACTTTTCATGGTCTTTACTTTGATTAATAAATGCAACAAGAGCTATAACGTTCTTCAATACGAGGTTACGATCATCCTTCAATCAAAACATGTCCCTCAGCTTTTTATAACTTTTCACATCAATATGTAAGGCCTGAGAAGGAGCAGCGGCACAATTTCATTGCAACTGAGCATGTACACCTGAAAGGCTCTGCAGGAGACGAGCGTACTTTTGCTCGCTGCAGCCAGCCAGTCTCCTTGGCACAGTGAGCACTTGTGTCCTTGGAGACTCGGTGCGGAGAGCTGGGGAGCAGAGGTGAGACGTGTACTGCAAAACTGGACGTGGATTTGGCACCCTGAATTTCAGACAGGTTTGATCTTACCTCGTTGGGCACCTTACTCAGAAATATCATTTTTCAAATGCACCCAAAGTTTGGTGTGGAGCTGTACTCCAACATTCACGCTTGTGTGGGAGGGGAGTTGAATCGCAGTGACAGACTTTGGCGTTATGCTCATTAACACAGTTTTATAACCACAGAGTCTACAACTCATGACAAATATAATCCAAACTGGGGCCTCAGGATGCAGCTGGAGTGCAGACAGGGAGGAAGGACATATGCTGCAGCTCCCCATCCCTGCACAAGTGGCTGAGTGAGTTTTGCGTTGCCCTGGGTCCCCAACGCCAGGAGGAAGCTCCTCCACATTCCCTCTGCCCCGTCCTGCCAGCGCTGCTCAGGAGCCCCGGCCCCACTGCGCATCAGCCACGGAGGGGAAATAACTCGCAGGCTTGCCAGGTTGGTCTGTTTTATTTCTGAATTATTCTTTACATTGTACAATATATAAAAATACAGAGTACCCAAAAAAAATTCACAGTGTCTAAAGGCAGTGATTACAGTCTAGGTCACCTTTATACTAAAGTACCATCAAGTTCGATTGCATAGGAAGGGTGATGTGCCTTCACAACAGAGTCCAATAATACTCTCCAGGTTTTGCTGTTTTGGGGCAAGCATTCTGTGTTCGCATAATAATTTCCCACGTATCTGAGATCCAGTATTTGCATCTGTCACTCTCCCACCTCAATTACAAGCTAAATCCTGTCATTTCCATCTCACATACCGTTCATCCTCCCTAAACCTTCCTCTGTGGGAATGCTCCTAATTAACTGCATCGCTTTTAAGTATGCGCAGGTTGGGATGTTATCTAAGGAGGGGTGTGTGGATGGAAACCACACTGTCATGCAGCTGGCTGGCTTTTATGTTGTTTGACATTTTGGTACGAAAAACATTTTTGCTTCATTTATTAATGGCCCATCCACACCGACCTCTGCTTGATTCTGTGGCACGCGAATAACAGCACCCTGCTCACAGAGGCTTCGGAACTAGAGTACAGTGTTAATACTTTTCACGATCAGATTTGTTTAAAACCAAATTGTGGCTGGGACTTGCAGCAAGCCAAATGCTGCTCTTGCAGCCCTGAACCCTCTGGAATAGCAGGGGTGAATTTGCAACTGAGGCTGGAGGCAGAACAGAAAGAAATCAAGTTCAAGACCCAAACTTGTGTTGAACACTATTGATCACTTATATTTGTGGCTATCTAAAGAGCAGGTTGCTGGGTTTGCTCCTCCAGCCAGGACTAATGCAGACACTACAATTTCCCAAAGGGCCCAAAGGAGGAATTTCCATGGAGAACGGCTGAGACTGGATAAGCTCCACAAGGACCCGGCTCCAGAGGGGCTTCTGTCCAGTTTTGAAGGCTCTGGCAATCAGGCAGCATCAAAATTTGTGGATTTGCTCACCTACCCCAAATCTGCTCTTGAAGCTGCCTGAAGTTTTCTCCTAACAAGCTTAAGGGGAAGATTCACCTGTACAAGTCTGGGCCCTGGTCACCAGGGCTTTAAAGTGATCCGTTGGAAAAAAATACATCCTTCCGACCCAATTTACTGGGTATTTCTCTGTTATGCCAGACAGCTCCAAGGCGTGCTGTGCCCTGCCGTGCATGCGGGCTGGCCTGCGGGAGTGGCGGGGCAAGGAACAGATGCAGAGCCTTGACGGCTAACGCTGGAAGCTCCAGAGACACCCAGGGCACCAGGTGCCTGACTTCCATGGCTTTTTTGGACCCCTCTGAAGACCAAAAGCCATGGGTTTGCAGGGTTTCTCTTCCCTAAATTTTGTACTAAAACCTCCTAGTGTGACTATAAGGCAAGGCTTATAATGCCGATCAGTAACTCAGAAACCAGTTGCTAACTTCTTTAACATGGAAGATGACATTTTTCATGTTCTAATAGATGATGTCTTTTCCTCTAATGATACAATATTTGTTACTGCTACTTGCTATTTTAATTTTCTTTGCACAATTACTCCCTACTTATAATTACAAAAACAGTAGAGTGATACACATGAGAGATTTGGGAGGCATATTCAGAAAATATAAGTAGTAACAAGAATCTTTTTCTTAATCATTCTTAACCAGAATGATTTAGGGGAGAATCAGCATTTCTAACTAGAAAAATCAATTTTATTTTCAATTAAAAAATTATATTTCATTTACGTCAAAAGTGGTTTTTTTAAACCTAATGGGAAGGATACTAGATTTTTACAGGTTTTTTTTTTTCACTTTGTCCTTGTGGAATTTGAATACCAGCACTGCCTTTCTTATTCTAAGTTTCCTCTGCAGGCATTTTGCTAAATATATATATTGTGTGTGTATATATTATAAATATATACTGTATCTATCCACTGATAGATACACTATTACAAAAAAAGAGTAAGTTGTTACACAAACTTTACATTTACATTTTATATATATATATATTTATATATATATAACTCTCCCCCCACTACATTTGGTACAAAGAATAAATCAATCTCACCGGACAGCAATTTCCTCTCCAGGTGGGCTTAACATCAGATTAACACTGGAGGCGTCACATCGTCTGCATCAGACGTGGACTCCATTCTTACTCTCTGCTGATTTCAAACCAACCATCTAATTTTCTGAACGTAAGGCATTAGGAACAGTGGTGGTAAGACAATACATATTCTTCTCCTATAGTATCTGTACAGTTCATATATTTAAGAGCAGCCCTGGCTCATATGCTGAACATTCAAGTGCACCTTTAGAGCAACAGCACTTCTTACGCTGTTGGTTCATGGCCAAGTGGTTTGCCTGTTAGTGAGCTGCACAAGTTATTTCTGGTGGGTGATAGCTGATCAAGTAAAGCCCGACAGCAACTGCACAACACAGCCTGGATAACGCCGTAATGCACGCCCCTTCTGGAGGGAGAAAGGCAGCCACTTCCACGGAAAAAGAAAGAAGAATGGCCTAATGAAAGATGTTTCCACTACATACTTGGCTGTAGATTTCCGTAATATTTTACATACTGTATATCTGAATCCTATCCAAAGGGTTTGCGGAGAACCAATGTCTCTAGACCAACACAGGAACTGCCCAGGGTCCCCCTTCTCTCTCTTAGAAGTGAAAGAAAAAACCCCCATATATATAGCAAGATGAGTCTTTTGGAAAGCAATGCTCCTGAACTAAATGCATTTCCAGTGTACTGTAAGATGGCCTTAGGAACAGGAAATTTTAGCAAGTTTAACATCCAGCTGCAGGAGCAATTCAAACTGCTACAGATATTACAGACCTGATGATCAAGCTGCCAAATTACCTGGATTGCAAGAATATCACTGTACATGGTGTCATTAACCTGCCACACGTTAGAGAGCTCATAAAAAAATGCAACCCTCACACCACATTAACATCGTCCTTAAAAAAACCTGCACTCTCATGCAAACATTAATTGAGTAATAAGCGTTCTGATTTCCTTCCTTCACTCTCTCTCGCTCTCTCCTGGATTCTACTTTCTGCTCGAATGGAGTCTACAGACCCTTGCTGTGATTGCCAATTATATGAAAAAGGGCTGAATCCATTTGGATGGCTGGTAAGAAGGAAAGTCTTGATGAAACTATAACCACATGCACCACCCTCGAAGCATCTGCCCTCCGATAGCCTACAAAATATCCACCTCCTGAGCGTAATGGCAGTAATGACCTATCTTGGTGAGCTGAACATTTAAATAATTTCAGCTGCTATGTGGCACCTTGGGGAAAAAAAAAAAATCAGTTTACATCATGTTATTCTGTGAAGCCGAAAATGGAAAAATGTTTAAGCGGGGGCGGGGGGGGGAGAAAAAGAAAGGAAAAGTAGAAAATTAAAATAATTGCAAGGTTTGACTTGCTTGCGTCCCCCCAAACTCCAGCTGCAATCCTGCCACGTGCATGGTAATTGCAGAATGTGTCGATACAGGGAATCTTCTGAAGGGGAAGCTCGGAGATGGCTTTAATTTTACAATGGCTAGAGTGATCTTGGGAGCCAATGTTTTCTTCTGAATCACATAAATTAAAGCTGGGAAATCCCATTCTGATAGTCTAATGTAATAATTTTCAACCCCTGGGCTACATACGTGCTAGACCTACTTTAAGTGAGGATTTTCAGTGTTGCTGAGGGGGACGCAGAAATTCAGTGAGACGGGGTGAACTTGTTACGGCCGGAGGCACAAAGGCGTCGCTCCTCAGATGGGGTCTAGGGGCCGGGGAGGAGCCCCCCCGCAGGCGCTGGTACCTGCTACCAGGGCTCTCCTGCTTCCCCGGCGATCCTGCTTCACTCTGCCGCTCTCGCCACGCTGCGCTGCCGGGCGGGGTTAGGGCCGCCCAGCCGCTGTGCCTACTTGGAGGGTTGCAGCAGGCTGCTTCAGACAGAGCTTCGAGGTCTGCATCAGCCCCTGACCCCGCTGCTTCAAATGCAAGTACATCTATTTAAGGGCACCTCTCTCTCTCTTCCTCTGTTCCCTCTGTTTCACCTGGGGAGACCAGAGCAGCAGCAGGATGAGCTGCTAAATTAGAAAAACAGCTGCTGGAAATGGTGGGCACCACTGAGCCTAAGGTGTCCTCGTGGCAGTGTTAATGACCCCGCTTTATTACAAATATCCCTGCAGCCTTCAATCACTGCAAACTGAAGTCGAACAAAGTAATTTAAAAATGGGAGGCTCCTTTATTCTTGCCTTCTGGTCAACCACCATGACACAGGCTTACAGAGCCATGTTGGCTTTTCCTTGCAGGAAAAGCAATATACTTGTCACGAGCAACACAGTCTTTCTTCATTTCCTACCAGCTGCCTACGTGAAAGAGCTGAGCACGCAGCCCAAGCTGGGCTTCCAAACAAGCAACTGCAAAGGAACAGCACCGAGAAGCAACTGGTGTCGGCTTACAGCGAAATCTGAAATAAAGCGAAGACAAACGGGACCGCTGGGAACACAGCCGAGCCAACGGCCAAGCATGGGCATGGCAATTGCTCAAGTAAGATGCAGACGACAAAGCCAAGCTCAGGACCACGTGGAGCTCATGCGCATTTCGGGGTGTACTTTTATCTCATGCTCAGCATTGCGACATTCTAAAATCCTTAGCATCAGGAGTTCATTATAAATATTTAGAAACACTGAATGATAACAGCGGTGAACTTGTTCACGTTGCTAACACATTGGATGTAATTGTACATTAAGCACCAGCAATAAGTTTCCTTTTTGCCAAACAATTATGTCAGACAAACATCTGGTTGTAGACAACATGGCTTCTGCATCAAACTAATACAGTTCTTATAGACACAGTCACACACATACACAAAATTACACTTCAAGGCTGGATATACTGTTTAATAATGCTACCGCCCCAATTTACTTCAATAGCTGCAGCAGCATTTGTTTGTTGGGTTGTTTTTGTTCAGAAAAATTAAAGAAATATTGGCAAACAACGCACATTACTCAGCTGTGTTACTATTTCATAGAGTACTGACTGGAAGACGCTATAAGAATGTGCAGCAGACTTTCTGGGTCATGTCAGACTATGGAAACATTCCTTACAAAAATACCCTCCCCCTGCAAAGTCAGAATTATTCACTCTTTGAAAGTAAATGAACTAAAAACCAACAATAAAACAAGAGGAAAAATTAGCCCAAAGCTTGGTGATTTCCCACAAGAAGAGCATGGCCTCTAAAGTTGCCTTTCCTGGCAGACGCAATCATGATCAAAGCTAGAACAAAAAGAGTTAACACTGTCTCAGAAAAAAAGAAAAAGGAAGAAAGAAAAAAAGCCCGTGGCTCTTGTGCGGCAATCATCACATCTTTTTTTCCAGTGATATAAACATCTTTGTTTGTTAGGCACTCCAAGTTCATGTCTCCGATGTTATTCCAACATTTACTTTTCTCAGTGTCTCACTGCCTGTATAATTTTCTTTTAATTAAGACTGGAAACATTCTGGAAAGCTTCTTTGGGTAATGCACTTTGTTTGTGTGTTGTTTCTCATCAGCTGAACTGCATATTACCAAAGAAGGCTGCGGAGAGTATTTCCTGTAATATGAAAAGATTCTGTTGAAGATACAGGGAACACTGCCCTAGAAAGTTACTTTTTTTTTTTTTCCCCAGAAACATAAAAAAAATCCAAAATAAAAAAAGGAAAAGAAAAAGAAAATGTTCTTCAAGTTGTTGGCACGATGGAGTCCCGCTCGGCCTGTCTCATGAGCTGCGTGTCATCCAGTGCACCATTGCTACCCTGTCTCAGGAAGGATGCTCCTCACCAGACAGACACCCCTGCCCCAGGAGGCCACCTCTTGCCTTGCTTAGAGTGCACCCGTGTGTCGTGTGCTGCTGCGTGGTGGCCACTGAGCCCAGCACACAGCCACCTCCTTGACAACGTTGGCCTCGGACAGCAATGCTGATCTTCCAGCCATAAACAGTTGCAGTAGTAAGAGCCATCTCCAGCCAAATATCCACAAAAGCTCTGCAGAATGGTCCATATGCATTTTTGTCCTTGTAAGGAGATGTGCTGTTTACAAGAAATACAATTAACTAAAGGAAAAAAAAAGACCCTACTGTACAATATTTACATCTAGAGGCTGGGCCAGTATTTGGTCCATAAAATCAATTTTAAAAAAATTCATATAGGAAGTGATCTAGTCCTGTAGGATCTGTCCGTCATCAGCTGTTGGTAAAGGTCCTTCCAGGGGAGGCCTCGGGCCTGTAGTCATATTTATTCAGTGTACTGGGATAATAGGTTGTCGTGTACACATTGGTTTGCTGCAATGGGTAGAAGTTGGTCCTGTCATCTGGTATCAAATTGTTCTTGTTAAGTGTCTGTAAAAGAGAAGAGGAGATGACAGGCATGGCAATGGTGCCACATAATTACTCTTTTCTACCTGCACACACCTCCCTCTCACCTGCCTTCTCCATCACGGTCTCTGTTGCAGCCACCACCGCCTTCCCTCCGGCTGGGAGAGTAAGATGGTACATCGTACTCACTATGGGGCTACTCTGCAGGGGACCACAGCTCCTGCCGGGTCTCCTTCGGTGGACCTGTCCTCAGCTACTGCTAGGGCCAGAACCCAGAGCCTTCTCCAGGGACCCGGAGTCTCCTGGTAGATGGCGTGTCGTCTGAACACCATTGTCACACAAAACCATGCTGGGCCTACACAAAAGTTGGTGATTAATGGCAGCGCTCGATCTAATCTCTTCCAAAACGCTCATGTTATAGCCTGCAGCTCCCTCTCAAACCAGTTGCCAAACAGCAGCTTTTTCTCTTTGGAAGAGCAGGTGTGCATTTACCTGATCTCCATCTCCATTGGTAGATATCCAGGTTTGGACCCCCCGATATTAAGTGTGTCACTTCTGTAAGCTACAGTATAAGTAACAAATCATGGTCACTTTTGGAAAAACTAAAATGACTTAAAAAAAAATTTAACAACCACGTAACAATTGTTGGCAACAACAACATAAAAAATGAGAACCACAAACGCCCCTTTTACCATAAAAATTTAGAGATGGGGCTTTTCTCCCTCCCCTCTTCCCCCCCTTCTTTGCTTTTTGCAAGAATTACTATTACGCTTCCCACCAGCAAGCAGATGTCCCCCTTCCCCCAGATTAAAGCCCATTGCTATACCAGCCATCACCTCTGCATAAGGATGAAATTCCATTGGGGGGGATGCAATAATTTTATGGAACTTTCTCCTTCATCTTTATAGTCATCTGATTTCTGTGAATTTGGCTGAAGAACATTTATGACAGTTTTTTTCAACTAACCCCTGGCTTAAATTTCTTCTACATCTCTCTGGCCTATGCCGCTCCTACGTGCACCTTTAATGGTTGTCATGCAGGGAACTCACTCCTTTGATCTGGGAGTCAATGCTAGGCGTGTTTGCTACGGAATCCTCATGATAGGGGCACAGCACATTTAAAGAGGGCATGAGCATCTCTCCCGTCTGGAGCAGAGAGATGGGGAGGTCTAATGAGGCAATTAGTCCTGGGACCTAGTGGTTGTTGGGCCACAACCCAATGCTCCTGGGGGAACCACTTCACCTCAGTTCCCCCTTGAGACAAACAGCTCATACCCAGCCCAGCTCAGGGCAAGATGAAAATTAATTAACTAATGCTCAAGCCCATGCAATACCCAGCTCCATTAGCCTTTCTCGAGCCATCTAACTTCAGCCACATAAACTTCAGGCATTGGGGCTCCACTGGCAAGCCAGGGAGAAGCCTCCTTCCTGCATGAAGGCAGGTGTGGATTAAAATTGCCTTCTGGGGGAGCCCCTGTCCCCCCCAGCCCTGGTAGCAGCAGGGCGATCTGCTGACAGTGGGTGCCCGACTTTTAGGAGTCTACAGTCAGGTGAGGGGGGTCTCGCCCTGTGCACGGGCCCATGGCACAGTCAGGGCTTAGCCACATCCCAGCTGTGACTGCTGAAATGGTCAGAGCTACCCCTAGGCTCAAAGACAAGACCACAGGCAGTACATTTATCTCCCAATTTCTCTGTAATCAAGTAATTTTACTGCATGGGGAGGGGGAGAGGAGGAGGAAGAAAAGAAAATGCTTTCTTCTAATCCGATAGCAGACTGACAGTTATAGCTACCCTGAGAGCTGCGACTCCCAGTTTCATACAAGACATTAGGAGGAAAGGCTTTCCTATGGCAAAAGTACCCTGGCAAAGAAATTTCCCAATTGCTGGACTACTGAATAACTTTTTTGGAATTGGGCACTACCTGAAACATCTCATACATGAAATCCAGAGGAGACTCAGTCTCCTCCTGGTCTGACTGTGATCTTTTCCTACCTGGACTCTCTAAAATGAGCTCACAGCACGTCACTTGTAGGAATTAAGGAGAGAATTTGCATAGGCACGCTCAAAGTGACAAGTATTTCCAAGGAATGAGAATTTGCGCTCTTCGATATGGAAGGAAGAAAAGAAATGTCATGCTTTGCTCCCAGTCACCCAAAGAAATATTAAAATAGTGTGGGCAAGAGTCTGCTGCTTTGTGCTGGAGGCTGGGAAACAAGGAAGCCAGGCTCAGTCCTCTGCTGCTTGCTATGCTTCCTTGGGAAATCCAATTAACTTGCTCTCTGCTTCAGTGTCTTCTGACCCAGCTCGATAAAAACGATTGAGATCCCCTGTAGAAATGCACTTTGCTAAGTACTGCCACTGAGTATTTGGGGGAACTGCTCTCTGGCGAACACCACAGGTGTTCATGCCGGCTGTACACGACGACTGCTATTTCCTATCGGTGTCTCTAGCCCAGGATACCCACTGCAGGCAGCATAACCCCACGGCCACGGTCCACCACAGCAGGAGGAAGAGGCTGATTCCCACTGCCACATTCCCTGGGCTCTCTTGAAGGTGGTCCAGCATCCAGGCCTCATCTGGGTCACTTTTCAGGACAGTTAAGATTCATGACATGCCAGGATTACCACCTCTGAAATTTGGTGACATCAAAATCTTGACCTGGGATGGCTCAGGACCATCTTGATCTGAGGACAAAGACCTCAGGACTACTTTTTTGGCTTTCAGTTGGAAAATCTGTATGAGTTTCAACATGTCCCACAGTGTTTAAAACTAGCCCCTTACAGCAGACTTAGCATTTAATTAACACAATTTGCATTTTTTTTCTCTCTCTCTTGTCTTACTTTCATATAACATTTAATTAGGAAAAAACCCCACAACTGCTCCTTTGCTCTTTTTGGTTTTATTTTCGATGGAGGGCTTATATCTTAGGAAAATACCTTATGAAAATGGTTTAGCGGAATTTATAATGCAATTAGCTGCAAAGAATTTGTCTCCGGAAATGCTGTGATGGCAGTAGAGTCCTAAATCAGCATGATCAATGTGCACTGCCTTAACATTTCCCCACACAAACTTATTGTCTGTCTCATTTTAATAAATAGATGATTAGGTTCCTTGGCACTAGAAATTGCTTGATATTTTGAAGAAAGGAAATTAGGCAGCAGTGAATTTGAGAGATGTACACATACATACTCATGCATGCGCTGCAGGAGAAGGGGTGCACAGAGACATCTCTCTGGGTGGCTCCTGTGATGTTTTTACTAAGAGCTTTAACCCTTGCTCTTGTCCTGCAATTCTTCGCTGTGACAGTACAGAGATGGCCCATGACTTTCCCTTTGGAAGATATTCCCTCAATGCTATATGGGTTATGCCATCAAGGTCAGAGCCTCCTGACAACTTGAACTCGCTGGGGTTATTGTGGGGATGAAAACAGCCTGCTGGGCCCATAGATGTTCCCACCAACATTTATCAGTCCCAATGGGAAAGGCCAAGAGTCGTCACCCCAGCACGACTACAGCTGATCGCAAAAACTAACACAGAACAGACCCTTGCCCAGTTCCTACGACTGCCTCTTCAGCTCAGCCACCTCTGAGCCCAGTATTACCGTGGCCAAGAAGTGGTTGCCATATGCATACATTTAATTTTGTTCAGCTTTCTCCATTGGTATTTTGAGGCTAAGTCATCATTCAGATTTTCCATTTGTTACTTTTTCTCCAGCAATGCCTTGCCGCTACTCCTCCAAATTCTGCCTCTGCTCCAAATCATTAAGTCATAATCCACTGACCTACTTGCTTACATTTTCCCAGATGTATCAAAACATCTTCATGCGTAACAGTATGGGACTTTCAGTACTACTCCCATCCTACAGCTGCATGTACAAGCTGTATAAACACTTCTTACATGCATAAACAGGTCAAATGTTTCAATTTTCAATAAACAGTCACGAAAATTTCAAAACTTGACTTAAAAAGGGGATGAACATCTCCCCACCCCCAATTAAAAGGAATTCCATATAGTTTTTGAGAAGCTAAAGTGAAAAGGATGCTTCTAAAAGCATCCGATACACATACAACTAATACTAAAATAAGGGCCATAAAGTAGATCCCATAGGGTGATATGCAATGGCAAGATTTCCTTAATCTTCTCACGCAGAAAGCACTCAGCTTTCTGGAGCTCAGCATTCTCTTTGAGCTCCAGATCTTCTTTTCTATTTTGGGGGTGGTGTGGGGGAAGAGTCAGCAAGTTTCCCAAGCGTTTTTTAGGTTAATCTTCACCAGCTACGCAGCACTACAGTCCCCGTGAAGTCAGTGAGCAAGGACAGTTTTCCCCAGCCTCACAGTTTCCCCACTATCTCTCTGTCGACATTTCAGGTATAATTTCAGTTCTTCCACCCCCCACTCATGACACTTCCTTCTTTAAAAAGGTAAACAGAAGAAAGAAAAAGTTGGGTGACCTTCCTGGGCAGCTTCAAACCACTCTGTCTAGCATTTATAGTTAAGTTCTCACCACTTTAACCTCTGCAGAGGCTGAGCAACGCAGCGTGCACCTTTCCAATGGGCATGACTCATCAGAGACGTGTCGCCTGTGCCAGGACTGACTGCAGAGTTGGAAGTTTCCATCTTGCAAGTTTGTCTGTAATGCTGAACGTCCCAGTGTACTAAAGAAAAACTTCCCCTTTCCTTCATCACAAAGTGAGCGCAGGCACTAAGGAACCAAGGGTAACAACTCCAGCCACTGCTAACCCTGGTCATTCACTGTGGACATAGGCAAAGGTCTAAAATTAGGGTCCTGGTAGCAGATGGCAACTTTGTAGTCAAGCCGTTCCTCTTAGCAATATCCAAATCAAGCCCATGTGCATCCCGCATCCTGCCTCTGCAGAAATCAGGGACAAAATTCCCACTGAACTCAGTCGCACAATTAGCCCTAAAAGAATTAAAGTAGCGTTTCCAATTCTCCTTGGAACAGCATCCAACAGACTTCCTGTAGCAACAGTGGGATGGCCATTACTCCCCCTCATCTCCATAGAAAATGGCGGGATAAGGGAATTGTGCAATGATGTAAGGAAGCCAAGATCCAACATTTAGCTTCTTTTGTGCTCCTTTTAAGTCATTTGTTTCTTGCAGTGAAATCAGATTGAGCAAAATGCCTTTTCGATGCAGATCAGCTGTTTTATGGAGCTAGTCATGCCTTCTTGTTAAAGGATGTTACTTTTTGTGTTCTAGGAACATTAGCCAAATGACTTAGGGTTGTGGAAACATATTAATATTATGAAACATTTCCCACAGCTTGTACATCTCTGGAAGTACCAAGGCAGAGATCTCAGAATTATAATTAACCAGTAAATTTGGAAATAATTAGCATAATAATTACATTTGAACAAAATAAACCATACAACTAAAATAACCTCTTTTGGCAATAATTGACACCAGGAAAATAAATGACGTCTGGCCCACCCACATGCTCCCTTTCTTCTGATCCACCGGATGCCACCACGCTGCTGTGCCTCTCGAGCTATGCATTACAAATGACCCTGGAAAGATGGAAAGCTGCCAGAAAGACCTTATGAGACCTGTGTATTTACTGCAAGCTAAGAGTGATTTTTAAGACTTTAGTGATTCTTCTTTCCGATCTTTCTTAAAAATTTGCTTAGCGTCTTACACTAAACAAACTATCTCACCTGATGCTTTTATAAAATCTCTTGAGCTGTGCCTACACTGAAGTCAAAGGTTGCAGTGGCCAGGGTTTATGTGTTGAGTTTTTTCTGATGAATTCAATAAGGCTGTTTGCAGGATTTACAGTGAAGTGTAGATGTAGAGATGAGGAACCTATTTTCTATAAAAGAAGGTTTTTCCTCTCAAAAAGAGATACAAAAAAATCCCACTGGGACACTAAACTTATGATTGCATGTTCTTTTTGGATGGAAGCTTACCATATTTTTAGACTGGAAATTCTTTGTTCATTGTTATTGGTAAATAAATTAAACAACCCCCAAATGACAGCAGCATCTGTAGATGTGCTTGGGTTGACAATGGAACTAACATTCAATTATAAGAAAATGAATAGCTACAGTTTTTTATAGCTGTTTGAAAATAGCTATTTTATCCTTATACTTAGGAGGCAGTGAGGTTATATTACTGCCATTTTAAACTTATAAAAACCTTCAGAGTTGGCAACATAAAGGACCATTTTCAGAAAGACGCTTTGGCACATCTCTGACTTTAAGCACGTGAGTAAGATGACAAAACAAACGGTATGTAATAGTAAAGCAAACTGAAGTGAGTCCCTTCATAGAGCTAAATCCAGGTTTAAGTATTTTTCTGAACTGGAAACTGATGTCCGAGTTGTTGATGGAAATCTTCCCACTGGCAAGTGCAGGTGCCTAGCCTAAAGCTGGCTATTCATCCCTGGCTTGCCAGTAATTTGGTGGTGGCAACATCCATGACGTGGCGTCCAGACACAAAAGAGGAATTCAGGGCTGCCCCAAGCTGCTTCCCAATATAGCTGGTGCCCAGGATATAGCAGACATGATCTCAGCTGTGTGGGAAGGTGTAAACTGTCTCCTTGCTGCACTGCTATGCGTCAGTGTATGCCCTTCCTGGGTCCCTCACGTACACTATAGTGCTACTACAGGGGCTCATGAGCTGAGCTACAGCACCTGCCCTTGTGCATGCTCTGTCAGACTAACTCACCAGAGGTATAATCACTGCCTTCTAAATCTAAGTTTAGTAATCTGCATTGGGTGCAGATGATCATCTAGAGCAACTGGGCTAGACCGGGCTTCCGCCGACAGTAACTGGTAAGGCCACAGCAGCCGGCTGCAGGTCTGTCCGGGGAAGGCAGTTCTCTCTGCCTCATTGCAGTTACATTGGAGCAAGCAGCCCCCAGTTTTCGGATGGCCTCAGAGCTGCTTATGCTGGTGAATTACCAACACAAGTCATGCAGCCTGGTGCCAGCCCACAGTGCTACATTTAGACTGAGAATTGCAAAGGTGTAACAGCAGTGGTGCAAAAAAAAAAAAAAAGTAGTAAAAATAGAAATAAAAGTAAAAACTGGCCTAATTTGCCATCTGCTAACTCCGTTCAGTCTCTTATAGTCTTATTGCTTTCCAAGTATCTCCCACCCTCTAAATAGCTGCTTTTTGATTATTTTCCTCAAGGTTGCTTTGTTTTCTCCCCATGCTGCATCTCACCTTGTTATTTCCTCTCTACATTTATAATCTCCCCAGGTCATTTTCCATTATTTCTATAGCAATGGCTGGTTTTTTGACACACCTCCCAATTTAATATCTTCTGCTAGTTTAATTAACACACTGACTGCACCCTCTCCAAGCTCTTTAATGAAGTATTAAATAAAGCCAAACCTTGCATTACTGCTTGCGGTGCCCCACACAACTCCTCCCCATAGCCCCGTATGTTCCCATTACCAATTGCCTGATGTTCACAGTCCATTAGCCAGGTTTCAATCTCTGCAGCAGCGTTCTTGTCCAAGCCAATTTCTACTTACACGTCACAAGATTATTTCAGACACCAATATCATCCTCTTTTCTTTAGGTGTATGGACCAGTGAAGCTACCTTTTTAACCAGCTGAGAATCTACCCTTACGCAGCTCGGTCTCGTGCTTTCCCTTCATCCTCTAATGCTGAAACTCTGTGCAAAAAGTGTTCGTGTTTGCTTTCTTCTTGCTCAGGATTAGGTCCCAGCTCAGCTGTCAGTTCAGCCCAACCACCTTTCATTTTGTCAGGGTATGTATGTGACATGTTGCCTCTCAAAAGTTAATTCAGATTTGCCTGCATATTAACACTGACACAGATTTGTTTCAATGAGCTTCCATCGCTGTAACTGAAAGCACAGTTGAGTCAATCCCCTTTGTTTCTCCTGGTTTCACGCTCTAGTATGGCCCCAACTCTGCCAAATTTTAAAGACCAAGCGGGATTTAAAACCCCATTGATATGCTTTGTTGAATGAGGAACGTCCAGGCATATTCTATCGATTGTGGTCCTGTATGATTACAGATCATTTCTCTTATCCCCAAATCCAACTGCTGTTTCTCACACAGACTTACTGCAGCTACTTGTGTGACTTCAGTGCATTGGACTTTGGTAGCTTAACAGGACTCAATTAGCTGGGAGGAAATTGGCCTGCTTTCTTACAAACACTTTTGTATTACCTTTGCATTTCATGGCACTGGGGGTTTGCCCAAGATCCATGATATTTATAAAGGTAATTGGAGTTGTTCATTAGCTGGTTCTCACAGACTCTGGGATACAGTCCATCTAGATTCCTTCATCCGCAGATTTTCAGTTCTTTCCTTTATTCACATGCTTTGTGCCAAATTTCACGACGATGTTAGAGCTGCCTTAATGAGGATTCCCCCAACCATAGGGGAATGTAGGCAGAGCTACTCCTGCTTACCCTACGCCAAACCTATTGTGCATATATAAATGATGCACCAGGGAAAGGTGGCAACGGATGTAGTGTTGCTGCAGCCTTTGCAGCCTGTGTGGTGGCAGCAGCCAGCACATCCTGAGCAGCCCTGAGCTCTCAATTGCTCTTTAGGACAGGCTGGTCATGGTTCAGGAAAAAACAGCTCAGGTATTTCAGCTGTCCTCTCTCAGAGCTGCCAAACACGTTCTGGACATTGAACTCTAGTTCTGAATACTGACACAGCTATCTATTTTGTATGTATGCAGTGAGATTTCTTTATAATTCTACTTAAAAATCCGTTATTCGCTAGTGGAGCTATTCCAGATGAATACTGAGGCAGCTCCCCTCCAAGTGTACCACAAAGGTTCTGTGTTTTCTGGTATTTATTGTTTCACAGAATCCCAGAATCGTATAGGCTGGAAAAGACCTTTAAGATCATCGAGTCCAACCGTAAACCTAACACTACCAAGACCACCACTAATATTTTTTATGTTTGTCTAATACTATCCTCTCCCTTTACTTTAGCTCCTTGCCTCTTTCATGGCTCCATTTAAACTCTTCTGCAAACACATAATTAATTCTTCCTGCATATCTTGGAGGCACTGAGGATTTCCCAGTTCAGCTAATGCGCATAACACTGCCAGCCAGAGCTTCGAGGAGACAAGGAGGCAAGAACCACTTCAAGCACCTGGACCAAGTAAGAACCATGAGCAAATGAGGCTAGGGCATATTTGAAATATTCCTCTTCTGACCAGTAGAGGGAAGTCATGTAAATACACAGCAGTCAGTGCAGCGCGACTTAGTTATTCCCATTCCTGCAGTTCTTCTTTGTTTAATTCTCCTTCTTCCAGCACAGGTGGGTGGGTGAGGGCAGATACATGTCAACCTCAGAGAAATTAGGAAAGGCAAAAATTGCAAGAAAAAGGTAATATCAATTATTAGATCAATTAGTGTAGATGGAAAAATCAGATAAACTTTCGAACACATCTGCCTGTCTTCAGGTCTGAAATAGCAGCTCACATGTTCAAAAACCTGCCAGCTTTTTCCAGCTATACTCATTGATCTAACTAAAACCAAACCAAACCAAACCAAAACTTGTCTGCCTACAAACCTGTCTTGCCTGCATCCACAGATTATCATAGCTGCAGTAATACAACCCCAAAGAAAGGCTAATGTCAGCATCCATGATGACTAGCCTAGCCAGTAAGAAGGCAGAGCATGGACCATACCCCTGACCTGGGTGTAGAGAAGATATGCCTGGTTGTACAAGGAGGAGGAGAGAAGGCTGAGTCAATAGACAAAAACATGACAGGATGAATATGAAGCATCTACCCCCAGTGTCACTTAGAACTTCTCAGTATGGCTTAAAGAGAAAAACAAAAAGTCATCCCAAAAGCTGGACTCTCTCAAAATGGGAGGAGGAACAATGTGGATTCCCACCCCACGGTGAGCAGCAACAGCCCTGCGAAGTAATGAAGGGGTTGTAAGAAAAGCGGACAGAGCGGGGACCAGTTCCTACTGGGGGACCATTGTGAGCAGCTGCTTAGCATCCCAGAGGCAGCAGGAGCAAGGAAACACTCCGATCCGAATTGGCAGTTTCCCCTACTCTTAAATAGTGTATCTATGAGAGGGAGATATCTGTGACTTGCACACGGCAACCCACTGAGCCACTGCTGCCATGGGGTGAGGACACCTCCAAGAAATGCACATCACTCTACAGGCACAACCATCCTAGGACAGGCACACCTCCAGGCATGCCTGACTGCTCAGTTTGACTCGACTCAGTGCTATAAAGGGGAGAAAAGACACTAATAGATTTTGACTGAGATGCACCACTTAATCCTTTTTTCCCCATCAGTAAGCTTTCTTGCTTTCCCTTCCTAGCAGGCATTATGTAAATTGAGAGTCCCCTGAAGTGATATTTGCAACTGCAGGATCATACAAGAAAGGGCACAATGCTCCTTTGCCAATACAACCCCCTGCCCCTACTATTCTTTTTCAAATAATACTATACTCATGGTAAGTACTAAAAATATGTACTCTACCATTCAAGCACTTAATGTTCTTAAATGCCACTTTGTTCAGGGGAAATAGTCTTTGTTAAACATGAAATTCACTGGGAACAAAATTTATGTTTCAATATGATTTACTATATTTATATATATATATGTATTTATTTTTTTCCAGCTGATTACATCAGCTAAATCACTCTCTAAAACACCATGCAGCTAAAGCAAATACTTAAGGGAGGCTGTTGATAACTTATTGACGACGTTGGGTATCATCAACTGCTGGCTTATGTCTGAACTTTACAGCCACTTCCTGGGGCTTGAATGATGCACAGTGAAAGGGTCACCAGGAAAAGAAAAAAGCTTATATCACAGTGCTATCAGTGTATGAGCTGTGATCACTACAAATAAATGGGTTAGCCAATTTTAGTTGAAGTAGCAACATATCAAATTAAGAGATAGGACACTGAAGCCCGAAGTTTTCCATGGTAGAGAGAAACAAACATCCTCAGAGACGAAGGCTGACTTAGACAAACATTCCTCTAAGGCACTTGACAGTAGTTAAAGCTCATAAGCTCATTTAAACTTGAACCACTGGCTGTCTCAGCGCTATAAAAAGGTGTGATTTTCAGTGGCAATGAAAATGACCATCACCAAGAGAGAGACATTTAAAATCCATACAGGGATCCACTTTCCTATACCCTGAGCTTTATTTCTTTTTGCAATGTTGAAAGCCACACCAAACACCCAGCCTGTTGTTTTATTCAGAAGGATTCTTCTTCCAAAGACAGAATTGGTTTCTGTTTCATATCGCTCCACGTTAGTATTTTATTGCCATGAATTATTCAGGATTAGTAATGAAGTGTGGATCACAATGTCCGGAGTCCTTCGCAGGGGGTGTCTGCTCTGCACCATTATTTGATTCTCAACAGCATTGTTCTCACTTTATTAAAAAAATATTCATTGTAGCTTCTAATTTATACAGAGTCCCAAGTGATCTACTGAATATTCCCCCCATTTTCTGGTAGCTGCATTTATATTTGCTGTATACCTTTGGGCAAGTGCAGGACTCTCAGTCCTACTGAAGTTAATGTATTGTTCTGATGCTCTCCTAGAAACTTCAGGTATCAGGTGATACATCAAATATTTAGTTTCCCTCCTTCATTGCCGTATCCTGCAATCTCACTCAGTTCTCACCTCATCTTCCCCCACAATAAATTTGCTCATTGACATAAATGACTGTTTTGCTTGAGCACAACTTCATTGTTTGGCCCTTAGCTTCTACGAGAGTAGCGGTGATGTCCAGAGCAGATGCAATGCTCAGGTGCTTCCTCAGCTTATTTACATCAGAGGCATCAGTACAGAAAGAGTTTGACTGCATGACTCATGACCAAAGCTGTGTTGAAGGAAGGAAGGACAGAAGGAGGTCTGCCCAGCACAATCAAGAAGAAAATCTGCAGAATCATCATCATAACCACCCTGCAAACTTACATTTCTCACTAATCCCATCTGGCCTGATCCAAAGGCCATTGGATTTTGGATTTGGACCAATGTGCAGATGCCTTTGCCTGTCCAAATCCCATGTAGAATAAAATGTTGGCTCTCTTTATTGGCAAAAGATTTAGCAATAGGAAGAAGTTCAGTCCAAACCCTTTCTCTATGTGTGGCTGTTCCAAGAGCTCCTAATTCACAAGGGCTCAACCTTGACCCTACACCCTCCTGCTTCTATTGCAGAATCACCTGGCTTTTCATCAGCATGACTCTAAGAAGTAACTCATATGAGTAAGTCACTAAGTAGCTGAAGTAAAGTGTTAAAAAAGAGGATCTCCTCTCTGCTTTGATAGCCAGTTATTAACTAATCGGCGTGGCAGTACTGAGAAGGTTGTAGGTGGTTCTGTAACGCATCATGCCAAAATGTGAAGAGCAGATAATTTTTATTTCATTATGCTCTTGTTCTGCACAGTCCTCAATATTGTCGGAGTGCTGTATGAACTTTAACCAATTAATGAAACATGAACTGCTTATTAGGTGACCCAAAGGTCTCTCCCCTACGATCTGTGAATAACAAATCAAAATCAACGTGCCGCTGGTAAATGCATATGCATGAAATCTTTTAAGACATCATGGCTAAAATAGCTAATAATAAACCTCACAGCATTCTTGAGAAAGAAAACAGGAAGAGAAAAGAAGCCAGCAAAAATAAAACACTCTTCTGCAAAACACTGCCTAGGCAAGTTAGCATCAGCTAAATGATCAATAGGTCACCATTATGTATGATATTTACATCTGATCTGCATTACTGCATTGCTGTGCTGAAACGTCCAACAAGGCTCATATCAGCTAGCACTTCCTTCATTAAAATCTGCCTTCATATAAAATTCACCTTGATTTATGAGTTTGCATTCAGTGCTGTACATTTGAATGTAACACTGCCAAACTTTCTTCTCTGTTCACCTGCTGGTTGGAGAGCAGAGATATTTCAGGATGAAAACAAAACTAAAGATGGTTGCAGAAGGCTTATTATTATCAAAGAATGGAAAATAATAGACTTGTGCATATGCTCAGCCTTCTGCTGCCATCATGTCACTGTGTATTATCATTTTCTGTTACTGAAAAGTAGTCTACACACCATGTATTTCCTTAATCGTAGATTTATTAACTCTTTCACACACACACACAAACCTACAATGATTCTTTTACTTTCATTACCTAAAAATGTTGGGGGCAGTTTTCTTGGTATCTGCTGAATAGAAACTTACTTGGGTTTAGAATCTGGACTTTCAGGTGTTTTCACTTTCTTTCATACATACACATTTTAAATTCAGATGGGCCCTTATCCAAGCTCAGTCCAACGCTCATTTTCCAGAAGGTGAATTTTAGCTCCTCCATCATTTGGATGTTAATTGTGTAGCATCACAATAAAACCACACATGCTCCTTGAAGGCATGAAAAACTCCCTCCTGACCCTTAGAAAAATCTGCCAGCTATTCCTAAATATAAAGCTGGCTAATAACAAGTTCTGTAAGTAATTACACAGCACAGAGCACACAGAGCCTTCCTCTTACTGCACTAACACTATATTCTTCAAGGGAACACTGAGGAGTGGCAAATTTGTAGTATTAAATGAGACATTTTCAGGCAAGAGTTGAAGAAAGGAGGTCCAATAGAGAAGATGAACATAAGGAAATATTCAACAGGAATAGAGAAAAGGGGCTTCACCTGGTAAACAGATTTTACCCTTTCTGTAAATCTCTTTGCCTCATTCACCACTCTGAAAGTGTATGACTCAAGTTCTTCTCAGCAAGTAGCCCCTTGCTCCTAAACATTTAGTTTTGGTCTGTCCAATGACTGCAGATTTATGCATTTGAACTCTTTCACTTCCTAACTTTCTATAAATAAGCCCCGTCTGGTCTATCTCTCCTTGTGTCCAAGTCCCCTCTCCCCCCAGCCTAACTCATACAGTCCCAGTTAGCTAATGCTTTCCTTTAAATAAATTGGACTTTTCAAAACTTGATCTAATGCCTAGGCTCTTATGTCCCTCGAAAGAAGGCTCTAACAGCTGCTCACTGTTACTACACACTACATCAAGTATTCAGAGATGGATCTATCAAAGAGGTCAACTCCCTCCTGATACTACATTAACTAATCTGCTGCTATTTTAAACTTTGCTTAGCTTTGTTATTACTTCTACTCCACTGCACCACTTGGCATAGACATATTGCATTTCATAATCCATTTACCCAATTGATCAAGATCGTTCTGTGAACAACTTCATCCACTTAAATTTTAACCATTCTTCCTATTTTAGCATCATCTGATAACATATGATAGCACAATATAAATCATGAAGAAAATGTTAACACAAGGCCAACCCTGTAAATACCTGCTTTTGGCCACAAAAATAAATTTGTCTCTTTTCTTTATTGTTTGCTATGCAAGAAGCACGGGGATACTCTTGCTCATCTCTTTATTTCTGTAAGCTTTTCTCATCTGGGTCTTCCTATTGACTTTGCCACACCTGCTCACATAACTGAATGGATTACTCTCATAGTTTGAAGCTTCCAGGATCAGGTCCCCGTTCTTTACCTGTCTTAATAATTTATTACCTAACCCATATATGCAGAGTGTGTAGAATAATACATCCTGTGAAACTTTGTTAAAAGCCTCTGAAAATCCCAATATGTCTGCTGCTTCCCTCCTATCTAGATCAATATTTATTTAATTTAAAAAAGGAATCCAATTTGCTTGACATGATTTACTTTCCACAAATCCATGCTGACTCGCATTATGATGCTGCACCCTTATAAAACTGTATGCAACTGTAGCCTTATGCTGCTAGGAAATGTATTTTTGAGACTGCATTTATAGGCAGCAGGATCCTCTGAGGGACTGCAATGCCCAACACAAGGAATTCAGCACATGCTTATTGCCAAACTGGTCTGTTATTTTCCAGCTCAAACTGTTTTTCCTTTAAAACACCAAAACAACATTAAGTCTTTTCAAATTATTTGATGCAAGCTCTTAGTTCTGATGCGTATTCACATTGCAAATCATGGCCATGTATCAGGAATCATCCTGTGCCCAGCATTATAAAATCCCTACGTAGAAACGGTCCCCAACACCCAGGGAGTTTAGACTATGGCAACAGTCCTACCGTTGATCTTATTGTTGGGTCTCAGTCAGAAGCCAGGCCAGATCAGCAGAAACAATCAAAATGTCAACAGCACATAGCTAGATGAAGGAGCAAGCAGCTGCAGGGTTTCCTTCTGTTTTGTGGTCATGTCCCAAATAATGCTCCACACTGTTCAAGTGACCTTAGGCAGGCTTTTCCTCCCGTGGTGACATGAAGCCCGTTCAGCCATCCCACTGCTCACTTCTCTGATCCCACACTTCACCTGGAGACCGATGCTCAAATACAGCGATGCGCTACTGTCTCAGATACTGTCTCTTGCACCCTTAGTCCTATCTGCTCAGATAACAGGTGATGTTCTCTTTAGTAAGCAGACATGCCAACAGAGTATGCCACTTCAACACTCATCTTCTCCTAAGGCTTCAACTCCCAATTCTGCTGCTATCATTGAATTCTGCATGGCTGCCTGGGGTAAGTTCTGTCCAGTACTGATAGAGGGGGCAGAACCCTCTCTGCTTTCTCATTCTTTCCAATTTGGCAGTTCCCAAAGCATTTCCAGAATCTCATCCTACCAATAAGCATTTTCCCAGCTATTTGTCTAATGAAGTTTCCATTTTTATTCTTCCTCCCCTCCGTTTCCTCTTACCACGCACTAACAATGCACTGAACTGAGCTCTTACTGATTTCTCAGAGGACAATTTGTATGCATACAATAGTCAGAATGGGCTGGAGTATCTTGGTATGTACTTGCCAGACTGGCATTCATCAGGACTGTGAAACAGAACAAAATCCCATTGCAGTAATGGGACTTTTTAACCCCTTTGTGACAGTATGGCTAAATGCCCCTTCAACCCCACATGTAATGCCAACAGCTGGGCACAGAAACACAAACCTACCCAATTCCAAATACAGAATTTGTTCAGGTAGTATCAAGCTGTTTGTGGTATTTCTCATCAAGTACCCTACCTTGAACTCCATAGGGGTGTACTTCTCATTCTTGGGGGTCGTGTTGCCCTTGTAATGGAGATGGTTGGGAGTGGTTGGGTGGATAACGGTCGACTCCTGGGACTGCCTCTGACAGCGCTGGCAGTACACGTAAATCACAAACGTTAAGAGGCTAGAGCCGAAGAAACAGGACACCCCAGTGGCAATCAGATGGATGAGACTAAAACCTGCAAGGGAAATGGCAAGAGATGCTATTTTTAAAGAACGGCCTTTTTCCCTCTCCCAACAAGACCACAGGTGCATATCAGAGCTGTGACATCTCAGGATCAACATTAATAAGCTGTTGAAGCCAGAGTCTTACATTCTAACATAAACTGACATAATCTCCCCGCAAATCGGTCTCCCCACTGCAGCTCTGCCTTGTGCAGTTTAACAGGTTCATGCATTGTTTTCTCAAAGCTCCCTCCCTGTCTCTCCTCTCTCCTCTCTATTGATATTGAAACTAAACATTATGTTAAGCTGACAGCTAAAGAAATGAGCCGTACAAACAATGCACATTAATGGATTCCAAAGCATGTGCGTGTCATGGAAATAAGGGGATAAAAATGCTCAGTGTTTCTCTGAAGGGAAAGGAAGGGAGGGGAAAGCCCCTTTTGTCGGCTGTCCAAAATGCCTATGGGACTGTGTGTGGGGTGGGGGAGATACACATTCCTCCCCCGTGTAATCCAAGTGTGCTCAGCATTCTTGCTTATTCACGGGGCGGCATTGCCTTGGCCATGTCTGCACTACCTCTGAGGTGTATTTGTACCACTGTCAGTGAAACAGGGGTCCTCAGGGGAATGGGAAAGATAAGGTGGAAAAAGGAAAGGGGGGAACTGCTTGAAAAACACTTCTTTGTTGGCTTTCTCCACAAACTGCAAAGTAGGAAGCCAGTTGCAGGCAGGTGCCGGCAGGGTAGCTACAGTGCAAGTATTTCAAAAAGAAAAGTTCTTGGACTATAAAAGCCTCCTACAGAGATCTCTCCGCGTGGGATTGCAGCAGCACCCTCCAAGCACAGCGCTGGCCTCTGGAAGGAGCTGTAGTTGTGCATCCCACACACCAGGAGGTACTTAGCTCACAACTCTGGCTGGTGGGGGAAGACACAGTCAAATAGTACTCCTCATTCCTCCCTCACCTCAGAGAGCCTCAAACCCCGTGGTAAAACCAACCACTAACAGATCTCCACTGGCAACAGAACAAACAGTAGCGACCTTTGCAGCCACCAAGTTAACAAAGCAACCAGAAGCAATCTTGGGTGGCAAAACTTTATGACCCTGTTGCCTTTTGCTATGTGCAGGGAGGGATCTACAGAAAAAGAATCAGCGATGATGACTCCAAATGCTACTGCCTTTCCTCTGTCATCCTTCAAAGAGGAGCAACAGGGGCCCTAGTGCCTGGGGGGGACACCCCTGCCTGCTTCCCCCAGCACAGCTGTCCCAAGGGACAGCCACATCGGCTCAGTGGCAACTGCAGCGGTAAAATTCCCTTAATACTTAAAAGGCCAATTCATTTGGACAGACTGCTGCGTTGACTTGACTGTGTGCAGAGAAATGGAAGGGACTACTCAGAGAGTGGCTTTAAATGAGGTTCATTCTTAGTCTGATCACGGTGTGCATTTTTTTGGTGCCATCTTACATTTTAACTGATAAGCTTTTCAAATAGAGAATTCTGCCCATTAGTCTACTGCTCTCCTCTAACCTTCAGTTAAAAAATATCCTCCTGAGTTTAGAAAGAACAAAACCAATAGAGTTCTACAGCAAAGTAATGCACTTCAATTATAATTATAGTAAGGAACATACAGAATTTATTAGACCAACGAGCTACATTTATTTTTTAAACCACACTATAAAATTCTATTGCAAGATTACCACTTTCTATTGTGTTTTGGATGATGGTCCAAAAAACCAGCAGAAAGATGATAATTTCCTACTAAATGTTACAAGACTTCCAATAAGACAATTCCTTTCTAAAAACCTCCGCCTGCTTTATGTCACTCATGAGAGCTAAAACACAGAATATGCAACCGTGCTCAGTGAAACCACATGACACTCTGTCACATTCTCCTCCTGCCCAGCTTTGCTTATATTGCAGTGAATGTTTCATGTCACTGCTACATTTACCAGTTCACTACAGTAGGAAATCCTTCCTAAAACACAAAGCTCTCTTACATTTCCCTCTCACATTTGAAAGACCCGTCTGATTTTTCAGGTGACTTTTAGCCGCATCTTAGGGAAAAAACGAATTATTTTGTTTGCAGCATGTGAGTCCCCAGGGGGGAAGCTTTCTGGTTCATCACTTTGAAAATATAGATTTTCTGAGATGCATCCACAGAATTTCTATTGATTGGCTTCTTTGCCAAATACCGTAGAACACGAAATAATAAATAATATTAGCTACGGTAGAATGTAGATTGCGACAGCAAATACAATGGTGGTGGCAAAAGAAGGAAATGTGGATATAGTGCACAACAGCAGAGTGCAAGCCGTAGCAAGGAGTCCTGGAAGTGAAGCAGTTACGTTGCACCCTCTGAGGGAGAAGGAGTGATGCAGAAAGCCAACTGTTACATTGCAGGTGCTGAAATCTTAATTCCACTGATTGCCCCACAGTCACAAACCGAGAGGCCACATTTCTGTGGCACAGGTGGCATGCCTTTTTTTGCCATGACCTCCACAGAGAGAAGAGATTTTGGCAGCCTGCAGATCATCTAGATTTCAGGAAAGCAGGGATTTGATGCTAGCAGGAACTGACATGGTCATTAGTGTGGAACTAGCATTTTAAAATGTCGAAGGAACCTGCCATTTTCTTCAGTCTGCATTTTTATCACAGGGGCTCTTAGGGCAGTGGAAAAGTGACACTAATGGCTGGATCTTTCCAAGTTACATGCAGAAAGGAGACACAACTTCTGTGAAAGGTGAGGACTGGAATGAAAGGAAGTGCTTGGAGGACAAGTATAAACTCTAATCTCGTCCTATATCAGCAAAGGATCTGTCTAAGAGACTCTGTTCACTGAAATCTTTATAGGTTATTTAAAAACACCTGCCTCCAAACAGCTGGAGGCTTACAGTGGTGGAATGAGGAATATCCCTTCCTTTCTCCTGAACCATTTACTCTGTGGGTAGAGAGAGACAAGCAATGTGCTCCCTGGTAATTAATGACCCTCAGTGGCCAACCCAAACCCCAAAATAAATAAAAATCTTGGAACTGACAAGTGGACATGCGATACATTCCTCCAGCCTGACTCAGACAGCAAGACTCCAGTGGAATTAAGGCTATCAGTGGGATATGAGCTGTATAGATTAATGGTTTGGTTGATACTGCACAGGGAGGAAAGAAGTCAGGTTAAGATAGAAATAAGATATATAGTTAGTGGTACCCTACCTCCACAGTTCGTGCTCTCATCAATGCTGGAGGCTGGCAGGATCACTAAACAAAGAGAAGACAATTGGAGAAAGTTGTCATTTTGCCATCACCTTACTTCTTTAAGTAATTAAACCCCTTGTGCTCCAGACATGAGAAGCTGCTCACATGTTCTGCAGCAAGCTGAGAGTCTCTCTAAGTTGAATTATAAGCTCAGAGCGTGAAACACATGCAACAAAACCTCTCCAAAGACCTGACAATTCCAGTACTGTTACCTGATCACCGTTCAGCTTCTTTGATTTAGGGGAAAGAAGATAGCTGAGAAAACCAAGAAAAAGAAGAGTACCATTGCCTAGAGAGCTCAGATTTTTAAGTCAGGGCACTGTAATCCAGAAAAGAACATGTGGAAGGGGGCTATTCAGTCTAGACCCATGTCAAATATTTGCCTGAGAGATTCAATTTCCACAGAACACAGGGTGGAAGATGTTGATGACCATCTGTCCATCAACAGTGTCGCTCTGTTAGACCCTTGATTAATCTCCCCACTTCACACACCAATTTTCTCCATCTGCCTCACCTTATTTCTTTGCCCTTTTGGGATGCTTCTTTTGATACCTGAACTCAAGGACCTGCCCGTATCCATACTGAGAATAGAGATAATTTTTATAACCCAGCCTGAGATGAACTTTGCAAGGTTAAAAGCTTCAATACAGGTGAAGCAATACTAGTTATTTATTACAAATCTAGGTAATTCTGTTTTAAAGCAAAGCTAAGCTGCCTTAAAGGAATGCCAGTTACACTGTGCCTGCAACAAGGGAGTTTATAACACGTTTGTTTGTTTGCTTGTTTTTCTAGAAGCATCCAAACCCCATTTATAGTAGAGAAAATCTCAGCCTAGCTTGACAGTCAGGGCACAAGCTGCTTTCCTGAACAGGCCCACCCTCTCTCTCCTCCATGACACTGTACATACCAGGGATTTCATTATACAGGCAATCTTGGTACTGCGTGCTGTTTCCGACACACTGAGAAGAGTCTGGGCTGTGTACCTCGCAATAACGGCTGCGGTATTGGATGCCCTCTTCATTACACAGGCTCCACTCTGACCACTCTGACCAGCCACCTGAAATTCAAGATCAGAAAAACACACAGACAATGTCACCAAGAAGGAAAAGGATCCCTTGTAGATACCAAACTTCTCCCATGCTGAAGAATGTCTAGATCCTGGCCTGGGCTTCTCTCGCACATCTAATCCGGGGGCCTAATTTAATTTTCTCCATACAAATAACAATGCAAGCATCATACCCTACTTGTCAGGTTGTAGCTTTCTTAATACAGACTGAACCAACCCTTGGTGGAGCACTGTGCAGCACGGAGCTGCCTTCAAAGCTCCTGTATCAGCTCTTTGGTTAAAGATGTACAAGGAGCTGGATGGGGCAATGTTGCACCAGGACCTCCAAGTTTAGAGGTGGCCTCCCAGGGATACCCAAGCAGCCAGCACATGTTACAGCAGTTAGAGAGTTTTGCTGATGTTCCTAAGGGCAGGAGTCAGCCTGCACTGGACCAGAAATACACAAAGGCGGTTCAAAACCAGCACAGATCTAAAACCTGTCCTCTGAGTTGTAGCACATGCTCATCTGCCCGTCTGTGTAAGAAAAAGGAAGGACTGTCCCTTCAGCAACTGTACAGATTGATGCTTCATGACTGCTTTTGTTTGTCTTGTAAGCTTCCACATTGAAGAACCAAGCTCCTGCTTTTTCAATTACTTTAAATGGATCAGCCGTCAACAAGATTTTGCCTGTCTGGTACCTGAATGCCAGACCATGGGCTAGTAAACAGGTAAAGAGAAAGGTGATGCATTGCAGTTGACCACTGGGATGTCTCCTTTTTCCATGGCTCAACAGACATTTACTGAATGGACAGAAAAGCTTCTAACTGGTGGTGTTTCTGATTTATTTTTTAAACATTGTGCAGATGTGCCTTGCTCCTACCACCACCCAAGCCAGGTGGAGCAGGGACAAGAACTGGCTACCTTCACATGGGTGCGTGTTGCAAAGGGCCTCCTCAGTGTGGAGACCAATGCAGATATCCTCTCCGCTAGACGGAGCTGGATTGGTGCAAGTCCGCGTGCGCTGGTAGTGTCCTCCTCCACAGGTTGCTGAGCAGTGAGACCAAGGAGTCCAGCAAGACCACGAGCCTTTCACTGAAGAATATTGAAAAGCAAGGAGAGAGAGGTAGATGCTGTTGGTTACTCCTCTCACTGTGACAAAGCTGGAGAGCCCCAGTATCTCACCTTCCAGATCCACCCTGCCCAGACTAGCTAGCAGTTTCTTGCACCCCAGGACATTTGGGCCTGACAACAAGAACTTCATCTCAAGAGAGGGTATGAATGTGCTGCACTCTGCAGATGCAGAATTAAGTCTATGCACAAAAAGCCTCTGCATCATAAATTGCCAAAATAGAAAGTATTCTTTAGGGTATTCACTGAAATATTCTATTCTATTCTATTCTATTCTATTCTATTCTATTCTATTCTATTCTATTCTATTCCATTCCATTCCATTCCATTCCATTCCATTCCATTCCATTCCATTCCATTCTATACCTTTTTATGAAACAGCATTGTCATTATTATTATATTGTCTCCTGACACTTCACCTACAGCAACAGCTGATTCACTTGGGAAAAAAGTGCTGTACAACCTAAGTGAGCTAATATAGCACCTTTCTGTGGGGGTCCCAATTCCTCTAGCTCCAACCTTCAGGAAACAGAAATTCAGAGGCTTTATCTGAGCACAGCCCCATAACAGGTTAATAGTAAAAGTAGGGAGGGACTTAAGATCCCTGATTCCCACCCCGCCCCTTGTCAGGCTACTAGACTGCCTGATTTGCAGGTCCACATGCCATTATTTCAGAAGATAATAACCTGATGACTTAGTGCAAGATAAACCCAAGATTTGTGTGTACACATTGAGTGAGGCAGGGAAGGAGGGAGACACAGAGAAATAGTAATCATGCACTCAGAACAGATTGTAAAACATCATAGTATCCAAGGGGAGAAAACAGCACAGAAGAAGGACACAGACATTAGTGAAAAGCCACTGAGAGCTTCCAAAATAGTACTAATAGCTGCCTTTATAGTGCTAGAGTTATTTTCTTTTTATAGGCCATAGAGTGCAATATTTGACACTCCTGCTATGCTCTTGCTGCACATTCTGATCATATTTTCCTATCTGCATTGGAATTTTATGTTTGTATTGAATTTTAGAATCATAATAATACTATTATAATACAGCATTTTCAAGTGTAGGCCACAAACTATATTGCCAGAGGTCGATAATTGCTAGAACTGCAAAGAGGCAAGGTAATTTGTGTAAGATCACTTAAATTTAGTTTAGACAGTTATTACAGAGCAAGGAGAAGGATAAGTGAGAGAGAATACAGTAGTCAGTGGACTATTATTACTATTCTGGACCAGTAGTGCAACATAAACATGAGGACAAACTCGAAAACCAGGAAACCAGGCAAGAATACTCCCTGCTGGCTGTGCAGGAAATGGTAACTGATGTCAAGAGTAGATGCCCATCGCAAGAACAATACGTAAGCAGGAGAGGGGGAAGAAACAAGTGTTCACAAGAAGAACCGCCACATCAAGCATCTCTACACAGTATTAAGCCACATTTATTAAGCCTGTCAACTCATCAAGGTGCAGATGCACTGTGATGCCCTCCACTGGACGGAACATCAAACCTTCTTGAAGCCAAAAATTGCTAGGCAAGCCACAATACTACTTCCTCTAGAGGATGTGGCCGTGTTACCCCCTGAGCCTAGTCGAAACATAAGTCATAGCACTAAAGATCACATACATGGGTCATTACAATAGCTTTAAAAAAATTAAGGAAAAATCCCCCAAATTAAACAAAAAAAGCTGCTTGGAAATACTGGGGTTTTTTGTGCCTCTACCGTTAGGATGGGGAAGAACACCTCTGAATTTCATGCAGGAAGATGATCATGGTTACCTGGGCAGGGATGTGGATTGCAGTCTTGGTACTCCATCGCTGACCCCACGCAGGGCAAGCCACCATTTTTAGGTTCAGGGTTTGTGCATGTTCTCTTCCTGATCCTAAAGCCCAACTCACAGTCCCTGGAACAGGAAGACCAGGCCCCCCAAAAGGACCAGCCCCCATTGATAATCCGTGCAGAGGTCTTACCAGTCTTGAGGAGGTCATCAACAAGAGCTTCAAGGAAAACAAACAAGACACCACATGATCACAAATTAATCAGTTGTTGGGCTTTTAAAAGGGCTTCAGCTCATGAATAAAATCAGGATTTATGTGCCCTGGGGAAGAGTTTCTGTTGAAAGCCCTTAGCAAGAGTTTTGTTCCACAGGGTTACAGCTAAGCTAGATGCAAAATAAAATCTGTACACATACAAACTGAGTCTACTGATAACTTGATAAATGACCCTTCTGGGTAGCAAATTGTGGCAGTCAAAGCTGTGCCCTCAGGACACTGCCTTGCATCACAGCAGTAGTGAAGGGAGTAACCCCAGAGGCAGCGCACAAGGGGACCTCCAGAGAGAAAGAAGAGTAAAGACACACCGTCCTGTAGAATGGCTCAGCTCTTCTTCTCTACACCCTCATTACTTGCCTGTTCTTTTGGGGGCAGCACGGCAGTAGCAAGAACAAATCTACACTGCCATAAGCACAGAGCTCACAACTGTGTGGACCTCTAAGTCACAGGGCTCTCTCCATCCCCACCATTCTGCAGTGATACTAGTCATACATGCCGAGACTTATGAGGACACAATCAGGTTCTGGTTGTTCTGAGAGGATTCCCCCTTCCACCACCAAATCTAGGCTTGCCCTATGGTCCCCAGAGCTGGCAAGACGTACAGTCAGTATCACACACTGCTGAGCCATCATTGGGGCAGAATCGACTCTCAGTCTTCTTCCTCCCAAACTGCAGCTCATGGGGATCGGACAGCTGGGCACGACACGTGTAGCGGAAGCGCTGCTCCTGGCGGGCACCGTTCTGGGTGATGTTGACAGGCATCCAAGGGGTCCAGGGTGTGTTCCTGCGCACCTCCGGGCAGCTCTCTGGGTTGCAGGTCTTATATTCCTGCCGAGAAGGAAACCCACTCTCTCCTTACTTATTAAACAGCAGCAGCCTAACTGACAGAGATTTATTTACACCCCAGAAAATAAGAGGGTACCCTCTGCATTTAAAACAACCTCCATCCACTTTATCTGACCTCACAGACACAAGCCAGTGCTGGGCATAGCACAAAATGTGGTGACTATGGAGGCGGTGGTGGTGCATAGCTTCAGGTGGACCTCAAGGGTGAACTATGCTTGCTATTTTTATGTCTCCCTCAGGTTTGTGTTTCTTTGCTGACTCAAAGTCTTGTGGGGCTTCGAAACCTTAGTACATTATGGGCAGGAGAATAATTCAGGCAATAGATAATAATAACAGCAAACAAGTTTTCTGCTGTGACCCTGAGATGCTGCTCTCAGGTCAGCCTAGAGTAGCCCCATGAGGACAAAATGTCAGTAAGGTGTATTCCTTGAAAAGTTTATTGTTTTATTTTTAAGATGGCTTTAGATTATCTCTTTTTACAGCTATTTTTGTTCGGTTGGCTTTTTGAACTCTCTAGTGAGGGCTATGAACCATTTGCCACCCTTGATGTAGAGCATCCATTGAGTACAGACAACATTCTGGCTGGATGGGGATGGAGTGATTTGGGTTCTTTACAATTCCCACCACTAGTGGGAGGAATCCAGTGACAAACATTGCGTTCTTGTTTAAAAATAAATAAATAAACCAGCCTTTTCTGGCAGAGGGAAAGAAATGTAATGCTTCAGGACTTTATGATTCTAGAGTAAATGCCAAACAGCTTGTGAACAGATGGGAGGTTCCAGATCAAATCTGCTTACACGGAAAGAAAACTCTTCATAAAACTAATTAAAACAGCTGCATGAAACAGCTGCCAGAATAGGAAAGGGAAAATAAAGAGAGAAAATGGGTAGCCATTGCCTCGCTGATGGGTTAACTAGGTGTTTGACCTGTTGTTTACTCAGGTATGACAGTGACGCTCATTTCTGATGGATGTAGGGCCTCCTTGACTCAGTAGGATCATCCTCGGGAGCGGGACAGAAGAAAAAACATGTATAGTGCTTTCAGGTAAAGGACTTGATATCTAAGCTTACAGAGGCCTAAAGGAAGTCCTCTGTACGCCAGTCTGTCCTTACCTGCATGCGCATGCACACACACACATACACACACACCTCTCACACCAACTTCATTGACTTTGGGAATGTGCCACCTCTCTGCTTCCCAGTTCATTTCAGCATCCCCTCCAGCAAAAGCTGAGGATATAATTTTCTTTTGGCTTGAGAAATAAAATCGAGATGGAGAAAGGAGTTAAATACCAAGTCCCTAGATGCTATATGTCAATAGGTGCCCCTTACGCAATGTCAATAAACAATACATACCACAGCACAGCCTGGACATGTATTTCCATTTTCACAGGACCTCTGCCTTGAATGAATCCCTCCGCCACAATTCACACTACATTTATTCCAAGGACCCCATGAAGACCAAAAAATCGGTAATGGACACGGACTGTTCTCATTACAGAATCTGAAAGAAGAAAGTGCATTGCTCAAAAAACATCCATGTCAGCACATCCAAGGGACAAAATGGTGATGGACGCAAGACTGCACACTGCATTTGGGTGCAATTCATGCATGCACAGAAAGCCAGAAGGCGGCTGACACAACAGTCAGATTAGCAATATTTCTGTTCATGGCAGAGAACTGTACCCTTCGTACAGAACGGGGAGTGGTTAACCAGGCTGAGCTCCCTGAGACTGTTGGAATAAATGGTCAAGATCAGGCTTTTGAAAGTGCTCTAAGCTCATAACTTTTATGCATTGAATTCACAAAAGAGCTCATAAGCTGAAGCCCATGTGTCATAAAGAGAGAGAGTGGATGGTAAATATTTTCAATGGGATGACTAATGGAAGGCCAACTCAACAGTCATCTGTCACTAATGGCAAGTGCTAAACACTTCACAATCTTTCTTCATATGATCTGGCCCTTACTGCTGCTTGAAGTCTAAAAAACTAGTGTTTGCAACTGGAGCTGAACTACATGCTATATGCATCTAAAAGCAGGCCCTAAATTAATGCTATTTCATGTTCCCTTTTCAAAAGGTAACTTTAATTTTGTTCAGGTTTTTAATCAATATTGTTCCCAAATTGAATCACACAGGACTGCAATTGACTCAGACGTAGTCTTTAAAGCCCAAAAAGGACCGTTCTGAATGGCCACAAATCAAACTAAACATTAAAATGTCCTGAATTAAGGAAGTTAAATGAATTGTCCTTTGTATTCTGAGAAATGCAGAGAGATCTGTCTTAAGTGACCACTCAAGGGACATGCAACAGCCTAGTGCCAAGCAGAGGTGGCCTTTAATGAAATGTCAAATCTGGAAACCAAATTGGGATGCCTTGAAGCATGTGTCTTATGAGGGGCTGGGCTTGAAGAAGCATAATAGTGCAGATGGCTCTGGAGGTTCACAAAGTATTGTCTTTTAGTGATTTTGCATGAAATTTGCTTAGTTTAGAGGGGGAAAAAATGATGTTTTCCTGATGCGAAGCCCTGCAAAAACTCAACCCTGAATTTGCGAGCTAAGCTATATTCTGTCTTGAACTTATTTTGGTGCATCAGCACAATTAATACAGACTTAGGAATGGTGCAATTGGCAAGGAAAGCTGCACATATTCAACCGCCTCCTCTGGAGTGGATCAGAACAGTATAACTGTATCTATAAACTCCATGCTGCTAACAGCAGGCACAGCTTCTCCTTTTGTTGAAGAGGTCAGCCCTCTGTTTGGGGGACAGGAATATCTGTGAAGGGCTGAAAGGTCCTGCCTGAGAGGGGAGGCAGCTCTGAAGTCTCTGATGGTCACAGGCTCATTGAAAGAGAGTGGCCATGCATGTGAGCAACCTCATCCCTCCCAGGCTCTGGAATTCCTTCCGCTTCGTGCATTCAGCCAAACAGCCTCAATCTGCATTCAGAGAAGAGCCACCACTTCCAACTGCCAACATTATAACCACAGAAGTGAACGCCCAGCATTGTGAACATCTCTTACCTTTCTTCCCTGCTCTGTCCAACGCAGACCCTGCCACCGTACCGTGGAGCGGGGTTGCTGCAGGATCGCTGGCGGACCTGAAAGCCTATCCCACAGGAGGTGCTACATGGGGCCCAGGAAGACCAGGGTGTCCAAGCACCATTTCTAACAAAGGGGGTGAGAGAGAACGGGTTACCTAATGATCTGCCCACATCATGCCGTGCTAACAACAAAACACATAAGGCACCGACGGTGGAATCGCTGAACTCATTGGAGAAGAGATTATTCATTTCAACCAGAGTTTACATCAGCAGAGATCTACAAAAGGGAGTTTCAAAAGTGCTTAGCATTGGCCTAACTTTCCTCCCACTGAAGTCTCTAAGAATTGGAAAGGAAAAGAATGAAGCCAATATTGAATGATTTTGAAAATGCCTCCTAGGATTTGCTGGGCAACAGTGTGGTTGCTATAACTCTCATTGACTATTCCCCCATCATCTCCTCCATGTCTCATAACCCCCCCTTCCTGAGCCAATGGCTGATCCCGAAGGTGTATCTCCTAGACTCTTCTGCACAAAGCATGCAGGTTTTGAGGCTCACCAATGCTAGTTGTGCCAAAGGATGTAAAAAAAACTTCCCTCTGCTAATTCAGTAGGTACTGATGCTTTAAATCTCTTCCAGCATTACTACTGTCGGCTCCCATGGTTTTATCACAAACCTCATAATATTTGGTGTTTTCCTAAAGCCTTCAGCACTGAATCCTATTAAGTGGAAATCTCAAATTTCATTAAAAGTAACAATAATTGCTTCTAGCTTTCATGGCCACCTGCAGACGTCACTGTAGTGTGACCTTAAATCTGTAGAAACCAGAAGGCAATTAAGAGCTCAGAGGCAGGATCGAGTTTCACGGTTTAATGAGTGATCACATCTCTGCTGAGCAGTGGTAACTTAGCCTGAAGCAAATGTGATGTAAAACCCCTTAGTTCACACCTCAGCGACAGAGATGTTGGCAAATGCTCTGTGCCTCACTCCTGCGACAGGCTGAGCACGTGCAGGCGGCCGGCTCCTGCGACGCTGCTGCCGTGCGGTAACTCAACCACGTGCTTACACAGAAGCCAACATTTTCATCTTTAAAATCTTGCATTTATTAAAGCTCACCTTCCTGTGATTTGGCAGCACTACTGAACCTTGGAGCAGGAGAGAAGGAATTGTATCTCATCTCTTCTGTGCTGCAGGTTTCATTTCGTATGGAGCCAGTGGCAATGCTCTGTCTTATGGAACTGCCTAATCTTGACACTTCACTGCCTTAAGCCAAAAAATCTCATTTGTTTTTGTTTTTTTTTAATAAAGAAAAACCTTTCTAAAAAATCTAGTCAAAAAACAACTCAGGTGCTCTCTGGTTCTTGAAAGCTAAGCTCAAAAACAGATGTTAATTTTCAAAGCATTTACTGAACTAATAACACTGCTGGCAAGAAATATTTTCTGGCATAGCACCAATCAGGGCTGAGGATGAAAGTTAAAACCCACTTTGCCCTTCACAGTTTTTGTATTTGTTATCAACTCTTGCCTGTTCTTGGCAGCTTTATTTCAGAACCCTGTTAGATATTTCTCCCTTCCTCCTCTTGTTCTCTCATCCCTCTGCCTCCTTCCCTTCCCGTCTCCCGTCCCAAACAAGGTCAAAGAACAAGAAACTCACTTTTATAAAAATCCTACTATTCCATCTTATTCTGCTGTGTTTTAACCCACCTACTACTTCCCCACTCCTTAACCCAAAAGAAAGATTATATGTAAAATCACGAAAAGAAAAAATCAAATGGAAGGTTGCTGTTATTGCAGCAAAAAAGGGAAAGTAATTTCTACTAAAAATTCCTCAAAAACCCCAAAATTCTCAGCATCTATTTGTGTTTCAGGATTTTTAACAGAAATAAAGACACCTTCCATTTTCAGATCTCCAGTTTTCTAATAGAACTCATCTTTAAGCATCCTGCTCCCTCTTTGCAAAAAGAAATCTCAATGCCATATGAAGTCAATTAAAGGAAATTTGAGGGCTGAGGCGGATGTAGGATGACCAGATGTCCCTATTTTTCATGCTGTTTTCCTATGTCTTAAGAGTGAATAATCTATTTTTCATCCCCTTCTTAGAAGCTGTTCCTGCCTCTTTTGCCATCAGAGCAGTGCTGAGAAACCCATCCCGCTGGCATGCTTTCCATTTGCCACTGACATAAAAGCCTGCCTTGGGAAGGCTCCGCTCAGCCCACGGCGGCAGCACGGGGGCAGGAATGACTGCACGCCTTTCGGGCAGCACAGCCCACAACTGGAAGGAGAGACGCCAATTAAAACATGAGTAGTGCTGAATTTTTGGTGCCAAGACCAGCACTGATCTCCAGGGAGGAGTCAAGAGACAGCTGTCCTTAATGGAATGAACATTTATGGAGAAGATAAAGCAGATAAAAACTGTGTTGACCCAATATTTACCAAAATATTGGCTGGCCCCACCTGGTTAAATAGTGCTTACACTATTGCATCGTCTTTCCTTGAGTCATGACATGATGTAGTCTGAGGGTGGTGGGGTAACATGGACATAAACACCGCGGCTATGTTTGGGCACCTGACCGGAGGACATTTAGCTTCCATACTGCTCAAGCACTGCTTTAGGCTTTCCTGGAAAGGCAGCACTTCGACACAAGCTGAGCTACGCGCGTTGTTTAAGTGCTGTCCCTGGCAGGCATGCCTCCTAAGCGCCGCTCACTGCCAGACGATGATCTGTTGCTTTCACCTAGCCAGCGTGCTGCAGACAGTTCACAGACTCGCAGAACAAGGCAAACAAGCCTTGCTCGGAGCTAGGCTAGGCCCTGTCTTTACAAGCATCGCTCTGAAGGAGCTCTGCTCTCTTTTGGCAATGCAACCTCAGAATCCAAACTCTGAAAAATGATGAGCTTACTGGAGTTGTTTAGCTTATTGCTGTTCAGTTGGCTAAGAACTACCGCTGCCTTACTCACCTCCTCCTGGTGGGTCACTACTCACTGTACAGTTGAGGGAAACCGAGGCACAGCGTAGGGAAGGTTAATGTGTACACTAATTTGGGGTGCTTATCTTCCAAGAGCCCTGGCTGAAGGCCCTTCTCTCAGAGCCCTTGGGCTCCTTCATTTTTCACTGACTTCAAGCTGGACCTCACATACCTCCGTTCGGCTAGGATACAACATGGTCACAGAAACACAAGGAAGGAGCTAAGCTGGGGACAGACACAACTCTTATTCCCTTCCTAAAAAGCACAAAGATGCTGAGGTACCTTGAGCAATTTGCGACCTCGATCCTGGCCCCTTCACAGCCGCGACCTCCGCAGCGAGGACGAGGGCTGTCACATGAACGTGACCTACACATACAGGAGCCTGTGCTGTCCCCATCCGAATGCTCACACAGTTGCCATGGGGACCAAGGCCCCAATCTTCCATTTGTTGTCAGGTTTTTCACCTAATTTTAAAAGAAAAACGGTCATTAACAGCAAGTTTACATTTCTGGAGACAGCCCCACAATAGAAATGCCAAACAAAGCTGCCAGGGGGATTAGGATGCAGCTTAGATGGGAGCTGTCTGTGCTTGCGAGCAGGATTCAAAACAGAGGGTTGTTTTCAGACAATGCCGCATCAATATTTACCCTCCAAATTCCACCCCGCATACCTAACGTGTGCGCACAGGCACCCGAGCCGACCCAGCCAGCACCACAGCAGGCACAAGCATCCATCTGCCACACCACAAAACCTCCGCGCTCCCTCGTCCCACCCTGCACAGCTTCAGCCTTTCAAGAAATACAATGGCCAGTGCTGACTGTCCCCACTCCATTACGCTGCTGCCTCTGCAGTGCTTGGGACTGCTCCTGCAGGGTATTTTCTGAGTTAGCATTCCTACAACCACAGTGACCAGCTGGGACCGGGGCTTGGCTGAGTTTGGCCATGTCTGAACACACAGTAAGAACTGGCTCCCTTTCTAAACGTGGCCGTAGCCTAAATGGCTAAGCTGGGTGAAGGATAGAAAGTGAAGGAGATGGCGGTGACTAGAATTAATGCTGAGGATCACACAGTGGGCTAAAGAGCAAGAATTCATCTCAAAGCAATTTATAGACCAGACCACACTGCTATCTGTTTCCTCTGCCCTTCATGCCTGTACAGCCCCAAACAGGCTGGGGCTCGAGTTTCCTGCGCGCTGTAATGACGAAGTAGAAATGTGGCAGTTCTGGCAGAGCAAAAGCATGAGAAACAGAACTATTTCAGCCCAGGACTGGTGAAGACCTTTCAGAAGATAGGGTGTCAGAGCTTGCTCTCCTGTGCCTTGTTTTAACCAGTGCTGCTAGGTGAGCCCTAAGCCGAGGGCCAGGGCAGCAAGCTGCTAGGTTCCTCGCAGCAAGGCTGACTTGAGAAGACGAGTGCTGCCTGCTCCTCCTGGGATTGCTCCCAGCCACCGCTGCCTTCTCGTGCCCACTCCACCGCTGCTGCTGGCACCAGCTCTGACAGCAAAACCCAGCAACTCCTGGACTGTGTCTGGGAGGCTGCCCTGAACACCCCTGCCCTGGCTTCCCCTCTGCTCCTGACTTCAGAAACACAAGGCAGAAGGACATCCAAGCTGGCCCTGCCTAGGTACAGCTATTTCCTCGCTACAGCCCAGCACTGTGATGCACTCTCCCCTGGCAGCAAGCTCTGTCCTCCCCACCCCATGTCCCAAAGCGCAGGGTCTCGCAGGTGGGGCAGCACCGATGGCGGCTGCCGGCAAGTGTCTCATCCCACTTGTGTCACACATGGGGTGGTGGGATGCTCAGCAGCTGTAGTAAAACCGCTGGCAAAAGCAATTCTGGATTTGGCCTCAGTGTCACACGTAACCAAGGGTGAAGAAAGGAAGAGGCTGGGGCCCTGGCAAACAGCCCTGGCCCCAAATCTGAGCCAGGGACAGATTTGTCCAGCTGACAAACCCCACTGCACCATGCTTCACTGAGCTCTGCAGTCAGCAGGATCAGTCCCCTGGGCCACCCCAGGGGGGAAATAATTCTCCTGCTCTACAGACAGGGAAACCGAGGCACGGAGAGGCTGAGAGCCTGCTCAGGAGCCATGAAAGGAGCCAACCACAGCCACAGGAGTAGTGCTTTCAAACAGTCGCCGTCTGAAACACGCTGCTCTGTGCTTATTCTCCAAGCCTGGCACTACGTCAAACACTCACAATGCACCTCTGGTGGGCTGTCATCTTCCCTCTCACCCATCTACAGCAGCATCAAAAATACGCAGCAGTGGCATGGAAGTAATTTAGATCTGTTACTGCACTAGTCAGACTGTAGTCGGGGGGTTTCAAGCATCTGCTGCAAACCTTTGGTTGCAATAGATTATCATGTCATCATAAAAATTTGCTCTGGGCTGCAGGTTACAAGGCAAGATACCCAGAGAAGAGAACACTGAGTTTTGTTGTTGTTGAATTTGTTGTTTTAAATGTGCATGCAGTCAAAAATCAATACAGTTGGGTTGCTAAAAGTCAGAGGGAAAAAAAGTCAAGAGAACTACTTTGAGATATTTAATACTAGATTTTTATCTCCTTTTTCCTGCTGCCTTACAAAAGTCATAATCCAAGTATTGGATCATTTCTATTCATTTTTGAGCCAGAAAGCCTTGCTGATTCCAGCAGGGAGTTCTGTTCAGAAATCAATGGTATGATATGGCCCGTGGCTTCAATTAAAAAAAAAAAAGCTGACAAATAATTATTGGCTCATAAGTGATACTGGGAAGCAACCCAAAAATTAAACAAATAAGCAGCCATAACCAAAATGCTGAGATTTATAAACATGTCACGTTGTGAGTATGGGAAGTTTTTATACTTAAGAAATTACATATGGATTATTATTCCATCTTTAAATTCATAAAAATATCTTCAAAAGAGCAAACTTGGGAAGCGGGATAAAAACCCATATGCATTGATCTTTTTCAGGAATATCTTTACAAGGCAAATCCTTTGTAGCCAACACAGTGCCCATCAGACAGAGAGGACATCTTTAAAAACATCTGTGATCAAATGCCCTTCTCTCACCTGACAATACTACCAATTCCAGAGTTCTCATATTTTGTAAACTGCCATACTCCCACGAAAGGCATCACCTTTTCATTTCTTCCTTGTACCATCTAAAGGCTCAAGTGCAGGATCTAAAAATTCAGACTGACCATTCCTGCCCCTGCTGCCAGGATATTTTCAATGTTTATTCTGATATTACAGATAAGGCTAGAAGCATTCCTTGTTCTTTCGATTCATCTATACTTCCTCTTAGGATTTAGATGTCAACTGCTTATAACTTTGCCAAGCTTCAGTTATTTCAGCTGGAAGTTTCCATGTTGGCTGTCTGATAGAAGCTGAAAATTCTTGCAAAGTTTTGGTCAAAATATTTCAAACATTTCTAAAATCAAATCTAGCAAAAAAGAATGTCCATAAGTAGCAACCTTTTCCTTGAAACAAGCTAGAGTTCAGAGCAAGGAACTGAACTTTATGTCATTGTAACACCTTTTTGCAACTTCCATGAAAAGCAATTCAGATCTGCCTAGGGTATAAAATCCTTGGGAGGTGGGGAGGAAAATTCAGTTTTCAGAGACTCAGTAGATTTTGGTCTTGGCACTTGAAGTCCTCTCTGTGTACTGGGCATGCTCCAGTGTGCGCCAGAGCAGGATTATCCCAGCCACTGCAGCTCTGAGTGGGTGAGCCCACATGAATTGAGAGCAGGGTACAAGTCTGCTAGACACCCCAAAAAAGGAGTGGGGAGACTGGCACTGATAAGCAAGAAAATGGGATAGCATGTAGCAGATGCCAGATGACTGAGATAGGGGTTTGCTGGGCACACAGAGTGGGACTGGGATGAAAACCGGTGAGGAAGAGCATCGTTTGGCTGGGGATAAGGAGGACTGTACACTTCATTGGGAATAGTCAACTCCCGACTTGCCAAGCACCATCAACAGTGACCCCATGAGCTTGGCTAATGGAGTTAGCCAAATCTAAAGTTCCTTTCCTGCTGGTGGCTCATGTTGACATCAGTAAGATCTTATAAAATAGGCTGTGGCTTTTTTTCAGTTTTCCTAAAACCAAAAAGCACCTCACTCCCTTCTCCCAAGTCTAAGAAGAAACAGCACACAGTCATGTATTCAGGACTCCCTGATATGACACATGCACATACAGGAGAAAGAAGAGCAGCATGTACAATTTGTGTCCTATCATTTCTTAATATTAAAATGTTTGACATTGCGACCTTAGCAACAAACCTTTAGGAGGTTCTGGGTGTTACCTGCTAATAACATATATTAACCATTGCCCAAGGTACTATGTTAACACTGTATGATTAACCATCTACCTAAGGTCCCTTAATATTAAAGCTGGAGAGTGGTACAGTGTAGCGCTATACAAAAATGTTCAGACTAGCTCTGAACAAGCATGTTTGCACAAGAGCAGCAGTCAAGTTGTGTTAGTGTTGTGGTTGACTCACACAAATGCCTGGCCCCTGTAGGATATAATTCAATAATATGCCAGTTCTGGCTTTAAAAGTTGCTGCATGCCAGTCTCTCAGCTGTGCCAGGACATCTGTTTGTGAGCTAGGCTCCAGAAGAACTCACTGACATTATCTGGGTTAGGAAAGGTTTATCTGGGAGGGGTGCTTTTAATCTACGTCATGTCACACTTGAGTGTGATCTCACATACAGCTGTACCAGCACAGCTGAGTACCTGGTGCTCGGCCCAGGAAAGTGGGGTGAGAAAACCCAGGAATTCTTAAGACAGTAACTCATCCAAGTGAAGTCCCAGACAGGCCTTTTTCAACAGTGAAATTTGACATTGGGTCACTGCATTCCCCTACCTTCCCAGCAGTCATTTGCACATGCTGCCCTAGACGCTTGCCTCTGTTGACCACGACCTTTAACCTGCACTGAACACAAGGAAATACTTGGATATTGCTGATGTAGGTGCTTAAATGAGCCATCCCAATCCACACCAGAGGTCAATTCATTCCGGCGAGGGGCAGAGGACAAAGGAAAAGAAAGCACTTGCATATGGATTTTAAACAGCTTGGCAGCCCGTCAGTCAAAGAGCACAAGGCTGATGTATGCACCAGAATGAGAGCACCTAAACGGAAAATAATCTCCAATGGAAATGCTAAACCAAATGTAAAACTAGCAACCCAAGAACAGCCAAAGCTCCTGAATATTCTGCGCTGGATTTTTATGACCTTGAAACAAAGATCTGGAGTAGCCTGTTCCCCAGTGTGCACCACAGCAGACATGTTCAAACTAGAGGATTAACACCTCACACACCTATCAACAGACACAGGCATTAAGCAGGATGAGATAACAGCATGGGCAATCAAGAAGCACTGCATCCCAGTTCAACACAGGAGGGTTATAAACACACAAGCCTCTGAATCCAGCAGTGAAAAACTTAAGCCTGCCAAGCTGAGGATGGATTAAAGTAATGACTAATATTTCCCGGGAAAATATCTGAGAAGTAAGGAAGATAAGGGGAATAAACATCCAGGCACCTCCAGACAGAAATAGCATACTGAAGATATGACCCATCCAGGCCATTCTCTCTATCTACTGGACTTAGCAGTATTAACATGCTAATTGATGTTAGATAATAACAATGGACATTAATGAGAATTTCTCCTGCCCTCACACACTACAATTTATTTAATAATACTGGTTTTCATCCCCAACCACCTCACAGGTACGGTTCAAGCAGCAGGAATTGAATTTGGCCAGACGGCTTCTGGGGATCGCAGCCAGGAACCGGGTACTGTCGTCAGAGGAGGGAGGGAAAGCCAACTCAAACTGATTCAAGCAGAGACACTTTTTTTTTAACTGCTGCATCTGATGGAGACCAGGGCAAGGAAAGAAGACCATCTCCTTGAAATATTACGTAGATTTGGTCTTTGGTCTGCTAAAGTGAGGTTAGAACCCAATACTCTCTTCCTCTTCATCCCTCTCTTGGTTACACTCTCCCCTTCCCTTGTGTTCTCTAGTACATACTGTATCTTTTTGTTCCCTCTGCAAACCATCCATGCGTGCCCTATTTCTCTGCTGCTCCCGAGAAGCTTCTTCCTGCCAGTACAAGACTTCTTCAACAGCATCGTCTCCTGGGCCCAGCTCAGGGATCCAAGAGGAAAATGAACTGGATGCTGCCTGAGGATGCTGTACATGAGCTATTCCAATTTCCCCAACCTGCAGGGAAGCCAAGGAAATGGTGCAGACAGTGGAGCAGCCCTGAGAAAGCTCAGGTTTCATCCGGGGCTTACATGGTTCTCAGCAGTAACCCAACAGCATGATGCGATCTTCTTCACTCAAGGCATGGGTGGGCGTGAGGAGGACTGAATTTGCTCTGGGATCCCCCTTTTGGAGCAAACAAACACATTTGGGGTCTCTGTGGTCTAAACAAGAGACTGTGCACAGATACTAGAGGAAGCGTGTGCCGCTGGGCTCTCCACGCTCTCCTAACAGCCAGTCCTCATCAGGCTGCCACACACTCACTTTCCCTCTCCCTTCTACACATACGTGCACATTCACACACCAGTATATATAAAATATTTCCACTCCTTCCACTTACTGGGCACTCAGTAATATTTTGAGTCCACAGGCTCATGTTGGAGCTGTCCTCAATGGTGGTGCATCGCTTCTGCTTGTTATCCCAGCCACAATAGGGGTCTCTGGCTCCTAGGCATTCCCTGCATGTGCAAAGAGAAAAGATTAAAGCTCTTTAAGACTGTCTAGCTCTAAAGACATGCATTCAAGTATAGCGCTTGTATATGACAGCTGTCAACTGCACCGAGGCTCAGCAGAAGAAACAATTTCTTCTAAGCAGAGGTTTACCTGCTTGGAAGGGGAGAACGGCTGAATAGAAGGGTGATAGGACACAAAGCAAATATCATTCATAGAAGCTGGAGATTAAAAATCAGTTCACTCCTCTCCAAGGCCTAGGGAAAGAAAATGACTTTACAAATTTTAGTCAAAGAACACTTGTCATTGAGATATCTTTGTGCCCCCATGTAATCACTCAGCAGGCCAAATCTCACACAAAGCAACCTCTGTGAGTATGTTTTCTGACACTGTGTCCATCCAAAGGGGTTAGACAAGCAGAATTAGCCAATGGACCAGTAATAAAGGCTTTCTATTAGTCTTGGCCTTTGCTGGAACAATGGTTTCATTTATAATCCCAACACCAAGATGTCAGTTTGGAAAAGTCACAGCAGAACATTATTTCTAAGCTTTTGGCTGCTTTGAACACTGCTGTATTCATTTTCCTCCTGAATCCATATTTACAGGCTAAGTGTGTGTTCCCAACATGTGAGCTGCTAAAGAAAAATAACTAGGGTTACTACTGCCGCTAAACAGAGAAGGTCAGTCACAGAATTAGTCTGTACTGATAAAATTCAGCTGTATTGGTTGTTCCCATGAGCTGCCTTCTAATTGTTAATTTTCATTAAGAAAACATAACAGTACAAACCACATCATACATGTGTTAGTGAAAGACAAAGAAGAGAGGACTAAACCTAAAAAGATTCGCAACATTATTTTTTATTCCAATGGTCCATTCTCTTCTATCACACAAAAGGCTGATAGGATCTTTCCAAAAGTCCCAAATGATTTGAAAACTGCCAATTAGACAGCAGCAAGGGACCAAGGGGAAAAATTCAGTTCAAGAAGTTAAACAGGAGAGTAATAAAATTTATTCTAAGGGTAGGTATCAGTATGATAAATGAAACATAAAAAAAAGGAAAGAATCAAATGCAATGAGATGTGAACTGTTCCCTCCCAGAAATCTTTGAAATCCTATTAGCCTGTAATCAGCCGCAAATGAAAAAGCAAGTCCCTTAAGCACAGCTGAAAACACTCTATCAGTCTGTACTGACTCCACAGCGATTTGCCCCAAAGCAAACCCTAGACTGTTTTGCTGTCTGGTACCCATTGCTTTATATATATATAAAAAAACCACATGTGTATACTTATATTTTAATTATGAGCTTCCAGTTTGCTCCTCCACGGCAGCTCCTACATTTCCTCTACTAAAGATTTCACACACAGAGTTGTAAGGAACATAACTTTATCTTTCATGCTTTAGGAAGGTAGTTACAATGACTGTCTCTACCACATTTTTCCTTCAGCTGCTTCAGCACACCCAAGGAAAAGGCGAAGATGATTTTGTCCCAGCCCCAGGCAACAGAACATCAAATATTTGCCTAGACAAGACTCGGGATCCTCAGTCCAAGGACACAGAAGGGGCACGTGGGGCTTTACTCGTTGTTCTTGCTAAGGACCGCCATCCTGCTGTTTTGGCAACCCCCACCGCCCTCATCCATGAAGTGGGGCTGCCACCACGTCCAGAGCTGCCGCTGCCGTCCAGCAGCCCCTCGGCAAGGGCAGCACCCAGTTCCTTACTGAGCAGACACTGCGGCATCTGCCCACCCTCTCGGGAACTCGGCCCTTCTGGAGGAAACCGGGCAGTTTCTAGAGGGAAGAATGAGAGAAGCAATGGAGGAGGGGAAAAAAAGAAAAAAGACCCTGCTTTTAGTTAGAGAGCCTTTTGGTCAGGCTTTCAGACCCTGACACCACGTACACGCTATTGTTTCCAACCGCATGAAGCCATTTCGCTGGGCACCCAGCAAGCCGAGAGAGGTCATTGTAATTCATAACAGGGAAGGCTGTTGTGAGCATCACCCTATTATGATACACATTTTCTCTGAATTTAATTTATAGGAAAACATGTGCTGCATAAATTCAGGAAATAATCTCCATATGTTCTGTGCTGCAGCCCTCAGCCACTCCGCAGGCTGCAATATATCCCGGTTAGGCACTGACCACTTTGCTGGCACTATCATAACATATGTCATGTAGCTAATGTGCTGCTCTTGGCTGCGAGTGGCGAGCTACAGATCCCTAACGGTGCACTCAATGAATCACAGCCCACGGTCCCCTGCCGCCGCCACTGACCCCCAGCTGATGGGCCATCAGTAACCGAGCCGCAGAGCTGCCACAAAGCCATGATGCTGGGCCCCGGGAAAAGCCCGGTGCCGTGCTTGTCGGCAGGGAGCTACGGCCATCCCGTGCCGCGCCGTCCCTGCGCTCTGCATCCTGGGTGTAATGAATTCCTACCCAGCCCGGGCTCCGCTGGGTTGTCAAAACGCGCACTCTGTAATTTAACAACCATCAAAGCCTGGGACTTCTCCCCATCTGATGGCAGGCCCTCAAAACCATTTGAAATCTAAAAACAAAATAGCTATGCTGTCTGCCTCACTTCAGGACTCGGAGCCCACTCATCTGCCTCAACTCTGGTGAGAAACCTATTATACCAGCTGACAGCGATACACTTAGGGGTGAGGAGGAATGTATTTACTTACACACAATTTGCTCCATTTTTTTTCCTTTTGTAAGCAGGAAAAGCATTACAATGTGCGTTACTGCAAGAGAACAACATTTCTGGCAAATACTTTAAGTGAACACTTCAAAATCCACCCTAATTTATATCCTTACAATATCTTTAGAATATATATCCCTCTTTATGTCATTAAAAGATAAAACCACACCAGCAAACACACACCAAAAGACAAATATATGTATGCATACATGCACGCACAGATCAAAATGCTTCAGAAATATGCTGTCATTCTTAGTAGATCAGGCACCACGGTGTGGAAAATGTAAAGATATCACAGCATTTTCCTGTGCTTAGAACACAAAATAAATTGAAATGTTTATGTGTAAATACCATTTCGCATTATGATACCACTGAAAAGTCTCACACAGGCCGTGGGACCCGAAGTCTCACAGGACAATATGTAAATACTGTGAAATAAGATACAAAGGAGTTTACATGCTATAATGAAATTCTGATGTTTCAAAGGCAATGGGACTTCTGCCATTGGCTCAGTGGGGCCAGATTTCATACCATACATACAGGGAACAACCACACTCAGGTCTCCTCAGCGGCAGACTGGGAACGCCTCAAGGAACTAATGACACACTATCATCTCCCATCATAATTCACACAGGTAGAGGGAACCCGTTATCCCAGAAGACTACCCAAGCACAGCAGGTTAACACTGGCTATATTAATGCTAATGACTTAGTTAATGAAATCCCACAAAGTGGGATGCTTGTGGAAGTAAGATGGTGATGATACCGCATGGTCCATGCCCCGAGTTCCCCTCTGGCCACCTACTAACGGTAGCACATTCGGTGAGGACTTGGAGAATACCTCTTGACGGATATCTAAGAGGTTGGATTTATTATGACAGGGCATTACTATCAATAGCGATTCACTTTAATTCATTGCCTCGCAATAAATGTCTTATCTGAGGCATAAAGGCATACACTGAAAATGCTCAATTGAAAAACAATTCCATTTGTATCTCCTATTCAAGGTATTTTTTCCTTCGGTTCCTTATTCTCACTTACCAAGGACATTTGCATGAAAATAAGATCTTACTCATAAGAGCTCACCTGCTGGCTGCTGTTTGGGAGCTGTAAGCCTCCCTGTTGTTGGCTGTTGCAATCATTTCTACAGCAGTGATCTGGGATAACACAAAGGATTAAGACTCTGCAAGTGGGGCACTATCCACAGCCCACTGCAGTCAATGGAAGCTCTTACCTATGACTCAAAAGAGTTTTTATGGGGCCTTTGAAGCCTGGTAGTACGGAGCCTTCACTAACAGCATGTGCTGTAAGATGGCTTCTGCCTCCAAGATGCTGGTCCTGCCCAAGATCTCCTTTTTTGTAATAGCCTGAATGATGTCTCCTTTCAGAATCTTCATTAAAGCTTAAACATCTGTAGTTCAAAAGTTTTTCATTCCCACTTTAATTTGCTCTGGGTCTAGATAACTTCATCTTTTGGTCATTTTTCCCTGAGAGTTAAAACTTTAGACTGTGTAATAAATGGATCATCAAATCAATAGAATCAGACCCAAGAGATTAGGCTTCGACAGACCAAAGGAAAGAAAGAATTACTAGAGCTTCTTCCCATTCTTACTACCAGACAGAAGACACACAAAAATGCCATTTTGTACTAAAAGCCACAAAACTGTCATCCAGAGCATTCACACTGAAGGACCCTGCTCCTCTCATCCGCCAAGACATGCTTGCTCTCCTGGTTTTCATTCCCTCTCTTTTCATTTGCCTCTTTCTCACTCCTTTTTGATGACTAAAAGCAAATAGGAATGGAATGACAGGACATGATGATCTGCAGGGGCAGAGCTCTAGACCCAAAGACTGAGAGGCTCCCTTCCCAAACTGTGTTTGCGCACTAAACCCTGCCATTGCGCCAGGAGAGGGTTCTGCATTTTTGCTGATGAGTTTGGAACCTGCAGTGAACATGACATTCACCAGGGAGATACGGTAAGTGTCATAGCACCTGGTCCTTTAAACCCCTGTGGGCATCAACAGTTAGTTCATTAGAGGCACAGAGATAGCAGCACTATCAACTGGTGCGGTGCAAACACTTATAAGCCTGGTCCCGCAAGGCACTGAGAAACGCTCATCTGTGCTCAGCATCTCAGCAGCATGGGCAGCACAGGAGTTCACCTTGCTCTTTTGGTGAGTAAGACCTCAGAACTTCACGCTGGTTTGTGGCACTCTTCGAGCAGTTAACTCCGAGGGAACAGCCCTTTGCAAGCAATAAGGGGGGTTTAGCTGTGTCTGTTAGTTGCAAGCATGAGGCTGTGTTTGGCAGACAGGCGCTCCCTGACAAGGTTAGCTTACTGTCCCATTGCTATCAACCTGCAGAGGGGATGAACTAAACAAATAATCATATTAGCTTCCAGCCAACCAAATCATAATTACTGACAACCTCAATAGCCCGTGCAAGGAAGAGAGGACTTCTGTCTTCCCTAAAGCCAGATGGCATGAAAAGAGAAGAATAAGAATCAAAAGGATGTTTGTGGCTTAAGAAAATAAGATTAGAAAGGGGAAAAACGCACCAGACCTTCAAACAATCCCTCTAATTTTGATACCTTTAAAAATTCAAACTGCAGCGATGAGTTAGTGATCTGTACAAATCCATTATCTTTCCCCACTGAGAAGAGAAGCCAAGTGGAACCGAGCTGCTTTAGTCAGATGCTGGTCAAGTAGCAGCTTCATTTCTCAGCTGGTGAATACAACATATTCCGTGCCAGATGCTACTGCCCTTTCCTCAAGACAAGTAGCCACGTACTTCATAAGCAATTAATGGGGCTATTTGTGGAGCAGGGCACTACTCGGGAAGAGCATACTAGAGCTCACAGGTACCACCACTGTGAGGGCTACAGTTGATGTTAATCTGGACAGACAAGGTTTGGTATTTTGGCATTTGATATTGGATGCAGAGGCAGAGAAGCTGAAGTGTGCATGTGTTGTGTGCGTGTGTAATTTATCACCCGCACATGCTTAGCATCAGTGATTGCTGCTCTGCACATGATTTGTTTTGAATGCATAAATTAAAGCCATGGTGTAAAACGACCTCTAAAACTGCAATCCATTTATGAGCCAAACACATGTAACTTATTTGAAAGAAACAGTGCACAGACAGAGGATTTTCAGAGGTAGTTTCACCTCATTTTCCTTTCCACATCAGGGACCTTGGCTTGCTAGTTTCCACCTCCTGCCCTACCATTTTCAGTATCACTTTAATCGATTGTGGTTTATAGATTATGGCCTCGCACAATCTACACAACAAACTATTCCATTTCTTACCTTCTGACATCCCATTCCATCATCTTTTAGCAACAGTGACTTCTTTATTGGATAGGTGTTTATTTTTATTTTTAAAGCCATGAAATAAAACAACATTACATTTATTCAAATATGAAGATTAATGCCATCCTGAGAAAAATTCTGATTAAATCTGGATTTATGTTTACATCAGTAAAGCAAGTTATTAAAAAAAAAGAATAAGTGTTCCTCCACAAACACTATTAGAAACTCTTGTCACTGTGCCAAACAAAACTGACCTCTAATAAAAACAGAAGTACAGCGGGCCTCTGACTACCAGTGATGGGATCAGTCATCCGCAAGAAAACTCGGATACTATTAAAGTCCTAATGAAAGGAATAGCCACAAGGAATTCCTGAATGCAGGGCATGTTTGTCTGGATTGCGAAGCACAACTGCTTCCTAGCCTCGGCAGGCTTTTGAGCCTTAAGAAAACATGCCCCCCAGGGCTGCCATATGGAAAGAGGCAGAGGGGACCAGACATCCTTTCCGAAAGGCAGCTTGGGCAAATCAGTGCACTCAAGTGTTATTCCCTGTCTCTGCCCTGTGTCAGTCAGTGTCTGGAGGCGGCTGTCAGATTAAGATGTGCTCTGCTCCTGCGTTTCTGCTCTGTGGTCGCAGATCTGAGACTTCTGTGTGAACATGGCAAATTCCTGTAGTCTGCCGGTGTAGGTGGATACAGGAAAAAGGGTGGTTTAGGCAAGAGCAAATCCACTGCAAAGGACGCAGACAGGTGCTTTACGTAGCCTCTGCAAGATGCTGATGATTTAAGAACACAAATTATGCTAAATTATGCTAAAATGGGAACTTAGGAAGGGAAAGAAAGCTGCAAAGGCAGAAAACTTAGAAAGAAATGTGAGTGATGATAAAGAAACCTGAAAACAGTCTACAGTTGTCACCCAGGCTGCACAAAGTAATCCATATTCAAGCAGCTCCTTTGTGAAAGCTGGATTTTGTTAAGCTCTGGGTAATTATTTTCTGCTCAACAAGATGTAGATTCAACTAGACAGAGCCTTTGTAGATTAATGTATGTTGGAAAAGGCAAATAAATATTAGACCACCTACTACACCCTGAGGATCTAACACATCTCTTGTCCAATGCAGGGCTATTTTAACATTGCATAAGGGGCAAAATGGTCCTGTCAACATATTCTCCATTGCTTTTTCCCATGTAGTTATAAAAACACCATCGAACAATGTCCATTCCACTTTTTAACAAGAGACAACATCACTTAAGTAAATGGATATTCTTGAAATCCAGCCCTACCCCTTTGTAGACTGGAGTGTTCCCACAGATCTATAGTACTTTGGTATTTTGACGTGTAAAAGACACTAGACAGTACAATATTTTGTTTTTCTACAACCCATACATACTTTATGTACTTCTATGTACTTAAATTTTAAACTTAAACCAACAATAACAAATTTGTTCTGGCTCCAGATACTTCCTCCTTCCTAAACAGGTAAAACAGCACATCTCCTAATAAAAAGTTAATGACGCATCTGTAGCAATATATTCATTCAGTATTAACATTGGACACATTTGTGTTTTACGCTGCAAATGCTGCCTGGAAGCTTGAGACATGAAGCAAACCAGCCATGGCAGCAGTAAGGCTGTAGACTCTTTGCATCAGGAGCCATGTCGCTGAATATGACCGTTGCCTAGAATACAAATCTTATGACATAATAGCAAATTGCAAGAATTGACAGATGCAATGGATATCTGCCCTGGGGCTTGCTCGTAGCTTTAGTTATTAATCTTGTTTGTATAACAATAGCATCAATGTCATCCTACCATTACATATTCCAAGAAAACTACCCGCTTGCTTGTCAGTTGCCACTGTGTTGAAACTAATTTCACATAGCCCACCTAGCAGGCATCAGATGGTAATGACTTTTAGACATCATTGATCTGAGTTGGCCTAAAGCCAGCCTGCTAGAGGTAAAGGGATCCATACGCTAAACCGCTCCTGATCTCGCGAGCTACGTCATGCTGGCAGTACGCTTTAAAAACAAGAAGCAAACAAAAGTCCTCGGCATGTTCAACCTCCCCGCTTTTTCCTCCCTCCTAGCAAATCCAAAGCCCCCGGAAACAAATTGGCAACCTAGTCATGATAGTAAGGAGACAAAAGCCAGTGAGCCCTGAAATTAGCTGATTTTCTGTGGCTTTTTCTGAAGTGACCTTCATCTGTTTCAGCAGTTGTATAACCCCGCACTCTGGCTACTGCTAAATTCCCCTTCTGCCACAGTACCATTCACTCGGGGCCATTTACATAGTTCGCAGCTAAAAGCGGGAGCCTAAAAGCCTACAGACAGCTTAAAATGAATGTGAAGCTTGCCGTTGGTTTGACCATTTAACAGAAATGGGAAAAACTGTAATAACTCATCTGGTTCAGAGCAGAGCCCCTGTCCACTCTTTCATCCTGTGTACACTCTTTTTCAGTGACACAAACACCAGCAATCTCAGCACAGGCTTATTCCTCAAACTCAACCTCTTGCTGGTTTCCCTACTGGCACCACATTGCATTTCTCCCCTCATTGTTATTTGTGATTCCCTCATACTTAAATGCCATCTACAAAGTATGCTATTTTCTTTCTTCCATGCCATTACAGATAATGTCAAATAAGATGAAACTGAAAACCAATCTCTCTCGCATCTTACTGGGAACATGCCCCTGCTCACTACATTACCGCTTGCTTAGCCTTACCTTCGTTTTTTTTCCAGTTTCAGACACACATGGCCACGTCCCTTTCCCAAACCGTTCAAGTGAAGCTCTGAAATGAAGCTCTGAATGCTATCCTGAAATCCAGGTTTCTTAGACCTGTACTATCCTGTACGAATCTTAAAGGTACATATCCTGCAAATAGTATGGATGCGCTTAACTTTACATATATAAGCAGCTACATTAAAGAAAATGGGAGTAATTGCCTGCTACAGCAGATGCAAATCTGTTTTCAGGATAGAGAAAATGGTATAATTTTGTACTTCTATTTAAAGAACACAGATCCATTTCATCTACCAAACTTCATTCTTTCCAAGAGCTTTAGTGATCATGGTTCTGTTTGATGTCTTCATTCTCTGTCAGTGGGAGTCTTGCTATTTACTTAAAAGCAACCAGAATGCCAAACCAGATGTTTAGTGATTTATTCTGATGTATTATTGGATGCTGTGGATGACAAAAGATTGGGGTGAGCACTCTCCTTTCTGCCTATGAAGTCTTCCAAGCTTTTCAGTGTTATTGGTGGTACAATAATTAGCTAATTCCCTTAATTTTGGAGAGGCCATATCAGCCAAAGCAGATGGAATTTGATGATTAAGCTTTATCACAACATTTTTGTAGGCTGTTACCTTTCCTTTTGCCTCTATTTTTAAAAGGATGTTCAATGCACTGGATATTTTTTTAAAACTCTCAGGGAGAAGATTTTCAAAACAAAATCTGGGCCAGATTTTCAACAGCCTCAGCTCAGAAGAAGCGACGGGATTTTCCAGGTCTTTGATGAACAATCTGGCTATCAACATCGCCTCAGCGATCTGCTGGATATGCTGGGCTCCACTGAACAACAGTCTCTGCTTTGTTCCCTCCCCTACTTCTTTTAACATTTTCTCTCCCGTGCTTTTTACCCAACAGTAGTTCCTTGTTTGTCCTTCAAGGAACTATCGTCATTCTGATGAAGAGGTCAGAGGATTTCCAGCCCATATTCAATTCACTCTTTCCCCAAAACTGGGAAATTTTTAGATTTCTTCCCAGACTGTATTATTCCTCCAATTAAGTTCCCCAACAGTTTCACTCCTACAATCTGGTACTTCTGTAATTCTGGTTTTGCAATCCTAAATTCAAGTGCTTCATTCCTTTGTTACAGAGGATTTTGCACCATGGATTTTACTACATAAGGAGTAAAAAAAAGAAGAAAATAACAATAACCACCAAAGCAATCCTCCATGCAATATCTCAACCCCCTTAAAGCATAGTGTGGACGTGGTACAGGGGCTGTGCTCGGAGCTCCAGTTTTGCACTTTGGAGAGAGAAGGAGGGCAGAAGGCTCTCTGCTTCTTTACCGCAGCTGCTGACACTTTTCTTCGGAAAACTCCCTGAAGCCAGTTGAGGAGTTACTCACCTATATGTACTTAGTTGTCTGATCACTGGCCCAGAGCTATTTAGAGGTGGATTGTGTTTCTCACACAGATCTCGAGTCAGCAAATAAGATTACTTGTCAGCTGAGTCATTTCTGCTAGCTTTGCGTTAAGCACCATGGCCGGAGGGACAGAATTTAGGCTAAGTAGGAGGGCAAAAGCTCAGCATCACTCAACAGCAAACTCCCTGCAACCAGGTCAAAAAAGCAGGCAGAGTTCAAATGAGAGTGTGTCATAGCTGCACGCAAGAGGATCTGGCTCTCCCCATAGCCTTGGAAGCAGGAGTATCTTCACAGGCATGAGGTTGACCTGAGGTGACACTCACACAACCTGATGGGATACCCACAGGTGAGCACAGCATGGCAGGCAAGCCAAACCATTCTCAGAACCACATTGTACATCCCAAAATTGCAACCTGCATCATGCAAACTGCCAATTTTATGCAGAAAACTGGAGGGAGGAAGAGGAAAGAATGTCTATCAACATAAAGTGCATTAAAATAAACTGCTCAGGACAGGGAGAGCAGAAAAGGTGGGTATTCAAGAGACCCTCTGGTCTCATTCCCAAACACATTTTCTTTCCCTAATTTGAATGTGTAATCAAAAAATGGCTACAAAATCACTCCAAGGCCCACCTGAGGGTTTCTGTCTGCTCAGAGGCCCACAGCCCTGATGCTGCAAAGGGGCAATACAAAGAGATCACAAAGTGCTCCCTGCAACAACCAGCTTCATTTTCCTACCTGTTTGATTGCAATTCCTAAAATTATTAATCTCACCCCGCCCTTTGAAAAAATTACTAAACTACCCCTACAGATAGGCCCCACCTGAAAATAATGGTCCAGATCTGAAGTCCTCACCTCTCAAAAATTCAGGTTCAGGATTTTGTTCAGACACATTCTAGAGATATGGTGGTGTCAGTGATAAAGCTGCAGTGCTGGCTCTCCAAATATCCCTCCCCAAAGCTTGGGGGCAACTTGAGGTAAAAATTCAAGCTCATTTGCAAATTGCAGGGAGGTTACAAAGATTTCAAAGCCATGCAAAATCCAGCAGCAAGCACAGCCAAGCTACCACCCAGCAAAGCAGCCTTCAAAACATGCTGCACTTTCAAAGGCCTCGTAGGTTTTGCACGCATTGGACATCTTCCTAACAGTCCCCAGCAAGAGTGGGGAACGGCAGCACTGAAGCACAACAGGAAAACACACGCAGAAGGCAAGGTCCCTGCAGCCAAGTCCAGCCTGTAAATTTGGGCAGCTGACATTACAGATGTCTTCCCGTTGCCCTGTTGCTAAAGATTGGCTGTTCTGAAAAGACAGATTGAGACAGGTCAGTGGGCACACACAAAACACTGCTCAGACACCCAGAAATATATCCGGTCAACGAACTACATCAAGACATGGGCCTGAGTTACTGGTCACCATTGAAGAGATTAAATTGGTGCGTGTCAATAAACAAACAGTAAAGGAGATGGCAGAAATCCTTTTTCCCTTTCCATCTCTTCCCTTTGCTGCTGCTTTTTCCTCGGTCCCATTTCTGAGCCTCGGTACCAAGCCCCAAGGTTTTAAAGCAGCAGAGCAGCAAGGATCGCTGGAGGGGATCAATGCTAGGATCAATTTTCTCTCGATACACGATCACCCATTCCAGGGAGAAGGGAGACAGCAGGAGCTCTAAGTCAGCAATCAAGAACCCACATCAGCCCCCAGGGTGTAACAGGCTGCAAAGTTTCCTGATAACATGAGGCACAGCCAAAGAAAACACACAGTGTTGTGGTATTCCTGCCTGGGAGGCACAAATTCTCCATCACCTCCAAGCTTCCTGAGCCCCCATCGAAAGGATTAGATTAGAAAAACTGCTGAAACCAGAGCCTTTCAGGGAGGCCAGGCAAGAAGTCACAGCACGACAAAAAGGTAAGCGGGGGTGCTGTAGGGGCGGGAGCCCTTCTTCCCGTGGTGGCTGCATATTGGCATGTATTAAACATAGACACAACAATAAGCAATAAATCACAGCCTAGGAGAAGTGCCAGGTGGAATGCACTGGAGGAAATTAAAACATCCTTCTCGATACAGTTCTGTATTGAAAGAAATACAAAGGAGGCCAAGTTGACTTATCACCTACATAGCCAGGATGCAAAGGGGAAAAAGGGTTCCAACATTTGCAGCAGAAAAATTTGCAGTTGCATCATTTCCTACTCAAAAAAGCTTAGCTTAAAAATTAATAATAATATCACAAATATGCTTTTAAACAAATAAATAATTGCCTTCTTTGGCTTTCCTAAGTTTTCTTCTTTTTTTCCTCCTTCTTTCAAATGCACTGTCCCTCCACAAGACTCAGCCATGGGGCAAAGGATCCATTACAATGTACACAAGTACACTGCCTGACCTCAATTCAACAAATTTGGACCTCTCACATCGCCAGACGTATGCACCCACCACGCTGTCAGGAGACCCTATCTTGTGTACCTTGGTATAGCCCAGCAGCTAGCTTAAATTGCCTACAAGTAGCACGAGACTAGTCAAGGGAGAAGGAGTTTGAGTCTCCATCCCCCAAAGAGCTGGACTGCTTTCTTATTTCACTGAAAAATGCCTCCAGAAAGTTTGTTTTAGAAAAGAAACAGCGTTGGTACACAAGCTTCCCAGTAATTTCAGCCAGGACTCGGTGCCATACAACGCATAAAACTGAGGCTGCTTGTGGCCACCAGCGTGCAAGGGAACCTCTTGGAGCTGGGTTTCTGTTTTGCTGGGATAGGGTTATGCTGGCAGGGGGCTGCGCTGTGGCCCTCGGGTCCTAAATCGATGGTGCCCCTCTGAGGTACCCCCACCCGTCTGCCCTCCAGCCACTGCTGCTTTTTCCCCGCTTGTCCCTTTTTTAGGCAGTTGAGCAAACCTCCACTATTTGAGTTTTAATGGAAGTGTCATACAAAGTACTTATGCAGGCTGAAACTGGGACACGATCTATAAATTACCAGAAAGCTGAAGTCAAGATTAGGAGAGAAAGAAAAAGAACTCATTTCTCTTGAAACTGGATCATATATATGTATACATACATAAATATTCTCAAACTGAAACTCTCCAGGACAGCCTGAAGAGGACAGCTGTTATGTTCTACCTTTTTAAAGCTCTGCTTTTACAGGCTGAGGACAGGATGGCATTTTCCAGCTGTGGTTTTCTTTCTCTTACTAAACACTTCTGTGTCAGCCCGTCTGTATAACCAACTAAACCTTTACACACTAAACACTTCTGTGCCAAATTTACAGTAATGACCAAGTTATATTTTCTGAAAGGGATAATTAAGAGGTTCAGCAAAAATACAAAGAACTGGCATTTTTATATTTAGACAGACATGAATATAGTACAAGCTGATAGATAAACTCTATTTGTTGAAAATAAAATGATGGTGACATTTTCTATATCAGTTTTTTTGGCAAGAGAACAGGGACATCTTGCAGTAGGCCATGAAAGAGGGAATCCATTTAGACATAGCTAACAAATTCCTTCCTCTTGTCTAGCACAGAGGACACCAGTTTCAGACAAAACTCTCGTCAAGCAAAGCAAGGCCAAAGCAAGAAAGGAGGAGGAAGAATCTTTCTGAGAGATGTAAACAAGCCATTACCCGCAGCAGACCCCACTCCACACTCAGGGAGATTATTTGAGCATATGGCTCACTCAGTTGGTATCTCACTTTCACCTGCTTAAATGGGGGGATACCATTTGGATGCAAAAACCTTCTACACACATTTCTGGGCGGAAAATGGTTCTGGAGCCAGGGCTGACAATTAAAAAAAGTCTTTTTTCCTACTCCCTTGAAAAGGTACAATCAAGGCACAGAATCTATCCAGGTGTAAGAGGTGTCACACATAGTTGAGATGAGCTATTGGGTTCCAAAAGCAGTAACAAGTTGCCATGCAGCCCAGCCCTGCCTCATCGGACGTTTGAGAGGTGATCACTTGCATAAGCCAGGATAGGCTGGCTGCAACCCAAATTCAGAAACCTGCAGCCATACTGCCAATAAGAAGCACCAGCAAAACACATGGAGTTAATCAAAGCAACACTGAAATGTCAATTTAAAAAAAAAAAGAAGAAGTAAATATTGCAAGTCCTTCCGTGGTAAACACACAATTAATTTCTAATGAGGATTAATTAATATTTACTAAAAAAAATATTGCTCATTCTCATTGCTCCTGTCGTGAATGTATCTATCAGGAGATGCACTTCCAACAGTGTCTTTTGTCTTGTAGTGATGAAATAAAGCATTCTACACCAAATCAGACTGGAATATGTTTCCCCGGTGCTTTTCTTTTCAGGCTGAAGTGGAATATATCAGAGCTGTAAATTTGCTTACCCTTCTGTTCTGTACATGGAGCATCTCTCCAGAGGAATTTTTAGCACTCCATTATTTAAGCCCACAAAGAGCGACCTGTCGCTGTGCAGGATTTGGAGACTCTTGATTGCTTCCCGTTGTCCGTCAGGGAGGATCTGCATTTCCTCTAAATAACAGCTCCTCAGGCTCCTGTTAGTGGTAGAAAGGGCCTTCAAGATGGTGCCATACTCTAATGGAACAAGAAACAAGGCACAAGTAAATCTTGGAGGCATTGACTTCATTTCATACCTGCCTAAAGAGTGAAATATTAATGTCAGCTTTACACAGCTGCTTTAAACCTAGTTCTGGGTCACCTGCTGCCCATGGTAGAGAGCGCTCCAGCTACAAGGTTACAGTCCTCAGCAGTTCTCAGTCATTACAGAAACCGTCTGTGAATGCATTTTAATGGGAAGCCAGAAGGATGTGAACCATCTGGAGAGTACCTGGAAAAATTTCCCAGTTGGAGCACTGACGCAGAAAAGAGTCTGGTCCTGTTACCAGTGAGTTACACAGCAAGGTGACCTGAGATAGCAGGGATCATTTCTAGTGCCTCGAGTCTATATTTCTTTTGGTTTATGGAGCAGATCGGTGTGATTTGATGCCATGACAAATGACAACAGATGCAGTGGCCCTGCTGGAAATCTCAGAGGACTCCGTAATGACTGCATGGGTCACAGATCTAATTGATCCTCTTCCTGGGAGAAGCCGTCCTGCCAGCGTGACAAGGGGATGTCATGGCATGAGCAGTGCATACACAGAAACATACATGTTTGTGCTCACAGTGCTCTTACCTAAACAATTTAAGGATCTGATAAACTATGGGACATTTATGCTGGGGAAAAGGGGGCGACCACCCCATTTTTCATTAAAACCCCAAAGAGGTCTGTCAGCCCCAATTGTTCCTGAAGCTTAACCTTTCTATCCCAGTAACATCTGTATTGGTGCCAAAGCAATTTACAGTGGTGGGGCTGGCTGCCATGCGAAGCTTCTCTTTCACTTAGGAGGACCTTAAGTGTGGAACAAGACCGAGGCCCAAGTTTGGGCTTGGTTTGTCTCAGGACTGGGTTTGTGTTCCGGGCTGCCTCTGGGCAGGGCTGTCCCTGCTGAAGCATTTGGCTGTTTTAAATGCTTCATGTTCAGCAGAGCTTACTCTTCAGTCACCACTAACCAGGGCCAGAATGCAAACACGAATAAGGAGGTAAGGTTATGGCAGTGGACCTTTCTACACAAATGATACGAGGCAGAAAGTATCCCAGCTTGCTCTCAGGCTTTGTTAGCTGGGACTCCTCACTTAAAATATCAAGATACCAAAATGGCAGAACCATGTTGTATTTCCGTTTAAGTACAATCTTCTCATCATAATCAAAGTCCATGGAGGCTCCCACAGTGGGAATGTTACTAGAACACAACCACTTTTGAAGTAAGTGGTGGTAAAAGTTAGACAAATTATGACACAGTCCTGGAAGGTGGTAACATGAGAATGAGGCAATGACTCTGCATTCAGATGTGAGATTAAACTAACACTTACGGAGGCAATCCATCTTATTCTAAAGTCAAAGCTTCTGCAATAGAGGATAACAACATTATACCCATGAGGCTGGCCATATACTCTGATTAATCAAACTATTTAATTTAACCTCTATCATTAGTATGAATATGGGCTAAGACAACCATTTATAACACTTTGTCCTCCTTCAGCATCTTTCATTTATCCAAGATATCTGCGCTTTTCAGAAGAGGCAATGTGTCCTGCTAATTAGAGGATGGCAGTAAAAATCAAGAGACTAAATCATATACTTAATTCTACCACTGGCTTGCTATGCTACCACAAAAAAGCAGTTGCCTCAGCTTCTCCATCTGCATTACATTTCAGTGCATGCCCATCCCCAAAAGCACTGGGAGTCATCCACCAGTACGCACACGAAAGTGCAAAGAAAGAAATAATTAAAATCTTGGGCAAGCCTGGAGGTTAAGTCTTATTATTGCTTATTTAGAGATGAGTATGTCATAGTGCAGAGAGGCAACTTACGTGCACAAAACCACAGAGCATTTCAGCAACCTTTGCTCTTCCCCGCTGTTACGTATTAGTCTGATTAGTTGAAACATGTTTTTATAAAAGGGAGAAAAATGTTATTGTTGTTTTTAAACACAATGAAGATTTGTGGTCTGCTCACTTGGGACTCTGCCTCAAGTCCTCCATCCTGCTTTTAATCTACTCAGGCAAACTAATTTCCATGCAGTTTTGTGCCAAAATGATATTGAATGACAACTGTGTAATGATGTCATGACTGGGCTACTACGGCTGCTAGGTCTACAAGCAAGTGGAGGGAACTTTCTTAAGCCCTGATGCTCTTACCTGTCCCAATATACATCACGTGGTAGAGAGTATCCTTCCCCTGAACAATATCAACCACCAGTTTGGAAAATCGAATGCTGTCCTGAGTCACGTATGGATCTACAGTCACCGGCTGCACGACATCATTCATCAGGAACAAGCGCTGTGCATCCTGCAGGACTCTCTCCGTCAGGTTCTCGTTAGGGCTGTCATCACTCAGCGTCCCACACTAAACATGGAAGATTGAACTTCAGCACCTGCATTTTCTCCCCACTCCAGCAGCCCAAGACCAAACCCTGAAATTCTTCTGGAAATCCATGTCCTGTTGATTTCCTGCAGAGGTGGGTCTGTGGGGGGGGGGTTACAGGATCAGGCCCTTAGCCTGATCTTAGGTCCTTAGCCTAGCTTTGGCCTGTAGCCCACTCTTTATAAATGTTTCTCCCAGCTGGTCCACTGGCCAATGATGTGATGTTTCATTCCCTTGTGTACCCTGGAGCCAGCACACCAGAAGGGCAAAAGACATTAACAAACGAGGAGGAAAAGAAAGAATTAGCTGTACAAAGCTGTACTAGCTGTACAAAGATGTAAAGCTAGCAGTGGAAAGAAAGTTTTTGTGGTAATCCTTGAAGCATTTCAAATCATCTTCAGACTCTACCTGGCATCTCAGTCAGTACAATGCACGAAAACTGGAGGTTAAAAAACCTGAAAAATGGGTTGGTTTTGCATCGAAGAACCCAACTCACCACACTGCTTTTCTCTTGTGTGCTCCCTTTTGAGCAGACACCTCCAGCTTCATCTTAAGCAAGGCAGTTTAGCCACTAGCTTCCCCCTCCCCACACGCAGCTCTTCTATCCTCACAGCAAATGACAGGTCAACTGGTGTCCATCCATCCTCTAACATCAAGGGGTGCACTGAGATAGGACTCAATGCCCTTGTCCATCCAGAACAGGGGGGAAGAAGAGAGCTCATTTTCTGTCTTTTAAACATCAGCATAAGTCCTACCAGATGGATAATGCATTTTAAGGCCTGAGTTTCTATCTCACACTAATCCCTAGAATCCAGCATTTTCAAAAGCCAGTTTCGTGGTCCATGTCGGTAGCCAGGGCTGGATCCTCACTCTTCCCCACAATGCCATGCGTGGTGGGCAGAAAATTTATTACTCCAAAAGACAGCTGGGTGACTATTTATCCTATCCAAGGCCATGGGAGTCAGTGGTACAACTAGAATTCCTGCCAATTCCCATATTCAGTCCATGGACAACTTTGCTTCTCACTAATCATAGATTCATAGAATAGTTTGGGTTGGAAGGGATCTTTAAAGGTCATCTAGTCCAATCCCCCCTGCAACGAGCAGGGACATCTTCAACTAGATCAGGTTGCTCAGAGCCCCGTCCAACCTGACCATGAATGTTTCCAGAGATGGGGCATCTACCACCTCTATGGGCAACCTGTTCCAGTGTTTTGCCACCCTCATTGTAAAAAATTTCTTCCTTATACCTAGTCTAAATCTACCCTCTTTTAGATTAAAACCATTCCCCCTTGTCCTATTGCAACAGGCCCTACTAAAAAGTCTGTCCCCATCTTTCTTATAAGCCCCCTTTAAGTATTGGAAGGCTGCCATAAGGTCTCCCCAGAGCCTTCTGTTCTCCAGGCTGAACAACCCCAACTCTCTCAGCCTTTCTTCATAGGAGAGGTGTTCCGTCCCTCTGATCATTTTCGTGGCCCTCCTCTGGACCTGCTCCAACAGGTCCATGTCTTTCCTGTGCTGAGGGCTCCAAAGCTGGAGGCAGTACTCCAGGTGGGGTCTCACCAGAGCAGAGCAGAGGGGCAGAATCACCTCCCTCAACCTGCTGGCCACGCTTCTTGTGATGCAGCCCAGGATACGGTTGGCTTTCTGGGCTGCGAGCGCACGTTGTCGGCTCGTGTCTAGCTTTTCATCCACCAGTACCCCCAAGTCCTTCTCTGCAGGGCTGCTCTCAATCCCTTCATCCCCCAGCCTGTATTGATACCAGGGGTTGCCCTGACCCAGGTGCAGGACCCTGCACTTGGCCTTGTTGAACCTCATGAGGTTCACATGGGCCCACTTCTCGAGCTTGTCCAGGTCCCTCTGGATGGCATCCCATCCCTCAGGTATGTCAACCACACCACTCAGCTTGGTGTCATCTGCAAACTTGCTGATGGTGCACTCAATCCACTGTCTATGTCATTGATGAAGATATTAAACAGCACTGGTTCCAAAACAGACCTCTGAGGGACACCACTTGTCACTGATCTCCATCTGGACATTGAGCCATTGACCACTACCCTCTGGATGCAATCATCCAACCAATTCCTCATCCACCAAACAGTCCATCCATCAAATCCATATCTCTCCAATTTAGAGAGAAGGATGTTGTGGGGGACCATGTCAAAGGCCTTACAGAAGTCCAGACAGACGACATCACTAAGTGATGCTCACACCTGAGTAATTTCACTAGAAAAACCCCACAAATTTCTTTTCCTTCATTTTGTGTCCAGGTGTTTGGGCTTTCCTTGAACAAGAAGTTAGTGTACGGTGAATTAGGATGGCGAATTACAGCACTCCAGCTACAGTGTACAGATTTCCCATGTGCATACTCTCAATAAGCATCAAAGCAACTCTTTGCAGTGTGGCTGCCTTTCCAAGGTGCACCATGGAGAGCTTCTCTTACAACATGCTAAAATGAGTTGGCAGAAATTTAGCTCACATTTACACAATAAATACGGATCCTAACAGCTGGTGTACTAAGCCCTACAATATCTTGGAGCTTGTGTGAACTAGATGAACAGGGTGATACTAATTCCCATCACCTATGAATGTGGCCACTTTTTTATCAACTTTAGCATCTTCCTGAGCAGCCAAAGGAAACATCAGTGTTTTTTTGATGTGTCCTCAGGTGGGTTTTAATGTTTTTTCTATTGCAGTGGTCTTTTTAATTTCATGACTGCCTCATCCCAGGTTCTAAAGAGTTTTTAGATCCCTCTCTTCTGCTGTCTCCTATACTCCTGTCTTGCTTTGGATGCTTTTCTCCCAACTCACTTTCTGTTCTAGAGCATCACTGAAGGAGGAGTCCCAGTGGCAGGAATGTCATTGTTGGTTTTGTTTTCTGTTCTCATCAAGTCACAGATAATCCTTTTGGTCTATTGGCAGCCTGTGTGCTGACACAGCATCCCTCTGGTTTGGTTTTATTTTGTTTTGTTCTAATTTCCTGACTATCTGCACTGCCCTGATCCTCTATATCCTTCAGTATTTCTCCTTCCTCTCTGCAAGAAAAAAAAAATCTGGCATCTTTCCCTCATCTTCCTTTGTGAACACTGAGGCAAAAAAATTAATTTCATTTTTTTTGCAATATCTGCCTCTTCTGTCGCTAAATTACCCTTGTCATCTCCTAAAGGCCCTTCACTGACCTCTTGTTCCTCCTGTACTTGAAAAACATCTTAATCTCTTCTTGCAATCTTCCTTTTGTCCTCCACATACCTCCTTTTCCTTTCCTTATTTTCCTCTGACTCTTTTCTTTCATCTTGCTGCTGCAATCTTTGCACTTCACATTCTATCTGATACTTTTCACTACATGGAAATGCTTTCCAAAGTCCTTTTCTATTCCTCCTGGGTTAGCCCAGCAAGGGACAGAAAGTCCTTGAATCTCAGTTAACCTTAATACTCCCTTTAAACTCATTAAAAAAAAAAAAATCCTGGAGATGTTTGGCATGGCTGGGCCTTCAGCGAAGCTTTGTTTCTTGGTTTGAGTGCATGAAGCTGAGGGGGTGATTGAGAGCCCAATCCTGTTCCACCTTGTAGAGGCAGAAGCCTTCACTCAGGTGCCATGAGGGAATTCAGGGGAAGAAATCAGGTTCCTCAGCAGGAACGCAAGCACGTCCCTGCCTGCAGCGTGGACCTGCCTCCCGTCTGCGCTTGCTGTGATTTCAGGTGACTGCAGAGTCCTTTCTGGAAGGTCCCTGACATCACCAGCTTGAAGGCAGATGGCATTTGCAGGCAGCCTCAGCACGTTTGCCATAATAAAGGAGAGCCAGAATCACACAACTGGGCTGAAAGGATTCACCATAGGGAAGCAAGGACAGGAAGATAAGTACATCCTCCCCAGGATTCCCCAGGTGGGAAGGGACTGAGCTGTAAAATGGGCTCATGTTTCAGAAGACTCAGGTTTGCTGGAGCTGTCACAAACATATTCTGCACCACACTGACTGAATCTGGGCATAATGCGACTGAAGTTGTTTTATAATTTTCAAATTGGCCTTAAGTCAAAATCCTGGAAAATGGCTCACTCAATAAAAAAAAGATTTTTCAAAACAAGAAGGAACCACTGTGACCATCCTCATGTGTCCTCTTCCACCAGTTACTGCTGTAACACGTCCATAACTTCTGGCTGAGCTACCGTGTCTTGGAAAGACATCCCTCTTGCACTGAAACACTGGTAGCCTTCGGGGCCCTTATCAAGTGATGGAAAATTCATCACACCCTTACACAGTCACAGTGGTTAATTACCTTTCTTGTTTAGAAATATAGGTTGTCTCCATTCTAGTCTGACTTTGTCCAGCTTCAGCTTTCAATCCTTCCCAGTTCAGTGGGGACATGTCTCTATATCCCCTTGTGAGGATCACGTTCTCGGAGTTCACGTGTCGGTGATGAGCGTAACAGAGATTTAAATTATTCATCATTACAAAAAATCTGAACGTTCTTATTATCGGTAAAACCATTCAATTTTTGCCACGAATCCTGTGGTCTCAATAACATGTGGCAAGGAGTTCCACAGACTAAAACACTTGTAAATCTGGAGAAATACAATTTATCTGCACCGTGGGTCTACCTGGAAAAATGAGCCCCACACAAATCAACCCATTGGAGTGACAGAATGTAAAAGGGACTGGAGTAGACTGAAGGGCAGCAGCAGTACCTGGAAATTAGGGATGGGGTTTAACGTTGGCAGCCACGCTGATCTTGGGTTTTCTTGGTAACGGAAAGGGCCATTAAATGCCTGAGTAATGGCACTCAGATTGAAGGCACACACTGCTGAGGCAGCTATGCTGTTTCTGGAAAAGGGGAAAAAAAATCTATTTAATCATTAGAACATTGACATTTTCATCATAACAGACATCAGACTCCACTCAAATAAAATACATGTAAATTGCTAGGTAGATGTACAGTGATACCAATCTCACAGGGACTAAAAATAAATAAATAAATTGTAAAATGCAGATAGCTTGCATGACAATTTTGAGAATGAATTTTAAGCTTGGTTTTAAAATGTCTGTGATTTAAGGGCCACGGAAGCACTTTGGACAAGAAAGGTGAATACAGTTTAATTTGCATGGATTATTTGTGTCTGGTTTTATTTTTATTATTTTAACAACCCATCTATCTTTATTGATTACAAACAACCTAATTTTTAATCTCTTGGTGTTTCTCAAGGTGAAATACTGTTTCTACAGGCTCCTGAAATCTTCAGCTATAAAACAGATCCCCTAATATTTATATATATTTTATATATATATATAAAAAACATAATAAAATACACACATGCATGCACATGCATGCAGGGGAAGGGAAAGGTTGACAGTGCAAACCAGGCTGGTTGTTACAGCAGCTCAGCATGCAAAAAGGTCTTGATAATACGTGAAAGCCTCTGTTTTCAATGATCACAGTTCACTTCTTTGTGTTCCCAGCTGGGAATAGCATCTGTCTCGGGCAGGCTGTTCACCATGCACGCACCAGCCAGGGGAGGCATGGCTAGGGAAATGCCGCTGCAGGAAGGACTCTTTGGAAGGGAATTCGTTTTAGGGATGCTCCACTGCCCAGTCAGCCTCACACACAGATCAGTCGGCCTTTGCTGTCCCATTTCAGCCACAGAGGACTCATTTCTGCAAGGTCCTGGGCAGGCTGAGCTCCTTTTGCCTCAAGAGGGTTGGAGGGCACCTCCCAGATGGTGAGGGCACCTCAGGGAAGCCAGCCCAAAGAGGGACGTTTGCTAAGTGCTAACCTGAAATTCAAACCTGCTCCCAGCTCTCCCCTTCCTCCCTGCTTTTTTTTTAAAGGAAAAGAACAACGTTTAGAGAAAAAGATATCAGACTAAAACTAAAAATAGGGCTAGCACAAGAGACTGATTCGTCACGGTGCCTTTTAAATAACCCAAGCCCTTCTGTATGTATCTTTCTGCTAATTAAAGCAATTTGAATTCTCTGAAAAGAACACGTTTTTTTACTAAACCAATAATTACACCCTCTCGCACAAAAAAAAGCCTTGCTCCACAATCCCAGGCTGGAAAGCAGAAGAACAGATTCTTTCACAGCATATTTCTTCTGAGCAATACAACATCAGGAAGAACTTCTTGCTTTGCCTTCCCTTTCTCCGCTCCTGCCCCTGCCTCTTCCATCCCTGGAGTGATGGAGTAGCTCACTTTGAACATGTCAAAGCAATGCCGGGCGAACCTTTCTCCACTTTTGTCTGAACACCACTGACGCAGTGCATGCTCGCAGATGGCAGCTCTTAAGACAAAGCTAATGATGGATGACAAGTAAATGCCTTGAGGCACACATGGAAAAAAAAAGAGAATGAGAAAGAAAATGAAAAAGGAAAAGAAAGAATAAAACCCCGATAGTCTAACAAAAACACTTTTTTTAAAAAAAGAAAGGATAATTTTAGGGCTTTGCTAAGGACTCCAGAGTTTAGCCCTTTCCCTTTGTAGAGAGGAGAACGGAAAGAGGTTTTCCATGAATCTGTGGCCCATTTTCCTTTCCATCTGTGGCCTGGCATATTTCCCATCCCTCCCTATGAAAAGTTTGATCCCGATCTCAAGCCAGTGACATCAACTTGTGCAGCTGGCCCCTGTGTTGCCCTGGTGTGAAGTGCAACCTCCTTTATTCCCACCTCCTACTTCCTGGGATTAACTAGGTGGTGTAGAGAATGGGTTAAGTTCAAGGAGGTTTTAACATTGTCTCCATTACCTCCCAGAAAAATTTTAATAAAAACTTCTTAAATATTTCATCAGCAGCTTCCCCAAAAAGCTCTCTTTCCTACTAATTCAGCTGGGTATAACATAACATGAAGCAATAAATCTATATGTGGGTGTTACCACAACCACTAATACCCCTTTGTTATAAGATGACCCTAAATGCATTAAACATGATCCTTCCAAAATAAAAATACCTTTAAACAAAAAAAATCATAGTTTTGTGGTGCATCGGTATTCTATTATAAAGAAAGTCAGAGCATACATCAACCCTCTTTGGTATGCAGAGCTCATGCAGCATGATATAAGTCCCAGTGGAAGTTAAAAGAATAATTACCATTATTTCTCTAGTCGGATGACAAATTGGAACATTTTCTCTTTGAACTCTCAAAAGAACATCGTGTTGTAGACCCAAAACGCTACTTGATCTAACTTCAGCTATTATCAATAACTCATTTCTTCAATTACACAAATGTTATATATTATATTGTCCTCCGAAGATACAAGAGAGAACGTACACCTGCAACGTATGAAGAGTGACTTAAGTGTAACCCAGAGGAGACGGGTAACACTCATCATGTCTCACGTTACACCTGGGAGACAGAAACAGCAGACGAGAACTCTTCAAACCAGAGGTACCTATGTCTCCCCCCTTATATTCCAAAAACTATACCAATTTGGTAAATATAATACAGTTATTAACAATTTTCCCATTTCCAACTTCTGTTCTTGGCTGGATGAACAGACAAATGGATAGATAAAACATTACCACTATGGGCATAAAAGTCCTCTCTGACTGAAAAAAGAAAACGTGTCATCTCAAATGCCCAAAGCAGTAGCCAGGCTTCCTTTTAATGTTCAGGAAGTTTGGCTAACATCCTTTAAATGTTTTTAGAGAATGACTCATGCTCCTTTCAATCCCAGGACAGATTTTCCCCAAAGTTCGCAGTCAAGGTGCAGTGCTCAATCATGTTTATTTTTTCTAGTTGCTTCTCCACTGGCTCACTTTTGACTGACGTTGGCAATGGTAGTGCAGAAACAAAACATGGAAGATGGATAAGGGTGGCCAAATGCTTACCTACTTCTTGGCCTTTACAGAGAGGGAATAACATTCGGGCTCTGTTGACTCTCATAGTGAAACTTCCAACAGTGCTTTAGCTCAAGAAGTTGGGGCTGATGTTTTGTGACTTCAAGGGCTGAAGTTCAAGCCCTGTCACACCAGCAAGTGACACATTAAAATAGGAAGGCCTGTACTTCAGTGGGGCTTCACTTTGGTTTGCTGTGGGCTTCTTGGGACCAGAGTCTTATTCACATTGAACAGTACTCCATTGCACACAAAAACCCCAAAGAAGTTGGCTACCCAGCATGAGAAAGGCACTTTGAGTGTTTGTCATGTGGAGTAACTAACTCAGATTCTCATTCTCTAGTTTACACATCAGGGTAACACCCCCCTGGAGAACATGTATTATTGAAACTCAATACCACGCAGACTGGTTATAGCTTGAAACTTATCATCCTAGCCTTGGGCTTCAGAGAAAAAGTTATTTGAGTTTTCCTGACTTAAAAGTATACATTATGAGTTTTTTAATATATTTTTTAATTAACTCCTCTTCTCCTTTCTGCTTTCACAGCTACACTAAATCATTCCAATTACAAGTTTTTTCAATATCAAGCCAAGAAGAGGTGATTATGAAGTTTCAGAAATCATGCCTTCCCCTCGGAGTTCCAACGTTGCTTTTGATTTGTAGACCTGAAACATTCTGTAGCGGAGGTACAGTCCCCCTTGGAAATGTCAAATGCTGTGTGGCCCTCATGACCTTGCTTCTATAAAGTGTTGTTCAACAGCAATTTATGTTGATTTCAGTCTAGGCTGTTGTGATCCCATCTGCCTCATTCTCGTCCTTCCAGTCCTTCTCTCCCAAGCATATGTGCCTGTCCATCTCATGGGCCAGCCCCAATGCTCACACAATTGTGTCTGATTGTCCAGGCAGTTAACCTGGCTGAAAATTAATTACGTTTTTCTGTTGGGTCATTTTTAGACCAGCTCTCTGAACTACAGAAGTAGCATTCCTACTACAAAAAAGTCAGAAGTCTGTCACAGCCCAGGTTTATATCAAATTAAGTTACCCTAGAACTGCACAGTGCCCTTTTATGGACTCCAGGAATCTATGAACCATGGATTAAAAACATTGTCCTAAAGGCTATGTTGCCATGATGGATAACACAGACCTATCTATTCCTTCACATTAACCAAACGATCTTTCAAAAATGAATCCTCAGACTGCCTAAGAAATCAGGATATTGTCAGTCTCAGACTGCTGGGGATAGAAGAAGGGCAGTAAAACCAGTGCAACTTACACATTAGTAGTGAAGACACCATAGATCAGATCTTGCTCAGGAAGGTAGAAGGTGCTTTGCAATTCATTATAATAGAAAGGGATTTCTCCAGCACGGGAGCAGTTCAGCCTGGCCTTCATGAAAGTTGTCCATGTGTCCTCCAGCAAAAATCTCCCTCCAATATCATTTTTGCAAACCCTTGCCACACGAGAATACACTGTTTTCCCACAGTCATGTTCTACTGCATTCTCACGGAAGAAGAAATAGGTGAACAAACCGATGTCATAGGCAGCAATAAAGTTAGGCTCTGAAAAACAAACATTTGAAGAGATTTATACAGGTCAGAAATCAATCCATGCTAACTGACTTGCTCAATGCATTGCACCGCCAGCTCCCTTTACGCAGGCTGTCAAAGCTGGGACCACAGGGAGTTTGGAGCCAGCAGAGGACATAAAAACAGTAGATGGGAATAATGATATATGGGGATACAGCACTAGTTCCATTTTTCAGATCTTGGAAAGACCCCGTTGTTTCCCCACTTTATTGGCAAAGCTGCTACTGATTTCAGTGAAAGCAGAGTTCAACACTTTGCATATGCATGACTATTCTCTGTATGCATTTTACAACATAAAGCCTTCCCATTGGGTTCCTTCACCTAGTCACTTCTGAAGTGCACCTTATGATGTGTTAAATATGCTGCGTACGTCCGCCTGATTCCCCGGACTGCTGCACTGAAACATTCAACCTACTCTCCCAGCACAATCACATCTGGCTTTTATCACGAAGCCTTTCCAGCTTCTAGGCACAAAAGATTATCTTATGTCCGTAAAACAAAACCATGCCACAGACTGACAGTATTGAAGCAAGTTCTCCTTAATTCTTTTTCTCCTAGAATTATTGTTATTATTTTCACAAGAATTCAAAAGAACCCGGAATTGGTTTTGCAGTGAATATTTTAATTGGGTGTTTAACAAAGCTTTAAAGTGTACGGTCTTTCATCCCAACAGTTACTTTGGCAAAGGGAAAAGATTGGCCAATGAATAATATTTGACTAAACAAAAAAAACCCCTGTTGGTTTTATAGGGTGCTTTTACAATGTTCATTTCTGAGTAATGCTCAAAGGAAGAAGAAAAAAGGAAAGTACAGAATTCCTTTAATGCTGCAGCCCAGGAGTGAAAGGAGAACAGAGTCATGGCAGAGGGAGAGGAAGGCAGGCTGACGCTGCTGCAAGGCAGGTTTGGGAGGCAGATGATGGTACAGAGGGGAGGGCACTGCAAAGCATCTCCCATCAAACTTTCTCCTTCAAACAAACGGTGAACCTTAACGGGACTGTTGTGATCACCAATCTGACCTTCTGTCTAACACAGACCAGAGAATTTCACCCTGTAATTCCACCATCGGATGCTGTAACTAACAGGTGAATTAGACCACATCTTTCAAAGAAGATCTGATCTTACTGGACAATGTCACATGGCTTTACATCCATCAGTTTCCTCGGTGACTGGTTCAAATGGCTAAAGACCGCCCCAGCTGCAACCTACACTTCTTTTTCCATTTGACATTATCTGGTTTCAGCTTCCAATCACAGGCTCTTTTCATGACTTGTCTGCTAGATTAGAGAACTTTATCCTGCCAGAAATCTTCTCTTGATATAAGTACTTCCATATCATGAACAAAACACCTTTTATCTCCTTTTCAGACAGATAAATAAATTGAGCTCCTTAAGTCTCTCACTGTGAGGCAGGCTTTCCAAGCTTCAAATCACTCCATGGCTCTTCTCTGAATCATCTTCAGGTTTTCTGTTTCTTGTTGAAAAGTGGCCAGAACAGGATGAAATGACTTCAATGTCGCCAATGCTGCGCAAGGTTATAAATCCAAGAGTCATGTTAGTTTTTCCAACCAAAGACTAGAAACTCAGTTTCTGTTTGTCTTTCCTTAAACTCCCTTGTTCCAATGTGACTTTCTTCTGAATTCTTCATTCATGCACAGACAAGAGGCACATATTTCTAATAAGTGTATATGGGTTACGCTGCTTCTTGGTCTTAGTTCACAGTCTTGCCTGATGACATCCTTCTCCTAAAACTCTGCATCTCCATACTGGCTTCAATATGCCTGCAGAAGACTAGTTCAGTCTCATTAAGCTCCAGAGAGTGCACAGTCCCACTGCTCGTACCTTTGACTGAAAGGTCCTGAAATCCAATGGAAAGATTCTGAACATCTTGTCAACTTACCTGGGTCAAAGGAGAGAGGGGGAACATTGGGGTCTCCATCACTACAGTCTGCTCAGACAAGATGTGCTTTTCCCCAGTCAGATGGGGTGGACTCAGTGCAGGAATTACTGGTTGAAATTCTATAGCTTGCTTGATGCAGGGTATTATCACACTGGGGTAACAGCTGCTTTTAATAACTATAAATCCACAACAGCATGGGTTTACATGGAACATAGCTCGCTGTGAAATTTCTCATTTTCAGACTGATTTTGCACTGAAACCAACCATCTTCAGCTGAGTCAGTGGAAGTAGAGGGTGCTTAACACTGTGCAGAACTGGGTCAACAATATGATGCTTTAAGTTCATTTTGATCTTCAAATCTTTGAGTGGTTTTCTTCTAAAGGATGTATCTAAAGGATACATCTAAATCCCTGTGAGATGACCAAACACATCCTTTAGATGTATCTAAAGGATACATGTAAAAGGATGTATTGGGTCATCTCACAAGACAGAGACCCATATATATATTAAGTAGCCTGTACGACTCACTTTCCATATTCTAAATCAACTTTTCTAAAATATTTCCAGGCTCTTTTTAAACATCTTCTAAGCTGCATTGATTATTGCACCGGAAGCCCTTCCCCATCGTAACTCTGGATCCCAATACGAAAACAGAGGAAAAGATTTACAAGCCTGCCAAGTTGACTTTAATACAGCTCTTCCTCAGATATGACCCACATGACTTTACCATTGAGCCATTTGGAGTTGTATTGTGCTGTCCTAAGTGGGGGAACATTTCCAAGGCTGCGGTAAATAGCAGGATCCCGTCCAGAGAAATCAATTACAGTTGCAGCATAGAGTTCTCCTCGTGATGTAATCACAGCTGTCGAGTTATGCCGGGGGTCGTACGGGCACCGAGCCACTCCATTAATTCTGTCAATGATTTTGCTAAGATTTCCTACCTGTATTTAAAAGGAGAGAGGAGAGAATTTAAAGAGCATCTGGCTTTTTTACTGGTATAGACAATTCAGTTTGCCCATGACTACCTAAGAGCAAAACGCTGATTATAAAAAAACAGGTGGCTATAAGAAAGTAATGCCAGTGATGACTGTAAATTGATCTTTACATCCATCATTTGCCAATGTAAGAAGTTGTGTCTGAGCCTCATTGATCCTATTGCTTTGTAAGAAGGGTAATTCCCCTGCCAATAAATTCTGTAGGCCCCAACCCACTCGGTGTAATCAGGTGCTCCTGCTGCTAGCACAGGTTTCTAATCTTCCATACACACCTCCTGAATGTATACCGGCATTAAAAAATATAAAAATAAACATTGCTCTGGACCTCCTTCTGCCTCCCTTGCATACAAAGGGTGTTTGCCTTTTATTTTAAGGAATCATTCAAGTATTCAGTTCAGGAGGTGCTCACAGCTAAGCCTGTCTATATTCCCCATTTTCAGCAGCATATCCAAGGTTTACATGAGCAGCATTTTGTCCAGCTCCAGCTCACCCATAACACAAGTTTTCTGCTCCCCACCTGCAGGTACACCCACTGCCCCAAAGCAGCCTAAAGGGGCCCAAAGAACAAACCCCAAACTATTTCAGATCAGCTACATTTGGAACATATTCTGTGCAGCCATGATGCCCTGCCAAATGACTGGCCTTCCCCATCCAGCCCTCTTCATCACTGCAAAAGAGGCAAAACAGACCTGTCGACTGGAACACACCGGTGAAAAGGCATTGGTACCACAGGTAAAAACCTTCTTGCCATAAACAATCAGCACACGGACATAGTTCTGGCACTCTTCCTATAGGGACAAAAGACAGAAACAAAGGATTTTTGAAAAGGAGACTGTGGGGTTATTTATCACATTAAAAAGATTACCTGTATTGCAGCTGGAATACACCTCCCTTAGCTCTCACTCAGACTGAGGTTTGTTGCATCAAGCAGTGCACAGCTGTAGGGAGCTAGCGGTCTAAGCGAGCAAGCCCAATTTGCTGGTTATTTCTCAAATCATAGCCCTGCACAGTCCCTGGATAGGATGTTATCCATCAGGTTGACTCTCTATTAACTACACAAGAGCCTCTTTCTGTGCTCCGCTTAGATTGGAGGAGGAATCCTCCTTCTTTTCATGATGATACTTCTGACCTGTTTTACCCAGTAATGCTGCAGCTTAGAAAATGTTACCCAGACGCAAACTCCAGTGAAGGACAGCGGGTCCATCTGCACTATAATTCACACAGTGCCAGCAGGAAAATAGCAGGAACTTCTCTTTAATAGGCCAGGCTGGTCAGGAGAATCTTGTGCTTGAACAGATTGTTACTTCCTGCCTCCCACAAGGATTGTGTGCTCAGGATTTTCCATGGTAGAAGGAGTTTCAGGCCTCTTTCAGGCCAGGCCAGTGAGAAATAGCAAATCTCCTCTTCTCAACTGCGTGACTATTTGCTGGTACAAATAGGCAATTCCCTCCACATGCCAGTGCCCAAAGGTCTGGGGCTCCAGATGTCCCACGCTGGGGTAGAGGTGGCAGCACAAGGCTGCACTTGGCTTCCCACCCCCCCCACCCCCCCCCAAATCTCCTTCATGTTGTTGGAGAGAGCCCACCATCTCTCTTTTTCCCCACAGCCTCGTACCCAGACACCTGTGGACTGCAGATCAGGCTACCTGAGCGTCTCTGGGGAGTTAAGCCACAGGGCAGGAAGAGGCCACATAAGGCAGGGACTTTCTAACGTGGCACACGGGGAATGGGAGGTGCGAGACTAGCGTGCAGCTCCCGCAGGCAGTGCGAGAGGCTTGAGAGGCACCTGCCCCAAGGTTCGTCCGAGCAGCCCCAGTGAGAGCTACTGAGAGCCTGGCCCCAGCCTGCCTGCCCTGGGCTCTGGGGCCACCTCAGAGGAAAGGATATGAGCGACGGCTAATGACTGGCACCCACAGGGCTCCAAGCGAAGAAAGTCTATTATATTCTACTGTAAACAGAAAAGGAAACTTGTTAAAAAATAACAACCTCGGTTGGGTTATCCTGGCTGCTTTGCTTTCCTCCCTCCAATAGATCATAATTTGCCACTAAGCTGAGCCTACAGCTGCAGACACCGCTTCTCCTTCTGTAAGCAGCAATCACTCTGCGAGCTTCCCTGTCTCACAGCCCTCCACGCTGTTGATCATTTCCCTGAAGACTTCATTTGCAAGATTCAGCAGTGTAAAAACACTCCCTATCATCTGGAAAGGAGGAGGCTTGCTTAGCTAGATTACGTGCTATCTCCTTTCATTTGCTGTATGGAAATCGACTCATGGAAGGATGGCATTTAGCGAAAACCCCCCAGTGTTAATCACAGACAAGCGACTGCATGGGCATGACATGCGGGGCTTGCTTTTGAAAGGAGAAGATCAGAGGGACTGCACCCCAGAGACAGCCCAGGAGCACTCGCCCAGCCCGGGCAGAGGCTACAGAGTGCCACAGAGCAGGTGCTGCCAGTCTTGACTCTCAGCAAGGGTATTGGGAATCAGACACTTAATGCCTGGCACCCGAAAATGAGAGCTTGAATTCATAGCTGGGTCGATTCAGCACTTCTTATTTCAGAAGCAGATCAGTCATGGTGACTGTGCATCAGTCTATCAAATAGGACCTTGAGAAGCACTGTCCCACCTGCTGTGTGTTGAGAATAGAGGTCTCATCGCTTCCTTTAATAAAATAAAGGGCTTGCCAGCCTCTCTGTCCTCTCCCATCACTGTTACATGGTGCTGTGAGCCCTGTTAGCTATTCCCTGCCCTAGAGATGTCTGCATTTCATGAGTGGGTTAAGTAATTCCTCTTTCTGTAGAGCACAGTTATTCAATCACACATAGGATTAGGCCCACTATATATTTAACTGCAAAGTACTAGAAAGTCTTGAGGGGATGCTATAAAAAAAAGCTATGGGCTCCTCTCCCAACAGGGTTTTGTTTTCAGAATTTGACTGATTTGGCATCTAACCCAGAATGCAGCTCTCTACCCAAATTTCACACAATAAGAGAGTACCCATCTGCTCCCTCTCCACTTCCACCTTTCTCTGCTTTGTGCAGAGTCTGAGCATAGCTTCTGACCTAAACCAGCTAATACCATACATGTTGCTGGACCCTTTCCTGCCTAGGTACTTCAATATATTCCTGATTGAAACTCTAAAAATGCAGAAATCTAAAATCCTAATTTGCAGAATTCTCTTCTTTGCACAGAGCTATATTACAGATTAACAAACTTCTATTTCTATAAAAATCTTCCCAGCTGAGAAGATAGCACACCAAAAAGAATTTCTCTACAAGGTCATCTGCTGGATGGTCTTCTGGAGTCTACTGGCAGTGATGCATCTGTTACACTTCACTCCAAGGCACAGTAGCCTGGGTTGGTAAGGATGGTGGAAGCTGGTAAAATATTATGTTATTTTAGCCTAATTAAGCATGGTTTTATTTGTACCCATTCAGTCCAAAGCAGAAGTTATTTATTGAAACAGAGGAGAAACCATACTGAGCAAATATATCTGCTGCTGTCTGAACCTGCACCAGAATATTTAATCTGTGACTTCTAGCCCATTCCTAACTGCTCTAGCAAAGAGCAAAGGAGCACAGTCAGTATGGAGGAGGTGCTAGATTGGAAACATTTGACAGCTGATACTTTTGCTGGATGCACCAAGCCCACTAATTATTTCATTGGCTGTTAAGAGGCAGAAATTGGGGTGAGTAGTGGATGCTTTCCACTCTGCTTAGATAACGATGCCTCTAGGCATGGGACATACCCAACCGTAGTTATTCCTATGAATTAGCCGAGTAGGCATTTTCCCTGGACCTGCCTTACTGATGGTGGTAACAGTGCTCCGTGCTCCTGGAGGAAGAGCAACGATAATACGTACGTTTCATCCACTGGTCTCAAAGCAATTTATACAGCTTTAAGTAATGTTCTGAAACAGATGTGTATTATCTGCCCTGTTCTCTCAGCTGGGTGAATCAAAACACACAGGTGCTAAAGGATTTGCCGTGGTGACACACTGAGTCAGAGGAGAACCTGAAGGACAGCAACAAAGTTCTAACTACCAGACACCACCTCTCTAGCCTGCCTGGCCCAAAGAAGAATACTGTGCTCACCTGACATTTCTCATTGCTGTACCCATCGGTCATGTCAGTCTATGAAAACCTCCAACAAAAGCACAGAAGAAACCAAACCACTTAAGTGCTCCAGCTTGCAGGATTTTTCTCAAGACACTGTCGGTGAGATGTACATTAGATCCTCTTTCTACTCTATTCTCAAAATAACTATCAAGGAACAGCCTCCTCTCTGTGTTCTTTAAACCAGCCCGGATTTGCTCTGAAAAGTCATTCAACATGCTGCTCTCTGCAACAATTCGTAGCTGAGGCAACTGGTTAGTAAGATGATCTCACAAACCCCTACAGAAAATAGGAGCTATTTAATGTAGTTTCTTCCATGTGGCTGGAAAACTCTAGGCGTGCAGGAGGCAAAATTCAGACAGGCTTTAATATAGCCAGAAAATCTGGCAAGCTTGAACCCAGCTCTGTCCAGACGAGACAATATTTGGATCCTGCTCTCACATTATGGAGCAGACAGTTAAATCTGTGTATGATCAGTCTGCAAATCTCATCACCAGAAGATATTATTGGGATCAAGAGATTAAGGATTTAAATAAAGGGGGAAGACTGGGTATTTATATGGTTAATGAGAATAACCCAGTTATATTAGTTGGGATTATTATTAAATATATGGCAGAGCTGATATAAAACTGTGGCCCATCGCCAGAGCATTAAGCATATCTCCGATTTTCCTACAAATTCCATGTTACCCACTTTGAGGTTCTTGCTCCGTGCTCAAAATTACCTGGTACTGGTCCCTTTTTTGAGATAAGGCCTTAAATTGAGTAGATACGACTTTCCTCCAGTCTAATGACCCTTGTTTTCCTGGAAAGGAAGAGTACATGACTTCTAATGCTCAACCCTACAGGGCACAGGGTCTCACAGTCACTAAGAGAATGAACTTCACTGAAACCCCTCCCTCCCACCCCAACCCCAGCTTAAGCCTATTCTCAATTTATTGCAGTTTTTGCAACATTTAGATTTAAATGAGTCTGTGAGTGCTGTAATGTCCACAGCTGTAGACAGGACCAGGCCTCTTTCTGGCTCATAGAGATGTCAGGCTGCTTCGAAAGCACATTTCAAACCCGAGAACCAAGAGTGGTGCCCTGTTACTCCCTTCATTCATGTGGACGTATCAGCAAATGGAGGGGTTGAACTCCTGCCGGCTTCGGTTTGAGGTAAAATTCAAAGACATTTCCAGGATGCTGCGAATAAGCCAGCTGTAGGTGCTTCTTGAGTTGTTTCATCTGTCATCTCTGAACACTGGAGTTCTGAAATGTTATAAGCCCTTAATCTCATTGTACAGATGTATTTTTCTTTGAAAGCATAACCATATATAGGCATTACTTTAATTGCCCTTTTACTTTCAATAAACCACTCAAGTCCTGTTTTCAGAGATCTCCTTTTTAATCCTTTTTTTTTATTAGGCTAACACTATTTCATCACATACTGATATATTTTAATCATAGATTAAAATCACAGTTACATGGTGTATGAGAAAAATAGCTGTTTCAGATGGTCTGTTGTTCTCAGTAAAGAAACACAGACTCCTGGAGCACAACATGCAGTTCAGAGATCAGCCCGCAGAACTCCATGTTACCCCTTCAATGACATTTGAGAGTGCAACAAACATTTATCTGTTGCAGTTCATCCCAATTTGTTAAAAAATAATCAAGACCTAACATGTTCTCGAGCACTGTTATTAACACACTTTCAGATATCTATATCTACTTCTTTGGACAAACAATTCTATTAATCAGTTTAAGCCAATACCCTGACCAAGCTGTCTTTCTCCTTTGAGTGCAATAGATAGCAAAGAGAATTGCTAATGATTTTTCCAGCCAAGTTCTCTTTAATGGACTTAAAATCAAATTTGGGGGCTGATTCTGCATTGATAGCTTAGCAGAAGTAGTAGGAATGTAGGTTCAGATCTCTAGGAACAGTTACAAAGGGGGAAAAAATATCTGACCACCTCCCAGTTATTTCTGTTTGCCTGGGGATTTATATGGTGCCTGTCCTACCTGGACGCCTATTATTCGTAAGTGGTGTGGAGATTCTCAGCTCCACTAGATAACCAGAGGGCACATCCTCTGTGTGACACAGAGCCACTTGAAGGCCTGAAACAGCAGATTCCTCCATTAGCTCCAAACCCATTTAGGTAGGCTCTAGGATTTCCCTGTAACCTTGGGCTAGGATTTCCCTGTAACCTTGTGTGAATCATAAGACCCCCCAGTATCAGGACATCATACAAGAAAAGTAAGAAACTATACTGGCACTACGGTGGGACAACTGGTAGCTGGATGCCTATCAGATGTTTCTCTTGGTTCTTTCGTGCTCCTGAAGTGTTATTAGTGCATCATCTCTCTCCTGGTTACACAAAGCTCTTAGGACAGCATGTAAGAGCTGGATCACTGCCATTTTCACAAATAGTTCCCTTTCACTTTTTAAATGACAGTGTGCTGCTTTTGGAAAGTTAACAAATAATTCTGTGCTTAGACAAGAGAAAGACCAAAGTGCTCTTGTTTAGAAAGCCACAACTTTCCATGCCAGGCAAGATTCCTTAGATGTGGTGGATATGGACCGTTATGCAGAGACAAACCAATTACAAACTAGAAGCTGAGCGACTCGAATGAAATCAAATACACCTCTTCACCTTCTGCTCTAACCATCATTCATTTTAACTACAACCCCTGGGTGATATCATTTGGAAGACAGAAAGAAAGGCAGCATAACACTGACTTTGTTCTCTGCACTGTCTCTCAGTAATGGGGATGTTTTACAGGGGACAGTTTTAAGGTGCTGATCAGGATACATTTTACAAATGCTGCAAAAATACAAATGATTACTAGCGGAAGCCCACATGGATCTCCAGAGACATGGCAAATAAAGCATATACAATTCTGTCAGGAAACCACAAGTTTTGGTTGATAAATACGACATAAATGAAAGACACTTTTCTGAGGTGTTTGTTTTAACACCACATGACATATTGCAGAGAGTTAATTTTAAGACCAGGTTCAAGAACATATACATTAATGGATTAAAATCTGATAAATTACTGGACTGAGAAAAGTCCTCAGAGTGAAATGATTCACAAACTTGCTACTCTAGCAGGGTCCCAGATGGGGTGGTACTAGCCCAGTATCAACATATTTCTTAACGAACATTTGTGGATAACCCAAATATTATGAAAACAGTAATTACCAGTGAGGCCAAAGCCTCACTATATATATATTGATATACACTAGGCTGGTCAGCTGGACCCACAACCAAAATAAATTTTTGTAAGATATTATACATTAAAGAGCAAGGAACAAAAGGGCTCTATGTATAGACTGGGAGATTACATCCCAAGACTAGCAACTGTGAAAAGGATTTAGTGGTCACAGTGGCTAGGCAATTCTGCATGATCTCCTATGACAGAAGAGCTTATGAAACTGCCAGGTGTATCAACAGAGGAGGGTGAATAAGAGGTGGAAGACCGTTTTAATCACACATTAGAGAGATTGACAAGGGAATACAGGTGAAAAATTGGAGTGTGCAGAAAACACACAAAAAATATTCAAGGGCAGTAGAAAAATGACTTGGAGAAAGAGGCTTGGAGAACTCAGCTTTTTACTTTATCAAAAAGCCTAAGTACTGATTTGACAAGAGCATATAAGTGCCTTTGTAAAAAATAAATATTGGTAACTAAAGGGCTCTTTAATCTAGCAGAGAAGGGCAAAATGACACCTAGCCACTCAAAACTGAAGCCGGATCCAAAGAGGAAATAAAGTACATGTTGTTAACAGGGAAGGTGATCTGCCATTAGAACAAGGCAGCAAAGAACGCAGTCAGCCCATTTGCTTCAGGCCTTCAGTTCAAAACTTTTTGCCTTCCTCAAAAAGGTGCAGCAGCCAAACACAAGTTACTGAGCTCAATTTAGGAATAAGCAGGTGAAATTTGTGGCCAGAGCTACACAGAGTGTCAGAAGAAATGATCTAATGGTAACTTCTAACCTCGAATCTGGGACCCAGATTTTCACCTCCCTTTTCTCTGGCCAATAGGTACTCAAATGTGGAGTAACCATCATGCCATAATAATTATACCTCTGTGATATGCATTTTGTGGCTTTTATTCTTGCACTTTTTATTTTCCTTATGGTAAAGCTCTAAGAATTTTAGAAGATATTTTCTAAGCAGTAGGAAGAATCTGATTTAGGTACTCAACAGGCATAAGAATGAAGGGGGAAAAGCATTTTAATACACTAAGTAGCTTTGAAAACCTCACCCTAAAATACATACATTATTAAATCGGCAAGGAAAATGGACCAGTCATATAACTTACGCAAACTACATTGTGAATTAATGTAAGAGCCAAAGGTCCTCCTTATTTCTAGCCTCTATCACCACATATCTAAGTGCCTGACAATCCATAACATATTTATCATCAAATCATCTGTGCTAGGTAGAAAACTGCCATTAGTCAAGTTTTGACAAAGCAGAGCTGAGGCAGGCAGAGCTCTGGATCTTGTATTACCATTGCACAGCAGAATCAGAAATGTTCACGTTACTGCTGCCCTCGCTTGCTGCATTTACCCAGCCAAGGGCAGAGGTGCGGGGTCAGAGCTGGACTTCTTAGCTGGAATAGAGCACTTCACCAGCTGAGTAGGCTAAACTTGGTATTTTTGGAGCTAGTGCTAAGTCATTTCTCTGCAGTGTAACAAACAATGAATGTGTAGACTCCCCCCAAGAGGGACTCAGCCATGGACACGCAGGTTAGAGTAGGTACAGACTTGGGAGATCTGAGTTTACTCAGCTACTGCAGAATCCTTCTGCCTTCGTTTGTAGCTTCATGTCTTCTTGTCAGACTCTTAGTCAACACCTCTGTTTGCCATTAATTGTATGTCAAGAAGTGTCTAACAATCTGCTTAATTATTGTTCCTCAGAACTTCACACCCATGGCCACTGTGCCCACCAAACAATTTCAAGCTCTGGATCACAATCAGCATGAACTCAGCTGTTCAGAGCATTATCCTAAAAAATTTTTGGCAAAGTCTGTGCAGTGTGAGGAGGCAGCAGCAGTGAAGATACTCAGACCATCGCTTCCTTTTGGCATGACAGTAAAAAAGATAAATTGAAATTATCCTAGAATTTGTTCAGTCAAATGCGTGGTTTTATCAAGGGGTTGACAAAATAATTCTGGGTTATAAATTCAAATTCTTAATGAACAATGGGATAAAATCTAAATCTCACAAACTTTACAATGGAAGAAAAGAGCAAAATCCTTTCTTTACACATTTTAAAGTACAAAGACTACAAATTCAAAAATTCCTCATGTCTTGGGTTTTGGAAATTTTTAATTTTGTCCAACTTCTCTTGGGTTCTTCTTCTAGTGGCTGGCCATGTTTGGTGTTCACCTAACCGAGCCCATTTTGCCTCCACGGTGTTTTCCTGCATAACGATCCTACATGAAACTCTAATACATGTTCTAGGATACCCATACCCCTGTTCTCCACAGCTACATGAAGCAAATTGTTGCCTATCTGGCAAAATTCAAGCTAGCTTTTTTGTGTATATACAAGTTAATACAGTAATCACATAAAGTTTATTATATAAAATTAACATGGTCCATGGAAGATCATATAATCCTGTGTTTAAAGCACTGAACTGGAACTTGGCAAAATTCCAGCATTTTGGGCCACCCATACAATCACTCTTTGCTTGACTGTCCATGTCTAAGCAAAGATCATGCTTATCCTCTCTTATTCTTTGTCCAACTCCTTTGGTTTAGACTGAGAACTCTTTGCAGTGTAGTATTAAGGGCAACAGGACACCCTCTCAGTTGAGGCCTGGAGATTTTTGAACAGTACCAACACCACATCTGAAAAATCAAAATATTTCCTGCTTTTAGATAGATGGCTTTGTTTTAGCTTCTCAGAAGAGGGGCAGAAAGGACCGGTGTTTGGATCAGAAATGTCTGCGAACTCTGGACTTCTGGGACAGCATGCCTTGGTTCAAGCAATTCTTGCTTTAAACTGCCTTTAGCAGACTTCCTGCCTCTGAAGGAGCTCTGTGATATTCCACCTGAACTGACTGCAGTCTGCTAGCAGATTCAATTCTCATGTTCAAGCGAATTATACAAAGATGAACTCTAACTGCAAATATGCATCACAGCCCACATGGCCGAATGCCAGCGGCTCACTGCGGAGTGACGAGACTAAGCCAACCTGCCCAGCCCCAGACCCCACTGCAAGATGTTACCCCTGGCTTGCCACCACTCTGCTCCTTGATGTGACACAAATTGTGTCCTCTCCAGCAGTGAAATCACCTTCAAATTTCATGCAGAGCAAGTCTAATAACTTGGACAGGGGGCCTTTGAAATGGCTTGCTCGGTGGTGCTTACACACTTGTGGTGGTGGATCTAAACTGCTGCAAATTTACAAGCTCAAGCTGGTGTCAGATGCTCCCTGTGTGGATTTCACATGATGCAAACAAATTTACCCATAGCATCACTGTAGCAAAGCAAAACTTACCTCTGTTTTCCCTTTACTTTGACAGGACCTCCTGGTGTCTTCATCTGAACCCCATGCTGTTGCCTGAGAAACCAAAAAGCACAAGTCACATGACAATGCCACCAACCACCACGTCTGGAGACTCCCAAAGCAAGAGCAAGTATCACCAGCCAAAAAAAAAGCAGCATAGTGATGGTAAACATGTATCTCGCTCCCACTGTGCTCACAGTACACACAAATGATAAATAGATGAGAAGTCCAGAGGCAGAAGCAACTGGAATGTTAACAGGGGACAGACTTTAATTTACATGTAAATACAACTTATCATCATTCAACTGGAAGGTCCAAGACACAAGCCCTGTAGACTGAGCCATCACCCTTTTTCAAAGAGGACAGTGCTGTATAAAGCCACCAGCTTTCATCACCAAAATGAAAACCTTCCCTACAGCAACGTCCAGTAGTTCTGCACAAATCTGCTTGTCTCCTTAAATTTACCCACAAGATTATCACCTTCTAAGTAAACCTGCAGCGAAGTGAGCTGGATAAAACAACAACTGGGAGCTGACAGGCGAAACCCAGAGAGATGGGAAGTGAGGAGAAAGGCTGGATGGTGATTTGTGATGGCAGACTAGTGGGGTCAGATCCTGAGGTGGAGTAAAACGCATTAGGGCTAAGGGCACTATTGACTGGGGGCTGCGAGACCTGGACTGAGAGCACGTGGGATCCCCAGTTGGTTCTGACTGACTTTCGGAGCGAAGAGGCCCCTTCCCTTGCAAGAAAAGTCAAGACCAGCAAAGCTGCATTAGAGAGAACTTTTAGATTTAAAATATTCAGCAACATACCCAACCATTCAGTGCCCTCTGCAATTTTCCTCCCTTCAGCACTTTTTAAAAATAGTCCTAACGAATTCAAGCAGGTATTGTTAGCTGGAGGTGAAAATACATATAAACATCCGTACTATACATAATACATCATTCTGAGTACAAGAAAAATAGCTCTGTTACATAGGGAAAGGCCAGGCTCGCAAAGTTCAGACACACATCCAAAGCTCCCCTAAAAGAGCCAGGATTTCTTTTTTTTTCCCCAGTCCATTACCAATGCAGGAAATAGCTTCAAAGTTCGGTCCGGATCTGAACTCTTCTTGAACCTTCTCACTGCAGCCAATATATTTTTTTAAACTCTGGGCTTCCATAGAAATTGTCCCCTCGACACATGATAAATCCTGTTTTTTCAGGAGAAAGATGGGAGACCAGTAAGAAGAGGGGATCAATTTTCCCATCCCCAGCTCAGGTCCATGAAGACACCGACTCAGAACTGCAAGAAATGCCACCACCCAGGAAATGCATTTATACACAACATTGGGGGAAGGGATATTTCTACCTCACCCAGAAAAAATGGTATCTTCTCCATTAGCTGAGCATTCAGGTTCAATTTGGCCTGCAGTAAGACTTTATGAGCACAGGCAAAGATCTGGTGGGAGAAGGGAAGAGCACAGATCTTTCCCTGGGAGTCGCTTGGGAAATACCTCCCATGTACTGCAGTCCAATCCAGGCTGAAGGCCAAAAGCTTGTGCCTCAGAAGTGTTTTTGTGAGAGATGGGATAAGTCCTTGCTGGAAAGGATCATTTAGCCATATCCTGAGAGGGGATATGCCACTGGATGAGAGCTCACGTCAATAAGCCATCACAGGAGAGCAAGGAATTTTGACTGGTGACTCCCAGGAGCCCTTGACATCTGCAAAACAACTGCGCAGCAGCATTTTGATCCCCTGCCCCAAATCTACCCCATATTCACCTAACCACAGTATCCTTGCACCTTGGATCAATTTTTTACAACCTTAATAAAAAAAAATCCAGAAAAGAGACAGGTTATTAGGTGGCTCTTCTTCCCATTTCAAAAACAGAGACAGAGCACTCTCCATTATACAGCCCAGTTTACCTTAACAGTGCTCGACAGGACAAAATGAAAACAAAAATCATCCGTTACTTCAGCAATCAATGCAGCTTCTCTGCAAATACTCTGCATCTTCTGGGATTGCAGCAACGCAAGAGAAGAATTTGGCCTCCTAGGGGACACCTAGCTCTTCCTGCCAGACACCTGCACCGCAGAGCTTTGAGGCATGTGGCAAACATAGTTCACGTCAGAGCACTGGTCCCCTCCAGCTATGTTCTCGGTGCCTAAATGTTTTCTTTTATTAGGCAACACTGCCCTTCAGCTTTCTGAAGCACTACCTTGATGAGTCGAGTGATAACAGAAGTTCTTGGTGATGGCCCAAATTATAGGAACATGTTGTTTGTGACTGCACCATTAGTCAGGGTGCACTTCATTAGAGCTAAGAGGATAATTAAGCAATATGGCAATCCAGAGCATGTTTTACAAGTCCCACACATGTCTTTGGTGGGACAGGGAGGAGCTAGTTTGAGGGCTGAGTAACTCCAATGACCTCTAGTGACTCAAAGAAAATATTCATGACCCTACAAAGCAGAACATCTTGTCAGTAATAAAAATATAATAGCAAAGCCAAGGCACTAATGTGTATTTAAATAATTGTACTGCAAGGTATGAATATGCACCAGTCAGCTGACCCACAGCCTAGACAAGTCCTTCTGCTGGGCTCCCAGGAGCCCACACACATCTGTGGTCATGGCCTTTGGGCTGGACATGGTAAGTGGACCTGGGCAGGCTCAGACCTCTGAGCCTGGGGCTTTCACATGAGCTTTCCAGCATTGTTTGGTTTCTTTACTTGACAGATCAGCTGTCTTTTCAGATCAAAATGTCGCACTCTTGTCATCTCTGTTGTCTTGGGCTTGTCTGTACAAACTCCCTGTGTAATGCTGGTGCTCTACTTCCTGCATCTCACTGGCATGTCCAACCCAAGCCCCTCCTTCCCAGATGAAATTTTCTTCCTCTGCCTTAGATTCATTTTGTCCCAGTATCAAACGACATCCTGCACATGTGACAGAGAAAGCTTCAGAAAGATCCCTCTCTTCTGGAGTACATCTGTTTGTACCCACGTGTTTCTCAGTGAGGCAGACACCGACTTAACACGTGTGTAGCACTACAGCACTGTAAGGATGCTTTGTGCTTTTGCCCCCTTACCTGATCATACCGCTTCTCAATAGCCAACCTCTTGCACACGGACTTAGATGCCTCCCCTCCCTTTCCTCATCTCCCTCAATAAACCAAATTAATGCTATTTCTTTTTACTGCTGAAAGCTGCCTCTGCACACTTGGATGAGGTACAAACTGTATCCACCAGAAGTTTTTGGTCAGTCAGTTGGGTCATCATCCTGAATTTATGATTCATTTTCTCAGCTATCTGAGACATTTAAGTTCCCCAGCTCCAGAAAACACATCTGGCATTATTTCTGTACCTCCTGCTACACGTCAGTCAAAAGCAGTATGGTAGACACCTCTGAACCCATGTGGCAATAAAACAACTTTCATGGCATGGGTCATGGAAAACAGAGCCTGGATGAAGATGTGACAAACCTGGGAGCAAGGCTACATACAAACACAGGACAGTATGTACTTTCTCCTAGCTGCTTCCCTACTTGCCATGTGCTTAAGCAACCAAGCAAACGCTTTTTTAGGCTGTCAGGATGTTAGCAATTCCTCCTCTTACATCCTTACCAAAAGCACTCCAGCTCCTCATGCTACCTCCTTACAAGCTCTCCAGCATCTCTTCCCTCCTGCCATTTCCAGAAGAAATCAGTTTCTAACAGTGTTCCCAGCCACTCTGAGGACCTTCTCTACAACCACATGGCCCATGTGCAGAATGGGGGAACACCAGCTTCATATGCCATATGAATGAAACACCCAGCTCAGGGCTGCAGCTGCTGTGTAAGACAAGAGCCATGCATAGCACGAGCAGGACTGCCCAGCCACCTGTGCAGACAGGCACGAGAGTACTAGCAACTTTGTCCCTGAACTGAAAATGCAATTAAATGTGCCTTCCTTCAGCCTATTTGCATGGACACTCGGTTCTTCACATCTCTTTTTCTGTTCTTGAGTTCTATGTTGGCAGATTTTATCAATTTAAAAAAAAAAAAGAAGGTTGTGTGTTCTTTCTGCACCTTTAGGAAGTCACATGAAAGAGAACCATCACAGGAGAAGCAGTCATGTGTACAACCACATGTACCTGGTGCAACACTGCCCAGCTAGAAATTAACAGAAATGGGCCACAATGGCTAAGCTCAGTGCATATCTGAATATTCAAATGTCACAGACACAGAAAGAAAGAGTTAATGTCTCTTCTAATAAATTACGAGCATCACAGTTTG